>NC_090265.1:885644735-885959266 GCF_040414725.1 Anabrus simplex | reverse complement strand
AAGCCTGTACAGATGGAGCAGAGAACGAGTCACGTGCTCAACCGCAAGCGCACTGCCTTTACGTGAGCATCAGGCAGTAGCGAACAGTGGGACATTGATGTTCCAAGCGGACAGTGTACGTCAACACGGGTAGATGTGAGGATGTGACAGAGCGGCAAGGAAAGGGCAATTGTGTTTGACCGTGCCCATGGCCATACGGTGCGTGTAGTTGCTGGATTTGTTGGTGTTTCGCAGCGGACTGTTCAACATGTCTACAGGCAGTGGTCTACTAAACGTGGCCACGAAACACGACGTCAGAATTGTGGTCGGAAAAACATCCTGACTCAGAGGGACCGCAGACGCGTTTCACGGCTTGTGGATCAAAATCGCTTGCAAACCAGAAAGGAATTGCTGCAGTCAGTGACGGAAGGTCCATCCCAACCTGTTAGCGAGAGAACACTGCAACGGGAACTGCATGTTAAACAGTTGGAATCTGTCACCTCGCATGATACCATTGCTCACACGGACATATAAAGCTGAGCGTCTGCAATGGGCTAGAAATCATCGAACGTGGGCAGAAGCTGACTGGCGGAACGTAACGTGGTCTGACGAATCACGTTTTTGCCTGCATTCCAATGACGCACGTAGATGAATGCACCGAACGTCAAATGAAGCATTTTCATCCGGGATGTGTGCAAGGTCAGGTCCAAGCCGGAGGTGGGTCTCTGATGTCTTGGGGGTGTCTTTCGTATCATGGATTGGGCCCGCTCACTGAGATAACCACTAACATAAACCAGCATGATTACTTAAGTATTCTCGATGATCAGGTGTTGCCTTTCAGTCAAATCTGCATGAGTATGCTGTTGATACTCCGATTTTTCAAGATGATGACAGCAAAGTTCATCGGGCTGGACGGATATGTGATTGGTTTAATGAACACTCCCCCACCCTATTCCATCTCGATTGGCCTGCAAAGCCACCTGACTTGAACCCCATTGAAAATCTGTGGGATATGTTGGAACAGCGGGTAAAACGCCGACTTCAGCATCGCTGCAATTTGGTGGAATTGCGCGATCAAATCTTCAGCGAGTAGCTTAACCTGCACAACCTTGTGTACTCACTTCCTAATCAAATCCAGGCAGTTACGAAGTCCAGAGGCGGAGTTACGCGGCATTAAGTAATGCTTGTAATGATTTTTCCAATTACAATACGCCTTCTCTTTTAAGGCTGATTTTACGAGAAAATTGCTCATTACAAAATTGATTTTTGTTCTCTTCTTTCCAATACAGTGAAACTTAAGGGAAATATCAGTGGCTCTCTTCTTGAAAGTTTAAGTCCAAGAGCTGGTAACTATCTGCTCTAAGATAGTTGAGGTCACATCTGTGTTGCGGGTTAGATTTTGGAAAGTTTATACACAAGAACCTCGTTTATCCGGCCCTCATTAATCCGAATCTCCGGTTTATCCGGATCGAAAATAATAAACATTTATTTTGATTCGTACAGTATTTCTTTTACGGGGTCGAATCTTCTTGACTGTCTTTTCCGCCGAGGATAGTTAAGAACAGGATTTGGAAGTAATTCGGCTACGGTCTATCAAAGATACCGTCCCGGCATTCGCCTGGAATTGAGAATGTGAAACCGTAGAGAACCATTCCCAGGACGTCCGAGGTGAGATTCGAACCCACGCTCTTCTGAATGCAACGCACTATTAATTCACTAATGGCGAGTTCGAAAAGGAAACCGGCGCTCCATCAGAAGAAACAATGACTCATGGAAAGGCAACAATGCAGCTGGACAAACTGACGGCCTATTTAGAATCCCAGACTGGAACCACGCCAGCAAAACTGATGTTAGTAAAACGTCTTCGTGATCGTCTGCGTGCAAACGCTGCACAACAGGAAAACTCTCATGCATTATTTAAGTGCATAAAACAGAGTCGCAAACGTAAGAAAAGAGTTCTTATATTTTTTTGTGTAATTTAAGAAAGGTGTTACTGTACAACTTATGCTAATAGATTATATAACATACACTGTATTTGCTTTTAACTTTTCCGGATTATCTCGATTTTCGATAATCCGGATCAGTTGCGGTCCCACTTAATCCGGATAAACGAGTTTCTTGTGTACTTGAAAGGTTGTTTCAAGTTATCTTGATCTAAGGTAAGTCCCACTGAACTTTTTTACGAGTATGTGTCTTGAGCATTAAATGCAGGTGCTTGGTGTTGCTTCATTTCGTCTACACTAGATGCAATTTCGCCGTTGCATTGTGTTTTAGTGATAGGAGCACACTGGACAAAACTATCATTGAAACGGATCATTACACCCCAAGAGAATAATAATGGCCTATTATTATTATTATTATTATTATTATTATTATTATTATTATTATTATTATTATTATTATTATTAGCCGCCTCTGTGGTGTAATGGTTAGTGTGATTAGCTGCCACACCTGAAGGCCCGGGTTCGATTCCCGGCTCTGCCAAGAAATTTGAAAAGTAGCACGAGGGCTGGAAGGGGATAAACTCAGCCACGGGAGGTGAACTGAGTAGAGGGGGTTCAATTCCCACCCCAGCCATCATCTAAGTGGTTTTTTGTGGTTTCCCGCTTCTCCTCCAGGCAAATGCCGGGATGGTACCTAACTTCAGGCCACGGTCGCTTCCTTCCCTCTTCCTTGTCTATCCCTTCCGATCTTCCAATCCCCCTACAAGGCCCCTGTTCAGCATAGCAGGTTAGGCCGCCTGGGTGACGTAGTAGTCCTCCTTCCCAGTTGTATACCCGACCCAAAGTCTCACGCTTCAGGACACTGCCCTAGAGGCAGTAGAGGTGGAATCCCTCGCTGACTCCGAAGTAACAACCAATCTTGGAGGATAAACGGATTATGAAAGATTATTATTATTATTATTATTATTATTATTATTATTATTATTATTATTATTATTATTATTATTATTATACCGGGAGGTACACCTCAACGCCGCGCATTCAAAATAAGCGCCCTTATAAACTCCCCTATCGATCAAAAGGTTAAACTGATAATACCTGAACTTGTAACTTTAATCGGAAGATGTCACCACTAAAAAATTAAGGAATGGTGTTATTGTGAAGTTTGCTAAACTGATTGAATTTCTCCTTATTTTGTTTGCCATTCATCAAGAAGTTTGGACATTCTTCCACAAATGATACTACCAAAATCTCTGATTATGCATTCTGGTGCAAGTGAAAGAACTTGTAACTTAAAGAAATTTCATATTCCCAGGTTTTCTATAACTGAATCTATGTTCATTTATTTTTGGGTTGGCAACACTTCCTTTTCTTTCCATCAGTTTTGAATCTGGCCAATGAAAAATTTCTGTAGTTAATTTTCTTGTTTGATTTTGCGTCTAACTTTTGAGCTTAACCAATAAAATTGAAAGGGTGTGTACGGATTAGCCCAGAATCCTCTCGAACCTTCCCTGAGGGTATATAAACTGCAGATTTTCGTGTTTCTTTGCCAATTAATCGTCACCTTTCTGAGTGTGTGTGTGTTAAAGCAGGAGGTGGGGCGCCTCTTTCTTCGGCCAGCAGAACATCTACAAGGTAATGGTCACATAAATTCTATCTTTCTTGCTGTATCCTCTAATCAATCCGAGGGGAAGGTCCGAAACTTTAATTATGTATCAATACTTTTCTAAAATGTAACTTTTCTTTCGGCATCTTCATAAAATCTTTAATTGTAAATTGGGGATAGAGAGTGAGTTACCCTCTCGAGCTCCCCTTCATCTTGGTTTGAGGTGTCTGCGATGTTGCAACCTTCTATTTCCTCTAATTTAATACAGTTATTTCCATGCGTGCCACCTCAAGTAGCTTGGGATTAGCCCCTGTTTCATCGGCCGAGAACCCTGTAGGTTTTAATTTTTCATTATTTGGAAGCTCAGTGTACGCTTCCATTCAGTTTGTGTTCGGGCCGTTTATTTAACCTGTTCTTTTTCGCAAAGGCCCTTGTAGGTCGGGTACTAGATACCCCTGTGTAAAACCCAATTCAAATTGTAAATTGTGGCTTGAGAGGCCAGAGATTGTAAATTCTGATGTAATGTTGCCTTGAGTGGGCAGTAAGAAACTGAGAGCCTGTTAGCTCTTTTTCAAAGTTTTGTAAGAGTAACGAGTGCCTCTGGAAGGCTAGATATTGTATTTTGGGAGCAAGTGCTCTTGAATTAGGGGATTTCTGCCCTTGACTTAATGATTCCTTATTTTTAATTAAAGTTTTGTAAGCTGGATCCGGTATCTCTGGAATTGTAAAACTAGGGGCTTGAAGCCCAGAATCTGTAAAATTCACTGATTTTGGATTTTCCTTGTCTCGTTTCAAGATTGCTTTTGTACCTGACATGTTGTTATGTTTACTAAGTGAAAAAATTGATAAGTTGTTGTTTTCTGAAGAAATATAACCTTCAGTTCAAGTTTTAAATTAATTATGATATTGTAGACAGACCCATTCACCCCGGCACCTTCTTTAACCTCTTTCTGCTCCACGGGTACCTCCGTAACAATTATTATTATTATTATTGTGATTATTATTATTGCAGAAGAGTCCCGAAACAGAGCGTGATGGTACAGCTCTCAAGCTGCTTCACATCTCACCAAGACGGAGTGGGTTCTAATTCTGACTAATGAATTTGAGGTTTTCGAGGTGGAATGTCACGTCTGGTGGTTCTGCAAGGCCTGTATCCCCATCTGATCTTACAGATTACGATTATTCCCAACGAGGATCGAGTGGAACATCTAAGCCTAGGCCTACGTCTGGTAAAACATCGTTTGGCTCAGTATCACCAGCTGACATTAGGCCCATTCCTAAAATCAAGTGACCTCGATGTATAACAAGAAAAACCAGGTGTTACTGCAGTTTTGACCAGTAGCCCTTTAATAATTCCTTGCTGGATGAAAAAAGTGGGAAGGGAAGGAGAAAATGCCACTTCATAACAAACAAAGAAGAGGACACAAAAGTGATGGATCTATTACGATAAAAAGGGAAATAAGACGGAGCAGTCATCTAGGAATGAGACTTCCGATAAAAATGAAGACAATGATAAAATCCAGAATATATTTACTGCTACGATACCTGGTTATTATCTGTGAGTGGTGAAGGTTCGAAACAATGGGCTCCTGAGCAATGTGCTGGAGTGGATGATGATGATGAGTTCATTTTTGATGGGCCTAACTGTAGGTCTAATAGGAAAGGATTGCCACTAAGCCATACGAAGTTAAATGTGTTTTTGTTATTTCATGTATTATTGGAAACAATATTTTAACATTTTTCTTTTGCAAATTGTGATGACTAAATTAATTGATAAGTCATTTTTCAGAATTATTTCATTTCGTATTGCACCCGTCATGCCGGGCTCAGCTCGGCCGGTGAGCGAGGATCTCCAGGGGGTAGATCGTTCGCTTAACGGCTGTGCGAAAATTTTAAGTGCAGGGATAGATGATGAACTAGTGGCAAATGAGAAAAAGCTAAATAGGTTTCACACATTTATTACAACTACTGCTATTCTCAATTCTACAAATAATTCACAAAATCTAGGAATTTTCATATGACTTGTCTTCTTTTATGTCGTTACCAACATGGACACTCCATCGATAAATGGAACCGCAAATGCCTGAGTCTGTAAATATAATATTTAAATTTTTAGTTGAAAATTAATTAAATGATTAATAATAATTAATTTGAGATTATCTCTTCCATTAATAATTAAATGATTAGAAAATAAAATTTCCTTCCTCAATGGACTTAACTTAAATCGAGTTTGAAAATTATCATTTTCACTCCTTTCTGAAAATTAAATTTAAAAAATTTCTCCCATGAAATTATGGTTGAATCGTCTTCCCTGACCGTTAAACTAGTTAATAAATCCCCTTTCATAATTATCCAATAGTTGATCTTCACACAATAATTTGGAATTTGACATCATGTCAACCTACATTTACCCATTGATAGAAATAATTAGTTATATCCCTCTTACAACTTCGATTTTGTGAGTTCAATCCACTGACATGGCCTATACTTATTTATATGTATTCGCTAGTTAAGACTCTATTCTTCCTTAAAAACGAATAAAATTCATTAAAGGTTTAAATTCTGTCAAAAAGTGAACCACTAAAGTTGGCATAAAATTGGCCAAAAAATCCACGAAACAACGAAGAGCATCATCACAAATATAGACTGTAAAATTACAATAAGCAAAATACAGACAAATCACACACTCTACATTCACACAAAGATACACGGAAATATTATATACATATTTACACGAATGCTAGCCCTTGATTATTATTTTCATGTTTAGTCAAAGTCAGGGAAAATATTCTCATGATGACAATATCGTGGGGACTTCCTCTCATCAACTTGAGATGTGATAGAGCAATGATTATCACTTTATTGAGGAACTCAGTCATACGACGATGTTCAGGGAAAATTTACGAGCAAAAATCATCCGAAAATCATCGACAAAATTACCTAAACACAGGTCAGAATTAACATTCCGCGCACGCGGTTCATGAGCTGCGATATTTATTTTTACCTTTCCACCATAATTGTGGCTCTCAATTAATCTGCGCTCACAACGAAGAAATTACGTCAGGTAACATATTTCTTCTTAAATTGACTCAATAATGGATGCACAACTTATCTGATAAATTCAATAATATCCATCTACCAGTCAAATAATTATAATAGCACAGCAAAAATATATATAAATGTATCGGTCAGATACTGCCATTTCCCAGGCCTAAATTAATATAAATGAGCGCACATCAACCTTATTCAATAATAATAATAATAATTATTATTATGCTCATGACCTTAGGTGTTCTTTTACGCGATAATTAGGTTAATTTATTTTTATTTTTATTATTATTATTATCCCTGGCCGCGCAAGATCATACATGCGGAAGCTACTGCACAATAATATCTCAGATGACTATATCGTACTCGGAATCCAACCATACGTCGTAAAATCGAGGAATGAACTCTGATATAATGGAATCCACGAAATTACTGTCCCATCTGATCTCAATTCAAGTATAAAAAATATTCAAATAATCCTCGTTTAACGTTGAGGTCATATTACTTTTATCTCTCCTGTCACACTGAACTCGGGACAGTTGAAACATTTCTCGATGACATTCACTCAAACAAGCTAATAGGTTCAAAACACACACACTCATTCCCAAACTACCTTCACCAAGAAAGAAGAAGCGGAAAAAATTCTAACTAATAGAAATTCTTCTAAGCAAATAAGTAGAGGCTATATCATTACACTTTACATTTACAAATAGGAAGAAAGAATAACAATGTTTAAATATTACTTGGTGGTGACTGCGGATCGTAGAACTCGGGCTGATGACCTAGTGCATTACCACGTTACGCACCATCGATCCTGGTCTCGCCCGTCTGAGCTGCTTTACATTCTACTCGTTCATTGAGGACATGCTGGCGCGCTGGAAACCACACCATTCATCTCGTAGGAAGACAGGCATCCTGACTTGCACTCGAACCAATGATCTCCTCTGTAGAGGTTCTTGCGAAAGCTGAAACTGAAAATTAAGTCTGAGACAAGTCCAAAACACACACCGCTGTTTGACGAGATGGAAAAGCAACTTATCTTTTAATATCTTCAGTTAATTATAAGTAGAATCCGTGAATGTCCGAACTGCTATCTGCAAGATGTTAGAAGCTCTAAATAAGACGAAGTTCCCCAGTAAGCAAAGTGCGTCTTTTCACGTCTGTAGTTGAAGTCAGAATAATTCCCCACTCGTCGCGTTCAGAGGTAGAAATTCAGAGTAAAGTTTCCTTAGGAAAATCCATAATTCACCGTCTTAAGACAGGGGTGCGTCTTTTCATTATACACGATTGGTCACTTCATTAACTTCACACCAAATTGATCACTTGATTGGCTGCCATAGTCAGACGTCATATACCTTTACTAATATCGATCGAGCACTTGACACACATTTCGCCTGATCACGTGGTATTCACGGCTGATTTGAAGGTTACTTGGCTAGCGGTATCTGCTCGCTCCCTCTTGCTCGCCCTTGGCTGCGATTTCCGTCCACCTGGTGACTGGTTCTAGTCGACTCGACGTGCTAAAACTCCCTTCCTGGTTCACGAAATAATGTTCCAATTCACAGTGGAAATAAAATATTCTCCCTTAAATGATTTTTACCACATTTGAAGGAGACAGTATACAATTTTATGTTCCTCTGATTTTCCCAGATATTTCATAAATTGTTCCAAACATATGGCAGAGAGTAAATCTTAAGGCAAGCACAAAGACATTGAACTATCTAAAAAAAGTAGGGGACATATAGCCCCAAACCTCTGCAAAAGTGGTCCTCTGAATTAAATTTGTATAAGGGTATATTCTGTGTCGTATTTAGGTTGTAAAATTCCCAAACAAATTCAATAATAACTAATATGTGCACCGAAACATATGTTCAGTTGTTTTAAACGTACTGTGATGTTCATGCATTGTATGTATAAATGTACGTAGATGGATCGTTTTGCCCTGGTCTCCCGTTTCATACATACTGTCCCCGTCAAATTTGTGGCTTAACTGTGTGTAATTACATCTTTTCTAACTGCTATATTTATTTCAACATTATGTGTTATTTAGGAGATATTTATTGGTGCCAGATACTGGATTTTATTCAACCAGCTGTGACCGGCTATGCATAGTCCGAATTCGTCGTATTTTCTTTCCAACTCTCACGCCGGCGAGCGAGTCACGTGACGAATCAGTATTTCTTAAGGTTGAACTCTGCACTAGAAGATCACGCGTTAATTGGGACAGAACCAATATGTGAAGGAATGTAAAGTGCGTATTCCAATGGCGACGTTTCCGTGCGCCACACCTACGGGCAAGTGAATATTTAAGCCGAGTGAAATCGACCGCACATCTGTTATTAATATTATTCTCCACTGAAAGAGCCAACGAGCTAGAATATAATGCATAGAGTGGCTATCAGCCTGCCATCTTTGAAGAAAGTTTAACTCGCGGCCGCCATGTTTTAAGTGTGCCTCAGTAGGCGGAGCGCTGTGTAAGCGAGTGCGGAACAGAGCGGGAGAATGAGACATTTTTCACACATATCTTATTCATCAGGTATAACAGTTAGAGATCATTTGAGTTGATGATGAAAATATCGGATGGGAAGCGTAACTATCTGATGCGTATAAAACAGAGGTTCCCTACAGAATGGCAATGCACTGTAACATAAAATAGAAGAAAGAAAATACGTAACAATTGTTTTTCTTGAAGCGAGATATTGTTGAAAATGATTAAATCAATAATTGTTTTATCACAAAGATGTGGAGTTATCCACACATCTCTAATTTATCAACATGAAGAAGTCGTAGGCCTACGGTGCAAGATCATGGATTAAGTTACTTATCTAAATAGCCAAGAAATTTGAACACATTTTAATGAACTATCATACATTTCAAAGGCAACCTTTTAATAACATAGACTAGAAATAACATGCACAGTACAGTAAACAAATTGAATTTTAGATTGATCCACTAATAATCACATTTCTCGATTCGAAACAGCTCTCTCAATCACACGAACCAATAAGTATTTACTAGTTCTGATTTATTGTCCCATGAAAAGTTTTAATTTCGTGTATATCTTCCATAAGGGGCTGCCTGGCCGAGGCGGTTCACGCGGAAGGGCGTGGTTCGATTCCCCGTCAAGAAGTTGAAAAATTTAAGAAACGAGATTTCCACTTCCGGAGGTGCAAATGGTCCTGAGGTTCACTCGGCCTACATCAAAAATGAGTACCAGGTTAACTCCTGGGGGCAAAGGCGGCCGGGCGTAAAGCTAACCACTCTACCCCATCAAGTGCCGAGGTTACGGATAGTGGAAGCCTTTACCTTCCACCCCTCCAAGGGCCTTCATGGACTGTACGGAGATGGCTTTGCTTTGCCTTTATATCTTCCATATGGTTACTACTTTCAGTTCTTGCGTAACAACTCTGTACCTGTGGTGCAATCTAATTTAAAAATTGCTTACACTAAGAGAAGTTTCGTCATGCTGGAGTAATGGGTTTCCTCACTGAAATCGGTAGCAGTAAATAAATTATCGTTACTGTAAAACAACTGCCCTGCACCTGACGAGAGAACTTCAGTCTGTAACTCTAACATACATCTTCGCGAAACGACTTTTTACTGTACACTTTTTCAGCCACGTGATAATTTCACATCATGAGCAGGATAAAGAATAAAGATACTATATTTTATATCTTTCTAGGCAATAAATTCTTGCTTCTCTTCGGAATGATGACCAAACATAACCTTCAGACAGTCGTGGCACTTTATTTTCTTTCTCACGTCACGGATGACATTTCCTGCTATATACTCAGCAACATTTTCAGAACACTTGGTGAATGACTCGAAATTTCCAGCACAGCTGTCATGATTAGTAGAGGTGCTGTCATCAGAAGGAATCGTAGTACATAGATAAGAGAAGCATCACTTTCTGTGGATCGGTCAATCTGTTCCAGTAAACACTGAATTGGTCTTCATTGGGATTATTTCTGTTCCTCCCCTATTATGTATGGGTGAGAAGAGCAAATCTAAATTGTCGGTAATGCCTTGGGCATCTAACATCTCCTTTCATTAACTAAACACCTGACCCCGTAGAAAAATGGGACAAGGGTTGGACACACACATATAGTGCTCCTCAATGTTTTGAACAGAGAGTACTTTGGTGCTTGGGATACCACTTGTCTCTGTTCACCCACTGCCTAGTCAGATACGAGTATTTGTCTTCTAGCGGAAACCTGTTACGAGATTTTGTGCTTTACAGTGGCGAAAATTAAGATGATTTTTCAATACACGTAGTCTTCTTTAGAAAAGAAACCTGAAATAAGATACGCTGTTTGTTTTGCTCGGACGAAGCATGTGAAACAGAATGTAGACATATTCACGCTACTATAAATAAAGCCAAAGCACAAGATCATTTCTATTAACGATGAACTTGACACACATGCGAGATTACTCAAATAATTCCAGACAGCTGTTGTCGTTTGCTGCTACATTTATATCATGGCGGCCGTAGTGTTGCTTTCCTCCGCCCGGAGAACTAATCGAGCTGCTGTAGTCACGCTATGTATTATATTCTAGCTCACTGGAAAGAGCCGAGTAAGTGTCTTATAATAGTTGGAGCATATATTCTGGTCTGGCTAGGACAATTTGTAATTTATATTTTTCAGTTTCAGATAATCAAACCAAGGAGTGTACGAGCTTACAGTACTTCATTATGCCGAGTGCGAATTCAAGTGGATCTCTACAACCAAAACTCAAGACAAGAGGAAATCATCGTCTGTGTCCGAAATGCAGAGCTAAACATGTAGGCGCACAGCCATCTTCAAAGAGGCGACCATGAAGTAACTTGGAGAATAGGGAGACATCAGAGGAGAATCGAGGTTAATCGGAAAATATGATTACCCTTCTATAATTTTATCTATCTATTTAGAAAATATTACGATCTTCTTCATAATAATAGTAATTTCTATTAGTCAGCAGTATTTTGCTACATGTTGACACTTCATTCTTAGCCAGGTGTTAGTAGTTTTGTCGTTTGTATGAACGTGTAATGGGTTCTAGTAGTTTAGAAGTAGTTTTTATTCGATTGAATTATATTTCCATTATTTATCTCTAAAAATAAGAATGTAATAATTTACAGACCTCACGTTTTAAAACGAGAGTTTAATAATGCACTCGCGAATTTGCAGAAATATCGTGGGACGAATTTCATTATGAAGTAGATGTGTCTGCCTAGTTGTACTTCCTCTTAAAACAATAATCACTACCACTACCACCACTATCTATTATATTTTCACGGCATGTTGCTCACTTTACTGTCATCTAATATTAATGTGAATTCAAGACGACTGTGTTAAAAGTTAAAAATCATGAATAATAATAATAATAATAATAATAATAATAATAATAATAATAATAATAATAATAATAATAATAATAATAATAATAATAATAATAATAATAATAATAATAATAATAAACTTTCATCGGCTTAAAGATGTAATTTAAAGATAGATTTGTCCAAGCTGATGAAAGCGAAGTCGTTCTCAGCTGTTATGATATTTGCCTGGTAAATGGTAAACTTACGAGTCATTGTTTCATTTAGAAGCATTTGTTGTTGGATACTATGCAGTCTTATTATAATGCTGGTCACGTGTTGAATTTATAAGCGACTGAGAATAATAATTAAACTTAAAGAAATGCTCTATGACCATGTGTTAGATTGGCGATATATCTTAACCCATGCCTTGAGCATATTTCTTGTTTCAACGCAGTCTTCTGAAATATAAAGCATTCTAGAGCTTATCATCTTTGAATATTAGATAGATTTATGCAAGTAATAATTCTCATGTTGGATCGCATATCACAAGATAGCTATTGACAACTGAGAATAAATAGAATGTCACCTGTCACATAACATTTCATTTTTCGTTCATGTGTAAAATCATGACCAAAAATAAATCTTAAATCTTAATAAAACTCGCGTATCTTGAATGTGCGGAGTGAATGTGTGAACAGTTAGTAATCTTTTTCCATGTGATATATTTGAAACTAGCAGTTACTCGCGGCTTCGCTCGCGTGGATTTCGTAATTTGATAAAAGTAATCGTTCCTCAGTAGGCCTACTGTACTAAAACATTATCCGAAGATCACTCACCGTAAAAAAAAGTTAGTTCCATTTACCCCCGAGATAAACCATGTTTGTGTTATAGACTTTTGGGGCTAAGATGATCATGCGACATAGAACTGTACATATATGAGAAACAGTCTTCTCTCAAGTCAAAACAACCTCAACATGTTTCTTTATTTTTAAAGGAGATTCCAAATGCCCATTTCCATGTCTGTGACATCTTCAGTTTTTGATATATCAGTAAACTGATAAAAATAATCCAACTCCTTCTTCACTTCATTTCATCCCCATTAAGCGCCTTCTCTGAAAACAAAAAATACGTGTTCCTTTAGTTTTAAAGTACATTCCAAATACCAATTTTCATGTCTGTAACATCTTCGGTTTTGAGATATAAGTATCCTCACTTCTTTTCTCCCCCGTTAAGTGATTTTTCGAAAAAAAATACATGTACCAGTATTTTTAAAGGACTTTCCAAATACCAAGTTTCTTGTCCGTAACATGTTAAGTTTTTGACATATACTGTACTGTAGATATACCGGTACTCATTTTAAAAATTCACCGGCTTTTCAAATTCTTTTCAGCCCCTTAAGAGTCCGGCTCCATGGCTAAATGGTTAGCATGCTGGTCTTTGGTTCAGGGGGTTCCGAGTTCGATTCCCGGCAGGGTCTGGAAATTTAACCTTGATTGGTTAATTTCGATGGCTCGCGAGGTGGGGGTGTGTGTTGTATTAAGCATTAGAAATCATCATAGGTAGGATCCCCTCCTCACAGACGCGCACGTCGCCAACACGGCGTCATCTCGAAAGACCTACACCAGGCCTCTCCGGAGCCCACACACCATTAACTAATTACGCCCCTTAAGAGGATTTTCTGAAGACAAGAAAATACGTGTTACTTTATTTTCAAAGGAGATACCAAATACTAGTTTTCACGTCTGTAACATCTTCAATTTTTAAGATATAAGTATCCTCATGAGAAAGAATTCAACTTCTTTTTCACTTCTTTACACCCCTCTGACCACTTAAGTGGAATCTCCGAAAACAAAATATGCGTGTTTCTTTATTTTTAAAGGAGATTCCAAATACCAATTTTCACGTCTATAAAATCTTTATCTTTATTTAGATGTAAGTAACCTCATACAACTAATTTTAATTCTTTCACACCCTTAAGTGGATTTTTCGAAGACAAAAGCAGACTTGTTTCTTACTTTTAAAGGACATTCCAAATACCAATTTTAACGCCTGTAACATATTTAATTGTTGAGATATAGGTATCCTTATACAAATAATTAAACTAAATATGAAATTCATTCACGCCTCCCTTAAGTGTTTTTTTCAGAAAATAAAAGAATACGCGTTTCTTTACTCTAAAAGAGGATTCCAAATACAAATGTTCATGTCTGTAACATCTTCAGTTTTTCAGATATAAATATCCACATAAAAAGAAGTGGATTATTTTTACCCCCTCCTCCGTTAATTAAACTAAACTACAGCTTAAGTGGTAAAAAAATGGATTTTTCTATTTTGTTATGTGATTTGCGATTATACTCTTCTGTGTAATTCCATGAAAGAATTACATTAATATCTGCAATAGTTCTTGAGTTATGGCCTAAAACGTAATTTAAATCCCTGCAGGCACCACGCTCCATTCTGCTGTCACATACTGTAGATCGGAACGCGTTCATGCCTTGTTTCCGAGTTATTCCTACAGGCAATTTCATTGTCATATGACTTGCTCACTTTCTCACACTTCCATGGCACTGGTAGCGACATCTACTTCCTTTTATTATTGTTTGTTACCATGCCTACAAAAGATCAGCTGTTTACATGCATATGTGACTTCTGTTTTTATTGCGCAAATCTATTGTCTAGCGAATTGTGTTTTAAAGTGAAACATGGGAAAGAGGAAATCTTCCTGTTTGTTATGGGAATGCTATCAGGGAAAACTGTAATTCTGTAAATGAGATGAGGAAGGCTATTTGGCCTGTATGGTACCACAAAGCATCCTCAGATGGCAAGCCATACCATTATTTATGCACAAAGGGACCTAATTCTTCGTGCTCTTACCAAAATGCCGTAGTGGAAGGGCAAGTTCATCCTTAAAAACACAAAAATAACATATCCCTTTCTATAATGGAGGTTGTCAAACCTGTGTTTATAGATTTACTTAAAACAGATCTCCTGAAGATGTGTGTAGGAGGCCACACCCAGAACAACAATGAATCCCTAAACTCCAAAATTTGGAAAATTTGCCCAAAATGGCTTTGCAGGGCATAAAGTGGTAGGTATAGCAGTAAATGATGCTGCTATGACTTTAAATGATGGTATGCAGAGTAGATTGAAAGTTCTTGAAGAGCTACAACTTGTTCCTGGAGAGTTCTGCCTCCAGGCCTTCAGCCTTATCAATGCTCAACGAGTCACTTACAGCCCTAAAAGAGCTAAACAATCGACAAAGGAGGCAAGGAAAGTAAGGAGAAGACTAAGGATGGAAGAGTATCCCAGAGAAACTCACAAGAGGGAATCATGTATGCACCAGGGGTGTTCTAGAGTTCATTCATTTCACTTGTAACTTTAATGCTCATTTACCGCAACTTGAGTTTTTCAAAACGGTTTCCCTTGTAACATGAACAGTTTTAAAGATATGAGCATGAAAATTTGTACTTTACATCACTTTCTATTGTTCTAAAAATTGAATTAATTTTGTAGTAACATCATAGCCAGAACTTAAAAAAAATATTTTTTGAAATAAAATTACCTAAAAATCAATGATAGGAAGTATTGTTTTAAAAATATTACTTAAAAATTAAACGTTTTAGAAAACTTAATTCAGTTCTTTCCTCAATTATTTGGTAGTATATAAAATCAAAAAATATTAGAATCTGTCCAAAATAGTGGATGATACGAGGGAAACGCTACTCTTGTGTGAAAAAAACTGCAAAATTTGAAATGCCCAAAAACCTCTTCAAAAATTTTAATTTCCTAAATATTAATAAATATATAGGTTTACAAGGATCTTTTAGTCATGCATGCAAAAGTTTAGCTAAGAAGGCCCTGTGGAAGCTGTAAAAATGGAAATTGAATGTTACCTATTTTAGATAAGTTTGAGCTGTATGTGTCCCCTTAAATCGATTTTCCCCATATAATGCATGTTTCTTTACTTTTAAAGGAGGTTCCAAATACCAATTGTCACGCCTGTAACCTTCAGTTTTTGAGATATAAGTATTCCCATAAGAAAGATTCAATTTTTTCACTTTCTTTCAGTCTTCCCCTTAAGTGAATTTTCTGAAAAAAAATACATGTTTACTTATTTATAAAGGGGTTTCCAAATACCAATTATCATGTCTGTAACATATTTAGCTTTTGATATATATGTATTCTCATACAAAGAATTCAACTAATATTTCAATTATTTCATCCCCCTAAATGGATTTTATAAAAACAAAAGAATACTTGTTTCTTTAATACAGAAGAGTCTAAACACCAATTTTCACGCTTGCAAAATCTTTAGTTTCTGAGATATAAGTATCTTCATACAAAGAATTAATCTAATTTTTCAATTTTTTCACCCCCTTAACTGGATTTTCTGAAAAATATACATATTTCGTTATTTTTAAAGGATACACCAAATACCAATTTTTACGTCTGTAACATATTCAGTTTTTGAGATATCAGTATCGCAATAAAAATAATTCGACCCCCTTTTCAGTCCTTTTTATCCCTTAAGTATTTTTCCGAAAACGAAAAATGAATATTTCATTCTTTTTAAAAGAGATTAAATGTACTAATTTTTACGTCTGGAACATGTTAAGTTGTTGAGATATATCGCAGATATCCTCATTTTAAAAATTCACCCCCTTTTTGAGTTCCCCTTAAAACAAACTATCTATGTTTCTTTACTTTTACAAGATACTCCAAATACCAATTTTCATGTCTCTAACATATTCACTTTTTGTGATATAAGTATCCTCATAAAAGGTATTCAACCAATTTTTCGCCTTTTTTCACCCTCCCCCCTTAATGGAATTTTCCGAAAAATAATACGTATTCTTCATCTGTGAAGGAGATTCCAAATATCAACTTTTACGTGCGTAAACGTTTACGTTTTTGAAATGTAGTTATACTCATTTAAACAATTCACCCCCATTTTCACCATCTTATCGACGGCACATCCAAAAATCCTCCCTTAGTGAGCACCTACACTCTAATATAAATGTATCCCCAAAATTACATTTCTTTACGTCCCTAGTTTTAGCTCGGCGATGATGAGTGAGTGAGTGAGTGAGTGAGTGAGTGAGTCAGTCAGTCAGTCAATCAGTCAATCAGTCAGTCAGTCAGTCAGTCAGTCAGTCAGTCAGTCAGTCAGTCAGTCAGTCAGTCAGTCAGTCAGTCAGTCAGTCAGTCAGAACATGTTATTTTATATGTATAGACTAGCAAGATACCCGTGCTTCGCCACGGTATTATAATGAAGTTTACAATTGAATGCTTAATGTTTTATATATAATCCGCCGAAATTCGAATCCAACTCGTTTTCTGAGAGAATCCGCTAAAATTCGTAATCTGACTCACTTTCTGAGAGATTACGGCAAAGTTTCTCCCATTTTTCAATCTTTCTTTCCAGCAATCAATTTCATACTTCCCGGGCTAGGTCCAGGTATTCCACCCGGTCAGTTGGGTCCCTAAATCTTTGCCATCTCTTTCTATAAGCATTTTTAATATGGATCAAATCCTTGAAGAGATCCGGCGTGGTGTCTTCTTGGGTGCCTTGGCGGTAATGAACCCGCGGCCGGACTGCAATCGTAGTCATTACCCGGCCAGGACCCGTTTCCAGCGCGGTCCGCAGATTTGACGATGGTCCAGAACATTATTATTATTATTATTATTATTATTATTATTATTATTATTATTATTATTATTATTATTCCAAAAACAAAAAATACATATGTCTTTATTTTTCAAGGAGTTTCTAAATACCAATTTTTACATTTGTAAACTTTAAAAGTTTTGAGATACAGATACACTCATTTTAAAAATTCACCCCCCCCCTTTGTCATCCCTCATTAATTGGGTTTTCCAGAAACAAAAAAATACGTGTTTCTTTATTTTTAAAGCAGATCCCAAACACCAATTTTCAGGTCTGTAATATCTTCAGTTTCTGAGATATAAGTAGCCTCATTAAAGGCATTCAACCCCTTTTCACCCCTTTTCACTCCTCCTATTGCGATTTTCCGAAAACAAAAAAAAATACTTGTTTCCTTATTTTTAAAGAAGATTCTAAATACCGATTTTTACATCTGTAAACTTTTAAAGTTTTGAGATATAAATACACTCATTTTAAAATTTCACCCCTCATTTCACCCCCTTAACGGAGGAATATCCAAAAATCTTCTCTTAGCGAGCACCTACATGTTAATATGAATAAATCCCAAAAAATTCATTTCTTTATGTCCAGTAGTTTTGGCTCGGCGATGATGAGTCAGTCAGTCAGGACAAGTTACTTTATATATGTACTAGCAAGATACCCGTGCTTCGCTACGGTATTATACTGAAATTTATAATTGAATGCTTATTGTTTTAGATATATAATCCGCCGAAATTCGCGATCTGGCTCGTTTTCTGGGAGAATCCACCAAAATTCCCGATCTGACTGGTTTTCTATTATTTTACGGCACGTTTCCTCCCATTTTTAAATCTTCCTTTCCAGCAATCGATTTCGTACTTCCCGGGCTAGGCTCAGGTATTCCTCCCGGTCAGTTGGGTCCGTAAATCTTTGCCATCTTTTCCTATAATATTTTTAATATGGATAAAATCCTTCAGGAGATAAGGCGTGCTGTCATATTGGGTGCCTTGGCGGCACTGAACCCGCGGCCGGACTGCATTCTTAGTCATTACTCGTCCAGGAGCCGTTTCCAGCGCGGTCCGCACATTTGACGGCGGTCCGGAATATTATTATATTATTATTATTATTATTATTATTATTATTATTATTATTATTATTATTATTATGTGTTGCTGGAATGGCTGATGACAGGGAAAGCCGGAGTATCCGAAGAAAAACCTGTCCCGCCTCCGTTTTGTCCAGCACGAATGCCACATGGAGTGACCGGGATTTGAACCACGGAAGCCAGCTGTGAGGGGCCGGCGCGCTGCCGCCTGAGCAACGGAGGATCCTTATAAGTACATTAATAACAGTAAAATCAATTGGTCTCACCTCCTTCTACACCCCACCGCCGTTAAGTTTATTTACCGCCAACCCCCCCCCAAAAAATTAAAAGAATGCTCGTTTCTTTATGTTTAAGGGAGATTCCAAACACCAATGATCACGTCTATTACCTTCAGTTTGAGATATAAGTATCCCCATAATAATAATTTACTTTTTTTCACTTCATTTCACAATAATCCCCCTCCCCCTCCCCTAAGTGAATTTTCCCGCAAAAAACACTTGTTTCTTTAATAGTAAAGGATCTTCTAAATACCAATTATCACGACTCTAACTCCTTCAGTCTTTGAATTATGTGTCCTCATGAAAGGAATTCAACTCCTTTACACTCCCGCCCTCCAAGATGGTTTCCCCACCAAAACGCGTTTTTCTTTGTTTTTAAAGGAGATCCAAATATGAATATTCACGTCTGTAACAACTTTAGTTTTTATTAGATGTATGTATTCTCATACAATTAATTTTTCAATTCTTTCACCCACCCCCCTCCTTCATTGGATTTTCCGAGATAACGTGTTTCTTTACTTTTAAAGTAGATTGCAAATATCAAATTTCACGTCTGTAACATCTTCATTTTTGAGATATCAGTAGCCTAATTAAAAGAATTCATCGCCATTTTCAGTCACTTTTAGCCCCCCCACCACCACCCAAGTGGTATTTCCGAAAACTAAAAATACACTTTTCTTTATGTTTAATAGAGATAAAAAATACAATTTTTCACTTCTGTAACATGTTAAGTTTTTTTAGATATACTGTAAAAATTCTCATTTTAAAATTTCACTCCTTTTGAGTTCCCCTTAAGTGGAGTTTCCAAAAACAAATCACCTATATTTCTTTACATTTACAGGAGATTTACACCCACTTTTTACGTCTGTAACATTTTACGTTTCCAAGATATTCTGTAGATATAGTCTTTCAAAAATTCACCCCAATTTGTCACTCCTGTTTAACCGCCATTAATTGGCTTTTCCAAAAACTAAAAGATAGGTGTTTCTTTATTTGTAAAGGAGATCCCATATGCGAATTATCAGTTCTGTAATATCTTTCGTTTCTGAGATATGTGTATCCTCATTAAAGGCATTCAACCCATTTTTCACCCTTTTACACCCCTCCTATTAGGATTTACAGGAAACAAAAAAATACATGTTCCTTTATTTTTAGAGGAGATCCTAACTACCAATTTTTTCATTTGTAAATTTTAAAGTTTTAAGATGTTGACACACTCATTTTAAAAAAATCACCTCCCTTTTCACCCCCCCAATATTTGGATTTTCCAAAAACGAAAAAATACGTGTTTCTTTACTTTTAAAGCAGATCCAAAATAGCAATTTTCAGGTCTGTAATATCTTCAGGTTCTGAAATATAAGTAGCCCCATGAAAGGCATTCAACCCATTATTCACCCATTTACACCCTTCCTATTGGGATTTTCCGAAAACAAAAGAATACGTGTTTCTTTATTTTTAAAGGAGATTCTAAATACCAATTTTTACATCTATAAACCTTAAAAGTTTTGAGATATAGATACACTCATTTTAAAAAATCACCCCCTTTTCACCCCCCCCATTAATTGGATTTTCCACAAACAAAAAAATACGTGTTTCTTTATTTTTAAAGGAGATCCCAAACACCAATTTTCAGGTCTGTAATATCTTCAGGTTCTAAAATATAAGTAGACTCATGAAATGCATTCGACCCCTTTTTCAACCTTTTCCACCCTTCCTATTAGGATTTTCCGAAAACAAAACATACGTGTTTCTTTATTTTTAAAGGAGATTCTAAATGCCATATTTACATCTATAACCTTTATAAGCTTTGAGATATAGATACACTCATTTTAAAATATTACCCCCTTTTCACCCCCTTAATTGGGTTTTCCAGAAACAAAAAAATACGTGTTTCTTTATTTTTAAAGCAGATCCCAAACACCAATTTTCAGGTCTGTAATATCTTCAGTTTCTGAGATATAAGTAGCCTCATTAAAGGCATTCAACCCCTTTTCACCCCTTTTCACTCCTCCTATTGCGATTTTCCGAAAACAAAAAAAATACGTGTTTCTTTATTTTTAATGAAGATTCTAAATACCAATTTTTACATCTGCAAACTTTAAAAGTTTGGAGATATAGATTCACTCATTTTAAAAATTCACCCCCTTTTCACCCTCCCATTAATTGGATTCCCAAAAACAAAGAAATACGTGTTTCTTTATTTTTAAAAGAGATCAAATGTACCAATTTTCAGGTCTGTAATATCTTCAGTTTCTGAGATATAAGTACCGGTATCCTGATTAAAGGCATTCAACCCATTTTCCCCCATTTTCACCCTTTTTCACCCCTCCTATTGAGATTTTCTGAAAACAAAAAAATGCGTGTTCCCTTAATTTTAAAGAAGATTCTAAATACCAATTTTTACATCTGTAAACTTTTAAAGTTTTGAGATATAGATACACTCATTTTAAAATTTCACCCCCCTTTTTACCCCCTTAGCGACGGAATATCCAAAACTCCTCTCTTAGCGAGCACCTACATCTTAATATGAATATATCTCCAAAATGTCATTTCTTTATGTCCAGTAGTTTTGGCTCGGCGATGATGAATCAGTCAGTCAGTCAGTCAGTCAGTCAGTCAGTCAGTCAGTCAGTCAGTCAGTCAGTCAGGATATATAGATGGATAGATGTTGGTTATTAATCTGACATAATGTTCATCATGATGTGCCAGGTTGTTTCAGCGTTGCAAGTGTTTTGTTGTCCTTGGTGATTATTTGTGTGATTTATTGAGTTAGATCAGAATTTAATGACAGTTTAATTAATTCACCGATTAATTAATTTCGATGAATACGATCGTACTATATCTTCTACACAGGAGCACGTATGAGCAAAAGAAAATGAAAGTTAATGCAAGACATATTGTAAAGTTAACGTAAATGAATTCTGTAAGAATAATCACAGCTACCAAAATTGCAAGATAAAGTTTAAATCTACGAATGAGCCAGTGATAAATTGGGAATGACGAAACACCAGTCTATAAACAAGATTTAGGACTCAAACTTAATTCAAGGATGGAAATTAAATTAATTAAATTATATTAATGACTCAAGTAATAACTCAAGTCTTTTAATGAGTGACGTTAGTTAAATGAAGTACTACAGTCATGAAATAAATTTTTCAATGACGAAATGAGATGATATAATTACAATGAAGGATATTAGTGATTATTTAAGTCAGTTGTATAATTATAAATACCTGTATACATTAGAGATACGTACAGTATGGTCATAAGTCATGTATGATAAATTTGGTTAGCTGGTAAATTCTTTTGCGAAGTGATGCACATGTTATTAAATAAATTTTATGAGTTGTCATGAAATTATATGACCAGTAGCCTAATTAATTTATTTCGCCAGATGCGAATAATTTATTACAAGATAGGAGTGGTGTTAATTTGTTAATTACCGGGCGAGTTGGCCGTGCGCGTAGAGGCGCGCGGCTGTAAGCTTGCATCCGGGAGATAGTAGGTTCGAATCCCACTATCGGCAGCCCTGAAGATGGTTTTCCGTGGTTTCCCATTTTCACACCAGGCAAATGCTGGGGCTGTACCTTAATTAAGGCCACGGCCGCTTCCTTCCAACTCCTAGGCCTTTCCCATCCCATCGTCGCCGTAAGACCTATCTGTGTCGGTGCGACGTAAAGCCCCTAGCAAAAAAAATTTGTTAATTCTTGCGCAGCCATGAGCATTGGCTAATTTTTTTATTCCAGAACAATCCAGTCCTACGCCGGCATTGACAAGCTATTTTATTAATCTTGTACATTTTTCATTTTTGTAATATCGTGAATTTTGAACTAAATAACGTCATTCAAGAGACGAGTTTCATTTGTTATTAATTTTGTTAAGTGCGAAAACTCATAAATAAATGTCAAGCCTTGTGTAATTGTTTTTATGTGTTGTAGTCAGTCCTTGTCCTTTAAATACCACTAAAATTTTAACAGCACGCACTCTGAATTGCTCGTATTGCCGCTGAGTCTAATCAGGGAAATTTAAGGACAATATATACATACATGCATACATACATACATGCATACATACATACATACAGACAGACGTAGTTTCATTTTTACATATGGAGACAAACAAAAAAACTGTTTCAACAATCATAACTAAAATAAATATATTAATGTTCGCTGCATTGTTCAGTAAAAGAAATTTGTTGCTAAGGATACAGCAGCGTGTCTATTTTAGCCAGATGGTTCGCCGGGATCCCCCCCTACCTGTGTATGCAGCCGGAGGAAGATGATGACGATGATGATGATGAAGAGGAAGAGGAAAAAGGCAGCAGTCCTCCAATCGCAAACAAAAAGCCATCTGAATCCAGCAGTGTAGGAAGTGCTACTGAAGAACAGGTAAAGTCTGAAAACTTAGAAGTTAAGCAGTCTATCGGATCTCGCCCGTCTGCAAGTAGCTCCGTTAGGAGTGGTGTGGGTCAAAATAAATCCATCTCTTTTAATGAACGGCTGCCCTTAGGCGAGAGATCCAGAGAAGCTAGTATAAAGACTTTGCAAAGCGCAGCATCTTTTGTGAATGGTATAACCAAGGAAGCTAGCATGAAGGTTAAGGAAAGCATAGAACTTGTAGATGATATGACCAAGGAAAGTAGCAAAAAGACTAAAGACAGCGCAGATTCTTTTGTGAGTAGGATATCCCAGACAGCAAGCAAAGCGGTAGGAAGTGCCAAAGATTGTATAGTTACGGCGAAACTAAGTCAAGACGACCAATTCAACACACTGCAAGATAAAGTGAAAGACATTTGTGAAACCATCCGGCTTCAAATACGGTCTGCATATTTGGTATCCAAAGAAGAGGGTGAAAAACAGGCCGAGGCGCTAGCGGCAATGGCGAAGGATCTTGCCAATAAGACTTATGATCAAGGAAAAGGAGCAGCAAATGCTGTTAGGGAGCTGGTTAGAAGAACACCCGAGTCTAAAGATACGGAAAAGAATGTTGCGAAACAGTCGCCTAAGAAACCATCGAGTGATTAGAAGACTGGCGCAGTAGACTGAGTAAGCGACTGGCAAGGAAGCTGTGTTCTCATGGAGCTGTGTATCTCACTAAATACAGAGCAGATCGTCATCAATTCAAATTAGATTGTTTAATTATTCCAGGTCTTCCAGAGACAGAGTATCCGACTTACGATTCCAAGTTCATGGGTTCGAATCCGACTGAGGCAGTCGATTATTTAAGGGTCATTGTTGGTACGTTAAACATCTCCGTGTCACCCAACAAAACTATATTAGCACGGCTGTAGGAACCGTCCAGCATAGAGCAAATTTAGAAAATGGTAGGCAGGCCACCTAGATGGCAGTATTTCAAAAGGTTTGCAGCTACAGTAGGTCCATACGATTATTATTATTATTATTATTATTATTATTATTATTATTATTATAAACCCTAAAACGGTGTCGAGAAGTCGAAAGTGATTCCGTTTTGATATGGCCGTGAAAAAACCTTATTTTGTGATCATTAGTCTGTGTCCTGGATATAAAGGCCACTATGTCACAAATATGCAATTTTACGGGAGAGCTAAAATAACTTTTTTCAGTGTTTGTTTCTTGTACCCGTTTTTACCGAAAAGTCTCGTGAATTTCTTTTGCATAATAATGAACAAAATCGACTTTTGAACTCCCACTTCTTAAACTGTCTTTATTTTTTCATTTTTCTGAAAGTTACCAGGACTTGGTGCTGTTTACCTCCAACTGGCCGGTTCGCTTATTACAGGGTCTAACAATAAGGAACGACCAAACTTTTAGGGTAAATGCCTTACACATAAAGGAAGAAAATATGTTATATAGACTTGGGTTCGGAAAAGCTTTATTTCCAGGTTAGAACCCATTTTGTACAACTCTACATAGTCCATTAGTCACGGGAAACACACAGGAACAGATCGTACCAGCATAACTCATGAAACTCTTTCTTACAGGAAATGTTCGAAATGCCCTTCGGAATCATCAGAGAGACTGCTTCTCGTTCTGTCCAGCACAACTTGAAGGATTTCTTCCTCTCTTTCTTTTTCTAGTCTCATCTGAAGTATCACTTGCAATACTGCCATCATCTGACATTTTACAGGTAATATGATTTAAAAAATGAACAGGAAATAATTAGGCTTCGTTCCCCAAAACAACAAATATTGCCTTCGCTCTTCAGATGTTACCACGACCAGCTGTTCGTGTTTGAAATGGTGTATGCCAGCCATAACCGCCTGTTTTAAAAACAATTACCGGTATGAATTTCACTATCCTGTTAACCAACCAGCCACTAACATTGCTGACACTTCTGAACACAAGCGATACATCTCCAGTACCTCTGTAACATCTAAAACGCGAAAATAATGGAAATGCTAAAAGCGGTGATTTATACCCGTTTAAAAAAGATTGTGGTTTATCCGACCACAACTGTTACTATTAATTACATTCACACAATTACTCTTTAAATTGGTTAAGCGCCAGTCACCATAGTACGGTAAGTGATGAATTCGAGAATATTTATTATTCCTAAGGCGTGGGGTGATAAAAACTCACACACCTGGCAATATACAGGAATATGGATCAGGACAGACGTAGATTGTAGTTGCATTTCCACAATTTTAGATTGCACTTGGAAAATGAATCAATTACTATTATTAAAAGAAAACTGAACTCATGACTATACTTAACATCACAATCATCTTGCATTACTTTAATTGAATAGTATAATACCCAGTGACATTTGTTGTTACATACGAGGAAACCTGATGTAAATTTGAGAAGCTATTTTACGTGAGTTACATTTTATATCTCCGCTGATTAATTTCTTCTTCATGTTGTTTATGCAGAATGTCTGATACTGTGATTATCTTATGTCTGCAATCACCACCGTTGAACTTCATACTCCTGGAACCACCCTGTCCAGTCTGTAGTTGGAAGCTGTAATCTGTTATCTCTTCGCGTACCTGGACTTGGCCTACTTTCTCTGTCCATGTGTAATGACCTCCATGTGGTCACGTCCACTCAAATTCATTGTCAGAAAGTGGAAGACTTTACTGAAGAACCTGTAATATTCAGGCATGCTATCTACTCTAGTTTCACACGTCCTGATAGCTAATATAGAGACTGTTGATATAAATACAACAGTTATATGTGATGTTAGATGTATCTACGTATGATTCAATTGTCGAACAATGTTCGCGAATTACGTAATACTCGTATTACTTTTCTCTATTTTTGAATTTTGTCAATTTCACATTTCATAAGTTGGTACTCATTGCGCTTATCTCAGCATCACTAAATAAAATATTATAAATATTTTAATGATTGTGATTAATTTAATCATGCTTGTAACACATTAATAGTAGATTGCTATATAATATTTCCTAGAGGGTATTTCACAAATACTGGAAGCCTAGGTGGGTACACGTAGAGAAGAGATTCAGAAGTACTGCTGTAACCCGTATATGAGCTCAAAGAGTTGATGACACCTTCACCAGGACTACTTGATACGAGAACTGGAAAACATTCAAAGGAAAGCAGCACAATTCTTTTCTGAGTGATTTCCGACAAAGGAGTACTGTTAAGAAAATATTGCACATTTTGGGCTGGGAAGACTTGGAAGTAAGAAGAGGAGATGCTTGACTATGTGGTATGTTTCGAGTGTAGCTTCCACTTTCTGCCCTACATATCACATGGCATAAGGTATGTGTACACCCAGAATTTTCTTTTCTTAAATTACAAGGTTTCCTGCTTGGAATTTAGGTTACTGGAATCGACAAGAAAATGTTGAAAGATCAGTATGTATACAAACTAAAAATATTGCATTATTTGTTAATAACAAATTATTTTGTTTAAAAATGTATTATGTTGTTTTAAACATCATAGCTCCCAAACTAACTGATATTCCTCAAATCTGTTTTTTGCATTTGCTTCACAACACTTATAGGTAGAGCATAAACCTAAAATACATGTTTCTAGAATGAAATTGTGCCTGGTGATGTCCTATTACTTTAGTGGATACACATTTTTTGGTGAGTGTTTACAAACAAATCACATAATCAATTATATTTTACAACATTAGTTACGTTACTGAGGTTAGTGCCCTGGAGTAGGCTTTTGGCTTTAATTTAAAAGAATATTCAGTGATATAGGATAATTAGGTCTAATGTTATGATTTTCTAAAATAATGAGAGCATTAAAACTTATTTTATAGAGAAATCCATCTCAAAGTTTTAACAGTTTTAGAAACCTCCTGCATCATATGATGTCCCTTCTAAAGCAGTATTCAGGTCTTCCTTCATGTTCCTTCTTCCTCTCAGGTACTTCCTCCTGGTTTTCTCCTCTGGAGTGTTTTGTAGATGATACTTTTTCTGTTTTAGAGCTTTAGCGAACTTCACACCGGCTCGAGTATGTTTACCAATAGTAACACCCACTCGCTTTAGAATTTCCAGTTGTACATCTGGATCACAATTATAATGGCAAATAGCATCCATAACACAAAAATTCAATGTTTCTAGTCCTACATAACCATCTTTTGGGCATCTTCCCCATATCATGCCATTAAAACTTTCATTTTGATTTTGCGTTTTGTCAAGGAGACAACGCCTTAGCATGGCAGGATCAGTTGGCTTGGAGTACACTGGCTTGACAGCTTTAAGTACATTGTCAGGTAGTCCATTTTTAGGCTTATATTTATCCATTGTGCCAGTTGCCACTGCTTTTTGGAAGGAACACCAACTGCCTTCACCTTTGGGTATCCAATTTCATTGTCCTGCTCTAACCTATCAACTTTCTTCATGTTTGTAAACTGGTTTCCATGGAACTTCCTTACAGGCCTCCTGTTAGTTTTTCTGTTACCCATGGTTATAACAACAACGTACAACAATATTCAAAATAAACAAATTAGAATTGTTGGAAAACTTTCTAAAAGTACAGTATATCAATATTTATATTAGGAGGCCTATAAAATGCAAGGGTGCTCAAAACATTCACAGCTGTTTATTCAAACAATTAAGAACAATTCTCATAGACAGCAGCACAGGGTTAGTGTGGAGTGAACACTATATTGTACAACAGTAATTAGAAAGGAAACAAAAGTCACTGATGATCAGCATGAGCAGAAGGCTAAGAATAAACACTTGTGTCCATACAAGTGGGCGTGGCTCAGTGTGCTACATTTTACATAAACGTCAATAACTCAAAAAGTAGTGAAGGTAGGGTTATGCAATTTACACCAAATTAAAGCTAATGAAATAACAAACCCAGGTAATGTGAAATTCAAAATTGAAAAAAAAATAGACTTCTTGACAATTTTTGAGTGTACACATATTCCGACAAAGGAGTACTGTTAAGAAAATATTGCACACTTTGGGCTGGAAGACTTGGGAGTAAGAAGAGGAGATGCTTGACTATGTGGTATGTTTCGAGTGTAGCTTGCTGTCCTACATACCAGATGGCATAAGAATCAAATACCAACGTGGTTGTAGCTCATTTTTTAAACAGAATGTGAAATATTTTTTTTCTGATTTAAGTTAATAGCAGGTTTCTTCCGATGATATTAGCTTTATGAGGCCTAGGGTGCCTTTCATCCTTAGTGTCCTTTCCATTTCTTCGCGATGTCTCCATTTTTCAAAGGACCGGATTTCTTTCATATTCTCCTATAGTAAAAGATTGCCTTTGCTGGCGAGACCTAGCGTTCTCATTCCTGGCTTTGACAAAATGAAAGTGACTGAGGTATGAGTGATGCTAGTAATGCCATTCCTTATTCAGCTAGTCCCTGCTATGAATTGTGTAGAAAATGTTGCCCATAGTGTCGGCTGGTGCATGCATTTCAGTGGGCTTGGCATACTGATATGCAATAGCAAATTCTGGCTCAGTGAGGAAAGCAACGGGGAACTGTCTCACTCTTTATTTTCGTAGTACGTCTCTTCAGTGATGCCTAGGCCATCTATGAGTTGAGGATCCAACCTGCCTTCGGGCTGAGGACTGGGCATACAGTACATACAGAGTTAAAGAAACCGGGCGAATTGGCTGCTGAGTTCGGGCCATATAGTTGAATTGGCTTGTTTTCTGGGGATTGTGGATTCACACCCCACCAGCAGCAGGCCTGATGTGATTTACCGTGGTTCCCAATTATAAAACCAGTTAAATGCTGGGGTTGAACCTTAATTAAGGCCACGGTCGCTTCTTTCCCGTCTTACCTCATTTCAGCACGCTGAAAATCTACGGGCCATGCCAACGTGTAGGATTATTTGAGAGATTTACGCCATTAGCACACACTATTGGAGTGTCATAGGAAATATAAACTGTTTTGCCCACCATTTTTCTTTTCGTGTTCGTGGTCTAATAACCACCATCGCCAATTACGGGCCAGTATGCATGGGCTAATCCCGTCAGGCAAAATCTGACAGGAAAACTGATGATGTATGGGCGGCTATTGTCTGTGAAGGGTATTTGTTTCCATCACAGTGATACGTCTTATGGCGAAGATGGGATAGGACATGGCTAGGACTTGGAAGGAAGCGACCGCGGCCTCAGCATTTACCTGGCGTGAATATGAGAAACCAAGGTGAATCCATTAGGCAGTCATTATTTCATTCATAATGGAATGATCAGTTCAGTCCATCAAGTCATTCACTCACTAATTCATCAACGAATACTCTCTCCCCAGATGGTGCCCCCCTATGGGTGGGGGCGGTAGAGTAACACCCACGGTAGCCCATGCCTGCCGTAAGAGGCGACTAAAAGGGGCCCCAGGGCCCAGGGAGCGTGGGTTGGTGACCACAGGGCCCTTAGCTGAGTCCTGCCATTGCTTCCACTTTCTTGTGCCAGGCTCCTCACTAATAATTCATGCAGCAGTCATTTACTCATTCAGTTCAGTCATAATGTATGTTATAATTGTTGAATAACTTTATAATACTTGTGACACAAAAGTAAAAACACTAAATAAGTTTAGGAAGAGGAAGATACATGTAACATGTTAATGTCTAGGACAAATAAATATTAGTGTAGTAATAGTCGAATACTTGTAAGAAGGACAATGTATTGAATTTTATGAATTGCAATAAAGGAATGCTCTCTCTCCAGTTTCGGGCGATCCGAAACTAGGGGATAGGAGTACACAAGAACCTCGTTTATCCGGTCCTCACTAATCCGGATCTCCGGTTTATCCCGATCGAAAACAATAAAAATTTATTCTTACTTGTACAGTATTTCTTGAATGTCTTTTCCGCCAGGGATGGTTAACGACAGGAATTGGAAGTAAGGACGGGACGGGAACTGCATGCAATGAACATTTGGAGTCGGTCACCCCGCGAGAGGCGGTTGCTCATACAGGACATAAAGTCGAGCGTCTTCAATAGGCTAGAAATCATAGAACGTGGACAGTAGCTGACTGGCGGAACGTAATGTGCCCTGAAGAATCACGTTTTTGCCTGTATTCCAATGACGCAAGTCGTCGAGTGCACCTAAGGTCAAATGAAACATTTCATCCTGGTTGGGTGCAAGGTCAGGTTCAAGCTGGAGGTAGGTCTGTGATGTTTTGGGGGTATTTTTCATATCATTGATTGGGCTCGCTCACTGCGTTAACCACTAGCATGAACCTGCATGTTTATTTAAACATTTAGTTGATCAAGTGTTGCCTTTCAATCAACATCTGCATGGTCAGTATGCTGTTGATACCCCGATTTTTCAAGACAACAACAAAGTTCATCGGGCTGGACGCATATGTGACTTGTTTTATGAACACTCCCTCACATTATTATATCTCGATCTGCCTGTCAAATCCCCTGACTTGAACCCTATTGGAAATCTGTGGACACGTTGGAGCAGTGAGTAAAACGCCGATGACGGCAATTTGGTGGAATTATGCGACATTTTTTTTTTTGCTAGGGGCTTTACGTCGCACCGACACAGATAGGTCTTATGGCGACGATGGGATAGGAAAGGCCTAGGAGTTGGAAGGAAACGGCCGTGGCCTTAAGGTACAGCCCCAGCATTTGCCTGGTGTGAAAATGGGAAACCACGGAAAACCATTTTCAGGGCTGCCGATAGTGGGATTCGAACCTACTATCTCCCGGATGCAAGCTCACAGCCGCGTGCCTCTACACGCACGGCCAACTCGCCCGGTGCGACATTTTCAGCGAGTGACTTAACCTGCACAACTTTGTGGACTCTCTAATCGAATCTAGGCGGTTATCAAGTCCAGAGGTGGAGTTACACTGTGTTAAGTGATGCTTGTAACGATTTCTCTAGGGGGTGACTAATTTTTAAAACAGTGAGCTTATCTTGTTCTTAAAGTAAGAACGGTTTCATGCAAAAATTATGTACATCTTAATTACTGTAAAATGCAGATACTGTGCGTACCTTTCGAAGAAGCCAACGTATTTTCTCTGCTGGCAAAGCTAACAAAATAGCTTTATTATTAATATATTCGTGTCGAAGTCTGCGAAGGCTAATGAACGATACATTCTTCTTGTACGATGCCATATCCGAAACATCGATCCTGAAGCCATTATCTCTAACTGGAACAAAAAATACCATAATTTTTGCATTAAACTCCATCAAGGATCATGTTTGGTTCTTGCATGAAATATTCCCTAGTTACATCTTGCTGTTTAATTTGAAAATTACAGTTCAAATCTCTATCGACGCAAGTCATGTTTCTAGCAAATAAAAAAAATTGAATATCAAGCTTTCACGACCGGATTGTACTTGAAATATATTTTCAGCTTACTAGGTCGTGTTCAACACACAACCCTTTCAGGCCCAAGAGTATAAGGTTTACTTTTAAAAAATATGCGCTCTCTATATCTTCATGGTTGAAATGAAAATAATAAAAAAGTCATTTAACACCCATTTTTTTGATATGGATGATTACGGTTAATTTTTCTTAATTTCTTTGGCTTTATAATAGGTTAATTTGAACTATAATTACACAATATTTTGAACAAAATAGCACATTATGCTTAAGTCCTTCAGTTTTAAGGGTGACACAATTTTACTTCACTTTATGAAAGGAGGCTGGGGGAGGAAGGGCTGCTGGCTTACCATCCAAAAAACCAATACCGGGTTCAGATTTTCATCTAAAATATGACGTGGCATCAGGAATTGAATCTGGCCTTAATCTCCCAGCCAAAGCCAACAATGATCCTGGGTGGCTTCACTAATCACAGGTATAACTGGGATGCACTTTTTTTTACAATTGGCTTTATGTCGCACCGACACAGATAGGTCTTATGGCGACGATGCGATTGGAAAGGGTTAGGAATGGGAAGGAAGCGGCCGTAGCCTTAATTAAGGTACAGTCCCAACATTTTCCTAGTGTGAAACTGGAACACCATGGAAAGCCATCTTCAGGCCTGCCGACAGTGGGGTTTGAACTCACTATCTCCCGAACGCAAGCTCACAGCTTCGCGACCCTAACCACACGACCAAATCGCTCGGTAAAACAATAATTTGTAAGTTACGAATAGGTTGACGATAAACATGAAATTCAAGGTGAAAGTCTCATATCTAAGGATAATAGGTAACTTGATGCTTTTGGGGTGTACAGACCTGGCAAGGGTGGGGCTGAGGCTGATGCGAAATTATTTGATAAGATAATCGGCTACACAGGAAGAAACGGTATTTAGCTGGCGATTTCAATTGACCAAATGTTCACTGGGAAGAGAATGCGAATGACAGTAGGCATGACCAACAATTTGTGAATAAGTTAATCTAGGAAGGATAGCTGAATCAGAAGTTAATGGAACCAGCTAAAGGAGAAAATATTTCAGACGTGGTCTGATAAAACCAGACAAGCTCTAGAGACAATCTGAAGTTATGGGTGGTATAAGTGATCACGAAACTGTGATTCTATTAGTTAAAAATAAATGCGATAGAAAGGAAAGCTGTGAAAGCAGGACTGAAGCAATACTGCATGGCTGATAAGGGAGACATGGACAAGATTTTTTATATGATCAGTAGTAAATGGTAAATAAAAATATAATCAGCCTATGGAATAGGTCTTAAGTAATTGTTGAGGAGTGTGAAAACAAGTAGGCTATGCACCGTTAAAGATGCCTGTATAATAAAAGAGAAAAAAAAACGAGATTAAAAACGAGGTGTTGGTTGGAAAGAAGTGAATGAATGGATGTAAGGAGAAATTGAAGGAACTTACAACGAAATTGACGGAACGAAACTCAATTTAGCAAAAAATAAAAAGCTAAAAATAATACGATGTCAAACATAATTGGCAGTCGTATGAATTTTTGGGAAAGAATGAGAGGATATTTATAGATACTTCCAGGAAGAACATTCCACGGATCATTAATGGACAAATCAAGTCTACATGTGAGGATTTACAGAAGACGGAAGTATTTACTCTGCAGTATAGTAATATATTTCGGTATGAGGATAATGTACAGGTTGAGGAGTGACTAATATTGGTGAAGCAGTGAAATTTACTTTTGATAATACAGAAAGTTACAAAAGTTGAATTGCCAAAAAAGCAGCTGGGATTGATACGATTTTTGGGGATATACTGAAGGATATAGTGCCATATCTGAAACATTTATTTGATTACTGTTTGCATAAAGGAGTGATACCAAATGAATGGATAGTTACAATTGTAGTCCCTGTGTACAAGGGGAAAAGTGATAAAGATAAAGCGGATAATTGCCAATCAACTTGACATGTGTTGTTTGTAAGCTGGGGGAAACCATTCTTTCTGATTGTATTAGACATGTTTGTGAAATTACTAACTGGTAGGATAGGTGACCATTCCGATTTAGGAAAGGTTATTCCAGTGAGACTCAAGTAGTAGGATTCTAGTAAGATATAGCCGGTATTGTAGGTCAAGTGGATTGTATCGCTAATGACCTATCCAAGGCTTTTGACAGGGTAGATCATGGCAGACTACTAATAAAAATAAGGGTTACTAGACTAGACAAACGAGTGGTTGAATGGGTGGCTAAAATTTTAGAAATATAACTCAGAGAATTAGAGTAGGTAAAGCATTATCTGATCCTGTAATGATTAAGATGGGGGGGGGGGGGGAGGTCCCGCAAGGCTGTGTTATTGGACCTTTTTGTTTACTTATAAATGATACGAGTAGAGAAAGAACTGGAATCGCATAAGGCTTTTTGCGGAAGATGTTATACTGTATAGAGTAATAAATAGGATACAGGATTGTGAGTGACTACATCGACACTGTTGCGAGATGAACATCCTCTCAATTGTAATTAATGTTTTGATGGTGTGAAGTACCCCGCGGGGATCTTATGTGTTAGTATAAGGAAAGATCTTCATTGGGATCTTCATTTGTATATGACGGTGGTGTAATATTAAGCTAGTAGTAAGCTCAACCTATATTACTGTAAGCCGAATTGTTAAGCACTGGAAATATTTAAGCTGTGTGTGAATTTGTATATGATGATGCTGGACTTAGAATGTTAAACTAGTGGTGTTTTTTGTAATGTTCTCTCCATGGAATTGCTTGTTGTATTCTTGTTGTTGTTGAGCAATTATGTTTTAACTTAATTATCCCACTACTGTAAGTGACCATTGGCAGCGGGATATTTCCCAGTTGCGATGCATTTGTTAATAATAATAATAATAATAATAATAATAATAATAATAATAATAATAATAATAATAATAATAATATGATTGGATAATCACATTAACGAGATCGTAAAGAAAGATTACAGATCTCCTTTTATAGTTATGAGGTTATTTAGGATTTGTAACAAGAATGTAAATGAGAGAGCGTGTAAGTCTCTGGTAAGACCCTGAATAGAGTATGGTTCCAGTGTATGGAACCCGCGCCTGGACCACTTGATACGAGAACTGGGAAAGATGCACAAAGAAAAGCAGCACGTTCTTTTCTTGGTGGTTTCCGGCAAAAGAGTAGCGTTACGAAAATGTTGCGGGGTGAGAAGAGTTGTGAGTAAGGCGACGAGCTGCTCGACTTAGCGGTATATTCCGAGTTGTCAGTGGGGAGATGTAGTGGGATGATATTAGTAGACGTATAAGTTTGAGTAAAACTCTTGAAAGTAGGAAAGATAGAGATAAAATTGAAATTCAGGTGGACGAATTGGGGCAAATATAGTAAGAGGAATTAGGGATTGGAATAACTTATCAAGGGAAATATTCGATAGGAAATCTTCGAAATCATTTAAGAAAAGCCTAGGTAAAAAGTAATTGTCCGCCTCTGTGGTGTAATGGTTAGTGTGATTTGCTGCCACCCCCGGAGGCCCGGGTTCGATTCCAGGCTCTACCACGTAATTTGAAAAGTGGTACGAGGGCTGGAACGGAGTCCACTCAGCCTCGGGAGGTCAACTGAGTAGAGGTGGGTTCGATTCCCACCTCAGCTATCCTGGAAGTGGTTTTCCGTGGTTTCCCACTTTTCCTCCAGGCAAATGCCCGGATGGTACCTAACTTAAGGCCACGGCCGCTTCGTTCCCTTTTCCTTGTCTATCCCTTCCAACCTTCCTATCCCCACCAAGGCCCCTGTTCAGCATAGCAGGTGAGGCCGCCTGGGCGAGGTACAATATCACACGCTCCAGTACACTGCCCTTGAGGCGGCAGAGGTGGGATCCGTCGCTGAATCCGTGGGAAAAACCAACCCTGGAGGGTAAACAGATTAAGAAAGAAAAATAATACTGAATCTGCCGTCTGGGCGACAGCCCTAAATGCAGATCAACGATGGATAGTTAATTAAGACTGCTCACTTACTGTGATATTTAATTTCAATTTTGAATTGATACTTAATTATTGGAAGTTGGTCTTTTGTACGGTCACACAAGTATTATATTGAAAATAGGATTATTAAATGTGCTTTTAAATACGTTTAGATTTTAGAAGTAGAAAATTGAGTTAGGCAACACTGAAATAAGGTATGCGAATTTCAAGCAAATCTTGTCCCTGTAACTTACTGTACCTGAGAGTATTCCTTCTGGCATCACTACGAGGAGGCGCTCAATTTGCCAGTATTTCTTCAAAGTTTCGATCAATTCATGTGTTGTGTCCTTGGATACAACTCCCGCTATCAACTCGACAAGCAAACTCGTATAGACTAGTAAAAGTTTCATCTTCACTCAGTCTTATTTCAAAGGGATGATCTTACAATTTGTCGTAGAGGCAAGGTAGGAACAGCACTGGACGTTTAATGAGGGATCCAGTGCATTAAATGTGAGTGAAAACTTCGTGCCACATTTCCAATTATGGATAATTATTAATTTTGAACACTGTCATTCAATGCGCATACAAGAATAAACAATGAAACACTTGTTTTTGATGTACCGTTAAGTGGTTAAGTGATGTGCCTGTCCTTGTCTGTTCCGAATTACAACCTGCTCTACTTCTACTGCTGAACACCAATATTCAACAATTATTAGCTGTGATGTCACTGACAAGCATACATTGTGTTTACAAAGCTACAAGCCAGTTCTGTTGTCACAGTCTCTACCCGTCATAATCTACAGCATACATTTCCTGGATATGAAGGAAACATTCTTCTCGCGTCTACCTAGGCTGGCCTTCAGTTTAATTGTGACACTGATAGAGTGTTTTCACTAGGGCTTTTCAAATGAATAGAATTCTCAAGCATACAGTATTTGTTCCTGAACTGTGGACCAACACGACAAATGAACACACTACGCGTGGTTTATAATTAATATTATTAGAACTGAAAGGACAAGCTCTTATCACCTGCTAATTGGTATCGGCACGGTTGAAGGAGCTTACATGTGATCACAATTCTGTATGGAATTATCAATAGACAGGATGTAGTCCGGGTATCTTCGTACTACATCCTGTCTATTGATAATTCCATATATTCCATTTAACAACTGACCACCGTTTGAACAGCTGTATTTTGATGCTGACCATGTTTATCATAAACAATCGTGCGCAATACCACCATATGCGCTCACACTGCATTCAATGACACATGGGTATCAGTTCCCGCGAAATGTTTCCCGCTCTTGGTTCTGGGTTGGCACGTCCATGGAGTGTTCACCCCATCTTAATGATAATAAGAACATTGAAAAATAAACCACTCCAGGGCTCACAGGTTGTAAGAATTTGTTGTCTAAACGTCAACATGATGCCTCTTCCACTCCTGTGTGCCAGGTTTCCGTATTTCTGGTATGAACTATCTTGGTAAACTCTTGTTCTTTTTTTCCGAGTCCTGCAGTATAAGGCTTGTAAATGTGACACCCTTTGCTTCTCTTCCCTAATGTTCTTATTTTCGAGGATCAGGCCACGTTTTTCATGACCCGAATATTAATGCTCCTTAACCAGACCAGCCAATAATAAGCTCCGGACAAAAAATTACTCACTCCCTGGGGACATCATTGTAATATCGTGTAACACAGCCTTGAGCTTTTATAACCACCTTGATTATAACCACCGCAAGTTTCTGCGGGTATGCCATATCCAGTTACAGCCACTTGCTGATGATGAGATTCCACGAAGCCACCAAACTGTGGGGATGATGATGTTTGCTATTCCGAATAGTCCTACGTATTTTCTACGGGAGTAAGATCGGAGGAGTTAACGGGCCAGCCGAGGTGTAACAAGATGTTGGCGTGTACGCTAAACCAGTCATGTTTGCGTGCAGCTCTGTGAATACGGCAGTTGTCATCTTGAATAATGACAGTGTCCACAGCAAACTCATCAAGAAGATACTGAATGAAGGGCAACACTTGGTCACGAGGAATGCTGACATGAACTTAAGCGAGATGACTACTGACTGTGAACAACATTCCAGGGTGAACAGCTTAGAACTCCATGGAGCTCTTCATCAACAGAATGAAAATGTGAGAGAAAAAGTGGTGGCTGTTGATAGAGCACTCAATGTCAGTATTGAAGGAACTGACATTGATGCTTGCCATAGGCTCCCTAACAGCAATAGTCCTAACTCCCCACCATAATTGTTCGATTTTGCCGTAGATATTTCAAGGATGAACTTCTCCGTCAAAGGAGAATAAAAGGGTACTTGTATACACTGGATATTGACCACAAAGTCAGTAATCCTATGTATATAAACGAGAGTCTTTTTCCTACTCTTAGGAAACTGTTTTCGAAAGCTAGGGAAGTCAAGATTTCCAAAAATAGCTCTAGATCAGAAACGAAAAATTATTCATGAGGAAAAAAGATGGTTCACAAATAATTAGAGTTCAAGGCGAAGGTGATTTAAATAAGCTTAAATGTTAACTTCACTCTAAGATATGTATTACCAGAATGTCAGATGTCTCAGGTCAAAGACATACTTATTATATAACAATGTGCTGTGTAAGGTATTGTATTAACTGAAATGTGGCTCCATAATTCGATTTATAATGCAGAGTTGTTTGATGATAGGTATCATGTATATTGCCAGATAATAAATATAAAAAACACCAGTAAGAGAAGAGGCGGAGGGGCGTTGATTGGTGTAAAGAATAGTATCACCACTGAAAGAATAAATCTAGTTGAAGGAAATGCTGATTCACTATGCATTTCATTCCTTAATAACAATGTAAGATACCTTATTTGTGTAGCTTATTTCCCACCAAAGTCAGACCTGACAGATGATAGTTTCTTCTTGGGAAGCCTAATTCCAATCAAAGGTATATTTTCATCGAACATTATTAAAATGGGTGATTTCAATTTGGTACCTGAAATAACAGGCAGCAATTATGATATGAGTCAAGGTAGCAACAAAGTTAAATAAGTCCTAAATTATTTACACTTGTTTAATTTAAAATCAATTCATTATGTACGTAAAAAGCGAGAAGAACCCTTGACTTTGTTCTTTCAAATATAAATACATTTGATTTGAGCGAAGAATCAGAGGTACTTGTTCCCACTGATCAACATCATCCTCCGTTGTTAGCCTCTATCAAATGTGCAGAAAATAAATAAAGTAAAAGTCACGGATGTGAAAATAGATTTAAGTTTAAACAAGCCGAAAAACACTGTCTATGTTCTGCTTGGGGAAGAAAACTGGAATGATATTCTGAATCGTGATACTGTACATCTAGCTGTAGAAGTATTTTACTATAAATTGTATTCCATTTTCAGTAATGCGTTCCAGACACAAAGTACTATATAAACGGAGGTATCCAGTCTGGTTCGATAAGGATTTTTAACTTAAGCTTAAAGAAGAAATTAGGAAAATAAAAGAAAAATAATTTTATTATGTATAAAGAATTAAGAGCAAATATTAAGAAGGAAATGAGTACTGCGTTCAAACAGTACATTGAAAGTATTGAATTAGAAATTTATTCTGGAATTTTATAAAAGACAAAAGAAAAACTGTAATAAAAGTACAATGGTGAAATTAGGTGATAAGGTATTCGGTAGTAATGAAAGTATTGCACCATGCATCCGTTCTGTTCAAATGGTAACTCAAACGCACAGTTGTATTTGCTTCTCTTGAGTAGAATAACAATCTGAGATCGAGAAAGCAATAATGGAACTCAAGCCGACGAAATTGTCGGGAACGGATGGTATTCCTTCATGTATTTTCAAGGGATGCAAAGATCAGTTACTGTACCCATTGGCAATATTGTTCAATATGATTGTTAGGTCTTCGATTTTTCCTAATGCTTGGACGTATTCAAAAATTACTCCTATTCCCAAAACTGGTGATCTTAATTTAATAAGTAATTATAGATCATTAACTATATTTTCAACTCCTGCAAAGTTCCTTGAAAGTATTCTTTTTGATGTATAACGAATCATGTAAAAATTATTTCTATTTGTCAATATGGTTTCGTGCCAATGCATTCTACCCATACAAATTTAATATAATTTTCAGAGTATATTTCAGAACAGTTGGGAGAGGCGAAGTTGATGTTGTATTTATTGACTTTCAAAAAGCTTTTGACAAAGTATATCATAATATACTTCTGAAGAAGATTGATTAATTGAATTTTTCTCAGGGATTTTACTTCTTGATAAGATCTTACCTAGTTAACAGGTAACCAGATGTATGTTATAAAGGATATTCATCCCACAATTTTAGGCCAATTCAGGTGTACCTCAGGGCTCAAATATAGGACCTTTACTGTTTCTAATTTATGTTAACGATGTTGTAGACGTCGTGTCTAAGTCTGAAATATTACTCTATGCCGATGATCTGAAAGTACTTTCTTCAAACCACTGGTGGCTGTAAGAATTTACAAAATGATCTAATAGCTATAACATTACCCGTCAATGTAAATACATGTGTTAAAATGTCTTTTACAAGATGTAGCCAGCATATCGGGTATATTTATTACATCAACGGTTCCGTCCTGAAGTCAAACAAAAGTTGGGTTTAGGTATTCAGTTCAATATTGATTTGAAATTGGGAAGTCATATTGAATATATAGTTAATTAATCCTATAGAAGTTTGGGTTTCATATTTCTAAATTCGTTAAATTTTCAACGTAAAACTTTATTTGTCTTATACAACTCATTAGTAAGACCGAAACTAGAATATGGTTTTGTTATCTGGAGTCCTTCAGACACTAAGTACATCACATTAATGGTTAGAGTACAAAAGCAGTTCTGAAAGTATATGTACTGGAAACAGTCACACGTATACCCGAGGTTTCTGTGCTATTCCATAATGTTATCACACTTTGGTGTTAAAAATTTGGAACAAAGACGTAAAAATTGCATGATGTTATTTATGTATAAAATATTGAATAGTAAAATTAATGATGAAGAGTTACGTTCCTCAAAAGTCTGGCAGGTTCAGTAATTTATTTGACATAAAGAAATACCACAAAGAAGCCCATAAGAAGTCTCCTATTAATACCATTTTCAAACTTTATAATAAATTAAATACAGTCATGTAATTTGCATATCTTTTTCATGAATCAAATTAACTTTGAATTGGCGTGTGATACTTTCCTATAAATCACATATCGTTGAGTATTATCTCCGTTTTCTGTACATGACTGATTTCATTCTTCTAGTTGTTCTTTTATTTATCTTCTTCTATCTGAATCCACAGTTTTTAAATGACCTATGAATTAAACACTTTGTTTCTCTTTTCAGAATATTAGTTTGTATACTGTGTCATGTTTATTTCGTACTCTCTCTTCGAAGACTAAGACTGCATAATTTAACTGCATAACTGAATGTGTTACTTTGTCTTAGGCACCTCTGTAAAATAAGTATTATTGTAGTAACTGTATATTGTTATTGTATTACCAAGTTTCTTTTGTTTGGGTAGCTCATTGTATTCATTTTATATATATTTTTTCAAGCTGCTTTACGTCACACCGCCACAGATAGGTCTTATGGCGACGATGGGATAGGAAAGGGCTCGGAGTGGGAAGGAAGCGTCCGTGGCCTTAATTAATGTACAACCCCAGCAACTAACTGCCTGCTGTGAAAATGGGAAACCACGGAAAACCATCTTCAGGGCTGCCGATAGTGGGGTTTGAACACACTATCTCCCGAGTATTGGATACTGGCCGGACTTACGCGACTGCAGCTATCGAGCTCGGTTTACTTGTTTGTATTCAGTAAATGTTTAGTAGTGTAATTATTAATTGTACTGTATATTGTTAACGTTATAATTGGGTGAAAGCCTGTTACGATCATAAACCAAACCAAACCAAACTAAACCAAACCAAACCAAGCCAAACCAAACCCCATGGCACTACAGCCCTTGAAGGGCCTTGGCCTGCCAAGCGACCGCTGCTCAGCCCGAAGGCCTGCAGATTACGAGGTGTCGTGTGGTCAGCACGACGAATCCTCTCGGCCGTTATTCTTGGCTTTCTAGACCGGGGCCGTTATCTCACCGTCAGATAGCTCCTCAATTCTAATCACGTAGTCTGTGTGGACCTCGAACCAGCCCTCAGGTCCAGGTAAAAATCCCTGACCTGGCCGGGAATCGAACCCGGGGCCTCCGGGTAAGAGGCAATCACGCTACCCCTACACCAAGGGGCCAGCGTTACGATCATAATTCTATAAATAAATAAAATAAATACATAAACATCTTCGTTCTTGTTCACGGTGACCTGAAAAAGTGGGCCCAAGTTATAGTACTAAAAACAACTCCTAAACATCACAGAACGACCTCCGGCCTGAACTACTCCGTCCACACACACACTGCGGATTAAACGTTTCATTGGGCCGTCGGTGCACTCGATGTCTTGCGTCATTTGAGAACAGGCAAAATCGCTACTCGCAGGAGCGCACTACACGCCTCCAGTCAGCTACTGTCCACGTTCGGTGTTGTTTGGCCTATCGTAGACATTCAAATGTATGTGTCACTGTGAGAAATGGCCCCCTACGACGCACTCGCCTCCTAGTGTTCATTGCATGCAGTTCTCTTTGCAATGGTTGTTCGGAAAGTAGTAGGGATAAAATAAATAAATAAATGAATAAATAAATAAATAAATAAATAAATAAATAAATAAATAAATAAATAAATAAATAAACATCTTTGTTCTTGTTCACGGTGACCTGAATGAGTGGGACCAAGTTATAGTACTAAAAACAACTCCATCTACATCACTTTAAAACAACTCCTGTCGGGTTTGAAAGCGATTTTCATTGACAACACGCGTGTGACTCGTCTCTGGTTTTTGTCGGACAGCAATTTTTTACGACCATAGTTCTTACGCCGTACTTAGCGGTACACCATTTCCAGTAGGCACGTTGGATAGTGCAAGTTGATACACCAACTTAATTTACTATGTGGCCAAGAGCACATCCAAACACGATAGCCTCCTTCTGCCAATCTGACACCTCCTTGCTTCGACCTACCCCCTTGATGAGCTGTCGCCGACTGGCACTCACAGGCCACTTCACTGCCATGGTCGTATGTCAGGGATGAAGGGTCACCTAACTACCTGGTACCACTGCAACACCATCTACGTCACTCCAAAGCAACTAGTGAGTTCTTTAAAGGGGATGACTAAATTTTTGTCCGGTGTGCTTAGTTCTTTGTGTTATTAGAGAGTAAATCTGGAATTTATTCAAGTGTGGAAAGTTGACTCGGATGCCAGTTTCCACGAGCGGATAACGTATTTTAACTCTTGTATGACTTACAACAGGCTTATTTAGGCCTATATAAATGATCTAATATTTAATTTGATGAAATACATGCGTTTGTCATTGCGTGAACGGGAGTCTCTTGTTATTATAATACTTGTTAACAAGGAGATAACAAACATTCGAATGGTTTTTTGACATGTAAAAATTGGGGAAGGAAGTTTGAAAACAAAATGACATATTTATACCCGATGATGTATTATCTGATGATAAAAATGCTAATTTCTGCGGTACACTTACTAATTATTGTACATTTCACATGAGCAGCTCCGTTACCCTAAACGTGCAACTGCTCTGCTTCAATTCTGTAGTAGATTGAGGAATATATTTACCCAATGCCTTTTTAATTTACTGCTATAAATAATCCCATTGTTTAGGTTGTTCAAGCAATTAATTAAAGAGTACCTTGTAACATAATAAAATAAAATAAAATAAAATAGAATAAAATAAAATAAAATAAATATACCAGAATATACCCTACATAGAATGAAAAAATGAAAATGAAAACCTACAGCCTGTTTTCCAGTCATTTACCGGGTCAGGGATGTAATGAATGAAACATATATAGGCTGTTATCACAATGGGGTCGTCACTCCCAATGTGATTTAATAATGAGTGATAAATGCTATGAAATGATAATGGAGAGTGTTGCTGGAATGAAAGATGACAGGGAAAACCGGAGTACCCGGAGAAAAACCTGTCCCGCCTCCGCTTTGTCCAGCACAAATCTCACTTGGAGTGACCGGGATTTGAACCACGGTATCCAGCGGTGAGAGGCCGACGCGCTGCCGTCTGAGCCACGGAGGCTTACCTTACAGAGAATATGCTGATTATATTCAGGTTGTATATTAGTTAGTTCGATAAAGTTTAAGGTAATTTGGAGGATTTATTTTGAAATAATTTTTGTTACGATAGCGTGTACCAGTCTCATTTCAACACAAGGTGTTTCTTTAATAACTAGGCAAAGATAAAGAAGACATTAAGGTTATCAGTCATCGGAAATATTATGAATGAATTAAATAAATAAAAAGTCCCTAGCCAGTGTAGCTCACCTGCGATGACGTTGGTATTGTAACCATGTTGAGGCTTGGCTGCCGGCTCGAATCTGCTTCAGGCAAGGGTGTGTGTGTGTGTGTTGTCATTGTTTATGTAGAATGTAATGCATTTCCAATCTATATAAATAGAATAAGAGTGTTGTCTGTACTTAAGTCAGAATTTTCAAAAATTGGTATATGTATATCCAGAATAAGGAGGAAACTCGTGTTATATCTGTCCATCTGAATGTATGCCGCGCATCACGAGAAAACAGCTGAGAAGAATTTCACGAAAATCGGTATTTAGTGTCAGGAAAGAAGGTACTACAACATAGGTTATAAATAATTTTATTGACGATGAGTGAAATAGTATTTAGGGGAAGGTCTAAACTTGAATTCCTAAATATCTCCGTTACGACTGGTTCTATCGATAAATGCTACATAACAAAAGTTGTATGGAATAAAATTCCGATCTAATGCGCTGTACGAATTGATAACAACGGGGATATGTATGGTTTTATATCTCTTACTTATATTCCTGCATCCTATCGTTGCTAATGTTTATATTCCTTTCTAATAAATGAAGGAGGAATACTAAATTCGAACGGTTACAGGTCCGGATACTTTTTTTAGTAAGTAGATGTTTTTATTCATACACACATTTGTTTACAAAATCATCAAAACAAGTTCATGTTTGACAAACTCAGCAAATTAAATGAAATACTGACACACACATTTGTTTACAAAATCTGCACATGGATTAATTACAGATAAACACAAAAGCAAAGCAAAGTCACCTCCGTACAGGCCATCAAGGCCCTTGGAGGAGTAGAAGGTAAAGGCTTCCATCATTGTTAACCTCGGCACGTGATGGGGTAGAGTGGTTAGCTCTACGCCCGGCCGCCTTTGCCCCCAGGAATTAACCTGGTACTCATTTTTAGTGTAGGCTGAGTGAACCACAGAGCCATATGCACCTCCGGAAGTGGAAATCTCGTTTCTTAAACTTTACGACTTCCTGGCGGGGATTCGAACCCACGTCCTTGCGGGCGAACCGAGCACGCCTTTACCGCCTCGGCCAGGCAGCCCCTCTACAGATAACCACAGTTGTTTACAAACTCCGCATTTTTTTACACCTAATATAATTCAGTTCAATGATTCGAGAAATATTGTAAATGTATAGAACTTAAGGTAACTATCTGTGTTGTAAGTTGGTCAGTATAGTTTCATGTTCCCAACAACCTTGAGTGTCACTCGCACACACGCACTGTATTGGGATATCCTTGGTAACACTAATGCACTTTCACTGAAAACCTGGAACTTATGCTCAGAACTGATTTAGACACCTATCAAAAGCCGTGATTAAACGTTTACTTTGTATCAAGGACCAGCATTCCCTCCTGATATAAGAGAAGAATCCAGTGACTGTTGTCTGTGTGGGCTGCTTCCTCTGATGAAAATGCAGTACACACTCGCTGCAGTCACCCACACTATGGTGTTGTTTGTAGTGCTAGGGGTAAAGGAGGATCTGTTCTTGTAAGGTTGGTTACGGTGTGATGTATAATAGACGACAGATTCTTGAAAAAAGTCCATCTCCATACATCTGCGGCTCTGGTGCAGGATGTGATACGGTGATAGAGGGTATCCGTTTGTGTGTAGTATTCGCAGACATAGGTGTCGGCTCGCCCGTGTCGATATAGTTTGTTCCGAATGGGGTGTATTTCATTAACTAAGAAATATAGTGTCTCCTTCCAGTACAAGGGTAGCCACTTGTTATGCACGTTACGCCATATGATATTCCATCGCCGTAAGGGGTACTTAACCTGTATAGCAGGTGACCTTGTGTGTTGGGTCATTATGTATGCGTATAATTCCCTCGTTGTTGTTTCTGATTTGCGAGCCTGGTGGTAGTATTGAGGAAGTCTTTCTATGAAGGCGATAATTCGTCTGAGAGGTGCCGTTGTTTGAGCGGCATGTGGGAAACTGTCGTTATCACTCAGGATCAAATTGCAAGACTGATTTTGCGTAGCTATTGTTGGTTGATGTCTTGCATAGGATTAAGTTGCGTGCTAGTAAGGCAGTGCATTTGGATTCACAAGACCTAGTCCGCCTTGCGAGGTCTCTCGGTATAGCTGCGTTCTTGCTATTCTGTAGGGTTGTCCTTTCTACAAATAATACCCCATGCTCAACGTCATTTGCTTCAAAATAACTGTGGGTACTGGAAGAATTTGAGTGAGGTACCACAATTTACTGAGTATGAAGGTGTTAATAAGCCATACCTTTTGTATTACATTTAGATATCGGAGGTGGTATGCATTTATCGCTGTCCGCACTATATGTAGCTGTCTGCTCCAGTTCTCCGTGATCATGACTTGGAAGTTGTCGCAAAAAGTAATGTCTAGTATTTTGATCCTGTCGACGGTGGGTATCCATGTTGTTACTCGTGGCCAGGCGGCAAATGGTTACAGTGCCGAGTTTCGTACATTTGATTGGGCACTAGAGTGTAGTTCATAAGTATAGATGATGTTTTTTTGTGTGTCGATCTGAGATGCATTACTTAGTATAACGGAAACGTCATCTGCATACACTTGTACACTGACCCTTGACTGTCCTAGCTGTATTCTTGGAAGTCGAACCATTAGTTGTCTTATAAAGGGTTCGATACTTAGTGCACATAAAATGATTGGCAGCGGACATCCTTGTCGTATGAACTTCTTAATTTGTATCGGTTTGATTAGGTAACCATTTACTTGTATTCTAGAAGTAGCTCTTTGATACAGACTTTGCAGTGTTGCTGTTCGTCTGCGGGGGAAGGTGAATTTATGGAATACTGGCCACAAGTATCGATGTGAAACCCTATCAAATGCCTGGGCGAAGTCTAAGTTGAGAAGCGCGGCTTGTGTTGCAGGTTCTATGCTCATGTGTAAGATGAAATTCCGTAGATTGTTAAGCCCACTGACAATGTTAGATTTTTCCACGACGTTGTGTTGCTCAGGACCCAAAATATTCGGCAGTACTGCTTTGATGCGCATGGCTAATATTTGATTATGGTCTGTGTTAATTAGGGTGAGTGGTCTGTAGTCGGATAGGGATTTAGGGAATTTAATTTTTGGCACCAGGACGACAATTCCCTGTGCTAATTCCAAACACCGAATATCTCTCTTAAACAGTTCCTGAAAAAGTGATAGCAAATCAGTTTTCAGTAGATCATAGTACTGTTTATAAAATTCAAATGATACCTCATTTAGACCAGGGGATTTTTTCTACTGGCTACGAATACTACGTGCCGCAAGTCTTCTAAACGCTCGGCGTCTTGGAGGCTAAGGTGTAGCTGGATAGCGTTGAGAAAAGGGGAAGGGTCGGCTGTGGGCGACTCGTTATTAATTATAGTGGGTAGTGACTTCGCGAAGGATTTGTGTTCCTCCACTGACAATCACACTTGCTGTTTGTAATTGAACAATTAATTATTTTTTATGGCGGTTTTCGGCTTTGGCGATGTGGTAGAAAGATGTGCGCTCTTCATCGATAATCGAAGGGTGATGTGTTCGGATTTTAATACCTTCTAGTATCTGTTTCTGTTTTGTGCAGATGATTTCTGTCAGTCGCTGATGGACAACGTGGCCTTGTTGTAGTCGACTGCAAATGTGTAAGGCTTCTTGGTAGAACTGCGATGTGTATCGTTGTTCTTCTAACTTGGTGTATGATAAGTTCAGGAAAAGCTGACGTATACCGGGTTTTGCTGCTTGGGTCCACCACTCCAAGGGCGTTGGATAGTAGTTTTTCCGCCCGGTTATTTGAACCCATTTGTGGCGAAATTATTCGATTGCTTCTGGCGAGGTAAGAAGTCTGTTATTCAGTTTCCAGTAACCTCTGCCCATTAATGGGACTGACGTGTGATATTTTAGTGTAAGGAGGACCGTGCGATGGTCAGTAATAGGAACAGGAAGAACACTGATACGAGTACTGGAGTATAAAATTTGGGAAAGGTATACCCTATCCAGTCTGGATGCGGATGGAATGTAAATTCGACGTAATCTTTGTATTCCCATGCGGCTACGATATTTGACTATTTCGGATAGTGTTGGAGACAAGTTGGGTGTTGGTCCTCGTTGATCTTTCAGATGTAACACACAATTGAAATAACCTCCTAACACTACATCGGTTCCACGAGCAAAATGGATAGTTAGTTCCTCCATAAAAAATTATCTTCCTCCGTTCCATTTTGTGACCCTGAAGGACTGTAGACATTGCTGTATACTGTGTTATCACATAAGGCTGAAATGACTCGACCACTGGGGTTCGCTATGAACTCAGTCATTGTTAATCCGGGTCGGCAAACGATCGCTGTTCCCCTTGGGGCATGCCCTACGTTAACAAATTACTCATATGGATGGAGGATATCCAAATTTGTTAAAGAAACCTCTTGTAAGAAAAGTATGTCTCTTTCATTTTCAGTTATAAACTTCAAAAGGAGGGTCAACTTGCAAGGACTGGTTATTCCATTTATATTAGCTGTAGGAATAGTGCGCAAAGGCATAAACATAGACAGTAGTAGACATACTCCCCACTGTAGCAAGATAGCACTGATTCCAGATTATCATGATTGCAAAGCAAAGTAAAGCAAAGGCCCTTGGAGTAGTGGAAGGTAAAGGCTTCCACCATTGTTAACCTCGGCACGTGATGGGGTAGAGTGGTTACCTCTACGCCCGGCCGCCTTTGCCCCCAGGAATTAACCTGGTACTCATTTTTGGTGTAGGCTGAGTGAACCTCAGGGCCATATGCACCTCCGGAAGTGCATTTAAATTTTACGACTTCCTGACGGGAATTCGAACCCACGTCCTTCCGGGAGAACCGAGCACGCCTTTACCGCCTCGGCCAGGCAGCCCCTATTATCATGATTGCGATATAGCATATGTGGGTAAGGCGTCTCTATTAAACCATCTATAAATTCCTGCGAGCGGTTTTCATAAACTGTAATTTAGTTCCTTCGGTACAGATATTAACTGTGTTTCGAGCATCTGTAGGGTGTCTTGTGCATGTGTGTTGTAGTTGGCACGCATGATATTTAGAAATTCAGGAACGTACTCATGCAGTTCTGTTCGATGGCACGCCCTCAGAACAGTGAAAATCGGGCCTTGGCTGGGTGCTGTTTTCATGTGGCTGAGTCATTCATTATTCTACATACTTCTTCACCATTGGCATCCTGTAGTTGGGCCTGATCACAGGTCGCAGTCTTTTGGGTTTTCGATCTAGAGGCCTTGGTACTGTTTGTAGTCTGTGCCGGTTTACGTGTTTTAGTGCGTTTCTTGGGGTGTTGTGTCAAACTTTCCGGAGCTGATGATGTATCAAAGTCGTCGGCTTTGGGACTGATAATCATTTCTTGAATGTCTTTTTCAGACAGTTTCGGTTTCTTACGGTTAGCAATTTGGCCCGTGTCTGTGCTGCTAATTATGGGCAAGTTCGTTCCTCATTAACTAAGAACCCGTTATTCACTTACTACGTCATCTGGTGTAGTGTTTTCCTGCACAGGCACGGAAGCGACTGGTACACTCAACTGGCCTTGGTCTTCGTCGCTACTAGGGTTTGCCTGCCTTGCTAGGGGCGGGTACTCCGCATTGTACTACTGGCGTGCTTACGGCTGGCTGTTCGCCGGGCTCTGGGCGGATATTTTCTAAACGTGTCATTGGTCTGTAGCGACGCGGACAGTCAATCCTGAGATTGTCATTAGAATTACAAACAGCGCAGGTTTTTCTTGACCGTCATATACAACTTGTCCCTTAAACCCTTCTATGACGATAAAGGATGGAATTTGATTTTGGAGATCTATTTGTATTTGCCTAATCACGTTTGCAACTGGTAATTTGTAATAATGTGACCAGTATTCATTTGTAACCGATTTAACGGTACCATATTTTGCGAAGTATGTCCGAATTCTTTCATTTTGTACTTCCGGGGGAATGTTGAATAGCCTTACTCCTGTTGCCTCAATGCCAGCTGCGGTAAGTTCGACTGGGACGCGTTCGCCAGTAAATAGCGTGACATTGTTTTGTCCAGAAAAGTTAGTCAAAAGCCTATCAAGAATATTGCTTGAAATTACCTTTATTTGTAAACACTATTCGTTGAGGCGTCTAGCTGCAGGGCTTCCTATTGATTCACAGTGATCTTCAATATGTCTGCTACCCATGTGTTGATTTCAGCGGCTGAAGGTCGAGTTGTATTTCATTGGAAGGAGGTGTTTTCTCTGGTATGTTTCATGTTTCTTTCTTGTGTTTCCATAATTACTGATACATAAACACTGCACTTTAAAAGTGAGCGGCGCACTTAACTGGATTTACCGTTGGTTAATTCCACTGTAAGTGAGTGGGCTGTATCGGACAACCTTCTCCGGCCAGTGCTTGGACGGAACTATAATGTCTATCCCAAAGCGGGCTGTGAGCAGATATCTTCATGGCGCGGAATGAAGGGAGTTGCCTCGCCGAGTGGAACAGCCACTATGAATATTGGCGAGTTAGGAGCTGCGGAGTTATTTTTTTTCCTAGTGGCTTTACGTCGCACCGACACAGATATGTCTTACGGTGACGATAGCCTAGGAGTTGGAAGGAAGCGGCCGTGGCCTTAATTAAGGTACAGCCCCAGCATATGCATGGTGTGAAAATGGGAAACCACGGAAAACCATCTTCAGGGCTGCCGACAGTGGGATTCGCACCCACTATCTCCCGGATGCAAGCTCACAGCCGCGTGCCCCTAACCGCACGGCCAACTCGCCCGGTGCTACGGAGTTAGATCACTTTCTTTCTTATCTTACCATTCCTAAGGATAATACACTTTCTGGTAACTACTGGTACTTGACACACTGGTCCTTCATAGTACTGAAGCTATACAATCCATGCAATGGAAGCCTGTTAGGAATGCAGCATTTTCACTCTGAACGAAACATAACTGAGTAGTCTCCACCGCTGTCTATGAACAACAGTGGCGTACGCTGAGTCCAAGACGTCGGCTACCACTAGACTTAGGTTACCCCTTTGCGATGATTGGTTAGTCAATGGCAAGCCTTTTAAGCGTTTTGAGCTGCAACGAAGAACAGTTGCCTTATGGATAATACAGCATAAACAGGGGCATAATTACCCATATTACATGGCCTTAAAAGTAAAAGAGAAAATGTTGCACATAATTGGCCATTAACAAAAGGCAAGGAGGCGAAACTCCAACACTCCTTATAGAAATTAATGTAAACCTAAGTGGGCTTACGGCCCAAAGTAAAGAGGTTAATCCCATACTACAAGAGGGTGACTAAACGAGGAACCTTTAAAGCCAAGAGGAGATTTACAACATTTAGAGTTTGAAAACTTTAGTCACCCAATTGCAAGGTTGAATGGGAGACGGCAGAGGGTCACCAGTCTTTTTTCCCTTACATTACATATTTCCCGGTAGGGAATAGAAACAGAGTCCTGTGGCTTCGTCGAAAATCCTACATTTAAACCACCAGCTCACAAAATTACATTAAAAGAAAACGCTAAAACCTTCCCCTCAAACTACACGCTGGCGCTATCACATGTTTAGGAAAATTCTGCTATTACCTTGTATCGCTGGATATTCTTCAAGCAGGCCGCGCCCCTGCCTCCTAGGCCTCCGTCAAGTCACACTCCCAGGCACTGGAGCAATTCAGACAAGACGGTCCTAAAGTGCCCTGCTTATGTAGTTCTGTAAGGGGAAGCTTCCCGATTAAATTGGGCCACACTTTGCTGATAGGCTGGATTCTTGTACATAACCCCGCTTTTGATTGGATAGAGAACATACTTACACGCATCTGATATTTAGATTACATTTGAGGAGAAACCAGCTGAAGTGTTGACAACTTCCGATACATTTAAAAGAAAAAACAGTCTTCAGAAAAAGGTCACCAATAACAAAAATGAAATTTCCCAAGTTCTAGGTTCGTTTTTAGTGCGTGAGAGTGAGCTAGCAAATCGATGTTAGAGCCATCTAACTGTAGAAGACGAACTTCTTTGGGAGTTTACAAGTTCAAGTCCGTTGGCATAGATGGCCGTAGAGAAGGCGCGCAGTTTAAATAGCCGGGGAACCGCTGGTATTATTATTATTATTATTATTATTATTATTATTATTATTATCTTCATACACTTCATACACACTGAACACATCACACTACTCCCCAGCACAGAAACACGCAATACTAATGACGTACCACCACACAGCGTTGGAGTCAGGAAGAATATTCAGCCGTAAAACTAGATCTACTGTAACTACGGTACGGGCTGACTAATGAATTTAGTAATAGGACGGGAATAATAATAATAATAATAATAATAATAATAGCAATAATAATGTTACTTTCCCCCTGTGGGTGGGGCTGGTAGAATACATTGACGGTATTTCCAGCCTGCCGTAAAAAGAGACTAAAAGGGGTCCCAGGGGCTTTCACTTTTGTAGCATTTTTGAGCCTGACATTGCTTCCAGTTATTTGTGTCAGGCTACTCGCTTCCATATTTCTTATCTGACCTCCCTTGGTCACCTGTTGTTCTTTTTCTGTTCCAACGGTGTTAGGTTTCCGAGGCCTGGGGAGTCTTTCATTTTCAAGCCCTTTATGGTGCTTGTATTGTTTTGGACAATACATTCATTCTAAGCATTGTTATACTTCCTCTTGAGCCACTAGAAACTTGATAAACTGCATTCCTTCGGACCATTTACAAATGAAACTGACCAATTAAAGGATTATGGACATGAAATGCAGGCATTAGTGTAAGTAACCACCAAACACACACTCTCCTTGAAATACAGTACAGTATAATGGTAATTCAAATGTTGCACAATGAATGATGATGACATTACAATACATAGATAATAATAGTTTGCATGTAGATACGATAATAAGCTTTTGTTTTTTTGGTTGGTTTTTTTTTTACAGAGAACTTTGCTCTGCGTCTTCAAAAGATAACCTCGTCTGCTCACGAGCAAGACTTCTTTAAAATGAATGAAGGTTTGAATGACTTGAACTTAAGAATGGTTTACCGTTGTCTGGTATATAGTAAGTGGTACTCTCGTTCGCTAGTAGATGGATCCCTGTGCGCAGTGTGAACCATCTCGTGAGGAGAATACGAATTTGGAAAAAATCGGAAAGAAATAATAATACTGAAAGAACAGGGAAGAGAACTATCTATAAAAATCCTTTAATGGCTGGCAACCACGTATTACTTAAGTGAAATTGTTGAAATTGTCAGGATTTTTACGCATTTCCAGACCTGTAGTGTTTAGTGTGGGTAAAACTCGAAAATCTGGTCGGCGGATGCAGGCTGAGTCTGGACCCACAAGTGGCCACGGCTGGTCCGTGGTCCGACATCTCTGCACTCCGACCGGCCAACTGAGCAGAAGAGGGATGGCTACGGCTCTACGCCTATGAATTCGGAAGACGGAGAGGGGCTGGTCCCCACCTTCGGGTGTCTTGAAAATTGTTTTCCGTGGTTTTCCGTTCTCCTGCACTAAGGTGAATGCCGAGATAGTTCCTAGTATAGGCAACGAACGCCTACCCCCTCACTTTCTCCAAGCATCTCCTGGTCTGCGAGACGGCGTCACCGCCTAAGAGGCTCACCTCCCCCTTCAAGGAAGGAATGAAAACGTGTTAGTAGTAGTCGAACACCTTGGAACGCGACATAGATAAGGTGTGTTCAGCCATTGCTGATTTGTCTGGCTGGTTGAGACGGATATTACGTTGGTGTTCCTTGATTCGAGTACCAATGGAACGGGAAGGTTTGGTCAATGTATACCTTGTCGCAAGTACAGGGAATTTTGTACACCCCAGGGTGTATTTTGTATGGTTTATTACTAAGAGTAGTGCAGCCTTTGTAAGGCAGATTCTTCAACTATGACGGGCACCATGTGTTACAGGTACAATATACCTTTAAAAAAATAAGGAAACAAGATCTTGCACGAAGAAACTTTATTTTACAGGCAGATAAAACAATACATAGTAGAACACATTGTTGTTCAACATACTCACTATTCTTATCCAAGATCTTGTTACTCTACATCAAGACATCGATGTTGGCAAGACGGAAATCTGCTTCGAGTTTCTGAAGCCACGTCATGACGTTCATCCTCGTGCTTCATCAACGATCCGAAGAGATGGAAATCACTGGAGGCCTGGTCGGACGGTCATCGCTCAGCCCAGCTCGACAAGGTTTGCCTTTTCTCGGTGAGATAAAGAGAATAGAGCTGTGCTAGTATGTGTTTTTTTTAAGGGGGGGGGGTGCCGTGAGGCTCCTCCCCGCCTCACAGCCCGTGGTGACCTACCTGTTTGGACAAATGACCGACAAGCGAGTACTAACGCAGGAACATAGCCTAGTACAAGAGTACAGAATAACTTGAGGTGCAAAAGCTAGTCTTCTGCCAGCTACTTCCACCCCTCCGTAAAGGAGAAGTTATGAGAAACCTCCCTAAACCCACCAGGCAATCCCATATCTCCTTTCGGCACTGGTTACCCTGTCGCGGTCATACCAAGACATCCCCGGCGCTAGACCACTGCCGCTCAAGAGCCACTGTCACCCCCGGTCCATGGCCGCCTGCAAGGCTTTCAAGGTAGAAAATGGAGAAGATAATAAAATTTAAAAGCATTTTGACGCGCGGTCGAGAGAGAATAAAGAAAAAAATAGTCTTGCAAACGGCCATGTGGATGGCCAGTAATGCGAAAGCTCTTCCCAAAGGAGCTACTTCGCATACCCCCTTCAAAGTAGGATATTATTGCAGCCACCACTTATAACATAAGGACGGACCGCATAGAGAATGTGGTGCCGCACCATTGTTGTCACAGCGCTGGTGGTGGTGCTGAATATTGTTTTAAGTGCACCTACAACTGGGCAGTCATCCTCCGATAGCACTAATCGGGGGGGGGGGGGGGGGTAGAAGGTATCCGACAATTAGGAAAAGGAAGGTATCGGCCAAATAAAGACAAAGTCCACTATGGGAATGAAAATGACTCCCTAGGCTTCGTGACCTAATACTGTCGGAGTCTGAAATGAACAAGAGTAGATCAACTGAGGTCGAGTAGGACAGATGAAAGTGAGGAGCCTGGTATAAGCAATTCCAGGGCTCAGCTAAAGACCCCGTGGTCGCCAACCCACGTTCCCAAGTTAAGAGTCCCTAGAACCTCTTTTAGTCGCCTCTTATGACAGGCAGGAGATATCGTGCGTGTTATTCAACTGCCCTCACCCACAAGGCAAGTTAAAGTATATTAAAGCTCACACAAACTTTACATCTGGTAGAAGAAAAATAACTGACATGGCGAGCATCACACCTCGACTAGCATTCATCTCTGGTCTTCTGGAGGTAATTCCCCGTAATATTAACGTTGTTACTACTGGTTGTTTGACTAGATACTAAGGAATAGTACAGGGCAATGTATATTGCGGAAATTATATTAAGGAGGTTGTCAAGAAAGGTTACAGATCTCTCCACATGGTTATGAGAATATTTAGGGGATGTAGTAAGGATGTAAAGGAAAGGGCGTATACGTCTCTGGTAAGACCCCAGTGTATGGGATCCTCACCAGGACTTCTTGATACGAGAACTGGAAATGATTCAAAGGAAAGCAGCACGATCTGTTCTGGGTGTTTTCCGACAAAGGAGAAGTATTAGGAAAATGTCACAAACTTTGGGCTGGGAAGACTTGGGAGTAAGGAGACGAGATGCTCGACTATGTGGTATGTTTCGAGCTGTCAGTAGAGAGTTGGCGTGGAATGACATAAGCAGACGAATAAGCTTGAATGGTGTTTTTAAAAGTAGGAAAGAAGTACGAAGATTAAGTTGGAATTCAAGAGGAAAAACTGGGGCAAATATTCGTAAGAGGAAGATGTGTTAGGGATTGGAATAATTTGCCAAGGGGAATGTTCAATAAATTTCCAAATTATCTGCACTTATTTAAGAAAAGGCTAGGGGATGTGCCACCTGGACGACTACCCTAAATGTAGATCAGTGGTGATTGACTGATTGGTTGATTGATTGATTGATTGATTGATTGATTGATTGATTGATTGATTGATTGATTGATTGACAGGCAGGAGATATCGTGGGTGTTATTCTACTGCTCCCACCCAGGAGATTGGTTGACTGATAGATAGATAGATAGATAGATAGATAGATAGATAGATAGATAGATAGATAGATAGATAGATTGATTGATTGATTGATTGATTGATTGATTGATTGATTGTCAGTGGCTTATGCTGGGATCAAGACGTGGGCTACCCTTTTCGATGGTAGGTTTAGTGAACGTCAAGCGTTCAGTGTTTTCAGCTGCAGCCAACAGCCAACGGAGAAGCCTGCTGTGTTATGAAATCTGCTCCACAAGCTATTGCCCTGGCCTATGCTGCTGCCAGTGCTCAACCCCTGATCAGTGGAGATGGTAGCCGAAGGTTTAGCAAATTAAAGTCCGGCTTTGTGTCTAAATGGATAGAATGCTTGCCTTTCGTCCTTTGGCCCCGGATCAATTTTCAGAATCAACCTCCTCATACTGTTAATTCCCCGCCTTGGAGACTGGGTGTTTATGACGTCTTCGCCATTCATTTTATTCTCATTAGATCACCATCAACTCTACACAGATGCCATGCACCATTATTATTATTATTATTATTATTATTATTATTATTATTATTATTATTATTATTATTATTATTATTATTATTATTATTATTAAATACAAATGCTGAATTTTACAGCGGTCGTACCCATCGTTCACTGATTTATTAGCTTCCTCGGGAGATCAGTTGTGGTGTCTGAGCCATGATCACGGGTTCGATTCCAACCAACAAAAGAGAACCTGAAAGATTGCATTTCATTTTAGCAGTTGTACCTATAAAAATAAAACTATATTGCTCCTATAACAGCAGCCCTGCAGCGTCTTCCTACGAGGATGTAGAAGGAAACGCGAGTGAAATACCAGCACCAGTAAAGCATGATTGATAGTAGTGGCGATCTGACGGACCGAAGTCTAGCACACATGTCCCCCCCGTCCCATGCTCCTAAACAATATACAGCAGCAAGCAGCTAGGGGTGAGTGGAGGGGAGAGGGACAAGAGTCTGGGCTGCGATATCAGTCTCCGATGCTTAGCTCTCAGAAATATGAGTGACGTTTTTTCTCACTGCTTTCAAGTTTTGTAAATGGAACAGTGTGTCAGATGTTTACATTATAATGTGCTTTAGACTTCCATCATTCTCAACTGAGGTTTGGGCTTCACCGAAGGCCTTGGTAGCCCTCAGTATACGCCACAAGTGAACAGCAAAGATGTCAGGTCACTCCAGCTGGACCTCGGACTGCTCTTCTCCACTCACATGGACCACCTACATGGCCGACCAGTCAAAGACAGGTACGATAGCTAGTAATGCAGTGAAACCCCTGTAACGGACACTTCTGAATAGCGGACTCTTCTAGATAACGGAAATTTCTGTAATTCGCCGGCAAAAACACATGGTCATCATCAATAACCTCTGATTTGCATTTAGGTCCCAGCAGTTTTCAGGTTTCCTGTCAGTAGTTTACGTTGTCTTATCTTAAGTGATTTCCAAGAAGTTGGATGTTTATCGAATATCTCCCTTGGTAAATTATTTCAATACCTAATTCGTCTGTCTACAAACGGATATTGAATTTCATATTTGATCTTTATTGTCCGACTCAGTGGCTGAATGGTCAGCGTTGAGGCCTTCGGTTCAGAGGGTGCCGGGTTCGATTCCCGGCCGGGTCGGAGATTTTAATCGAGTCTGATTAATTCTTCAGGCCCTGTGACTGGCTGTTTGTGTTTGTTCCAACACTTTTCTCTTCATATTCAGACAACACACTACGCTATCAACCACCACAGAGACACGCAATAGTGATTACATCCCTCCATATAGGGATGGCGTCAGGAAGAGCATCCAGTCGTAAAACAGGGCCACATCCACATGTGCGACACACTTCCGTACGCGCGACCCCACAGGTGTGGGAAAAGCGGTAGAAAACGGAGAAGAAGATATTTGATTTTTATTACTTTCAAAAACTCTGTTCAAATGTATTCGTCTACTAATACCATTCTACGCAATCTCTCCGCTGACAGCTCGAGCATACCGTGTAGCCGAGCAGCAAGTCTTCCCAGCTCAACGTTTAGCAAAATTTTTGTAACACCTTTATTTGTCGGAAATCACGCAGAACAAATATTACTGTTTTCCTTAGGATATTTTACAGCTTTCGAATCAAGTAATACTGGTGAGGGTTCCTATACACTGGAACCACACTCTAATTGGAATCTTACCAGTGACTAATGTATACTCTCCTTCACATCCTTACTACAATCCCTACAGACCTTCATTACCATAAGAAGAGATCTGCAGCCTTCATTTACAAGCTCGTTGATGTGATTATCCCTATGAAGATCTGTAGTGTAACGGTTCAAATCCCGTTACAAGATGATATCTGTATTTTTATTATTGTATGATTTTATCTGTATTTTATTATTATTATTATTATTATTATTATTATTATTATGTCAGTATTATTATTATGTTATCTGTGATATTGTACTAGTATTGTAATTGTCCGTTTTATTTAATTTTGCAATTGCCTGTTGCTTGCAAGATTGCACTTAGATGTATACATATATACGTATGTGTGGTATAACACTCAATACCTGTACAGTGAGAATTGTTGTATATATCAGAGATTGGGTGTGACGTTGGTGCATTGTGCAATATTGTTGGCGATTCTGCCAAGTCATCGCCGCGCCATGGCTATGTCATCGTATTTATTTAGATATGCGCGCACGGACTTAGTCGCCGCGGGGCTATTTCACCACTGTGTGTAATATCTGTCGCGTAGGTGGGAGTATGTCATTGTTATTTCTGGAGATTACGTAGTTGTATCAACCAACGTCTATATAAGGTAGCTGCATATTGTAGCGTCAGTCATTACTTATACGGATGCAGTACAGTGAAGTAGTCTACTAGATCAAGAGGCCTTAGGTGGTCAGCCAACGAGTGTGAACGAGAGATGGAGAAGACTCAGTGAGCCATTAATTATTGGTCATTGAGAGAGTGAGACCAAATGGTTGGTCCGTCACTTAGTGGAAGACGCGGACGCAAGGCTTACCAAGGAGTCAGAGAGTGCAACCCTGGACCTGCCAAGAGGTCATACCATATTGACTTACAAAGAAGTCAGATGATATGGAGAAGAAGCAGTCGCAAGGATGTATCACCACGTTAGGCGTGACACATCTACAGTAAACACCAGAGCAATGGATTACGTCGTAATTACACTCAAAGTGTTGAAGGTACAGTCAAGTGAATCAGTGAGGGAAATATTTCGTATAAATTGTTAAATGTCCGGTCAAGAAGAATTCAAATTCATGCCTAGTTTCTGTCAGTTGCAATGTCATAATTTCATATTCTCATCTGTTTTATCGCAACAAGACTCACTATTTTTTTGATATATTATTTAAAGAATATATATTGTTCTATCAAACGAATTCAGAGTTTCATTTCATTGACAGTAAAATATCTTAACCTCAAAATTAATGGGGAAACCGAACGCCAATCTCCTTTTCCCAGAACTGATATGGTATGTTGTCAAAAGTAAGCTTATTACCCCACACCCTAGAGATGGTCAAGAGTCTCATTCTATTATTGCTGTACTGAGTGACAGCTGGCGCCCTTCAAATAATGTATGTGTAAGTAAGCAGGTAACAAGTAAGTGTGAGTACAAGGTTCAACAAGTGTGTATTTTATTTAATGAATGTTAACTTTCATAATTACCATTTTAAATGCAGATATTCAAATTTTACAAGTTAAATGCAGATTAATAATATTTGTAAAAATAGTAAGAGTGTTAAGGAATAATTTCAATGTGTCGACGCAACGTGGGACTCGAATAAATTCAGAATCTGTTCTGAATGACAGCATATCATAGGTTCATTTGGGAAGAGTATGCACATTTAATCCAACGGAATTATTACCGGTAAATTTCAGGACTATAATTTTGTGATATATATTTGTATTTTGGGGATATGTCAAGGGATTTGAAGAGGGAAATTAATTTGAGATCGCGTACTATCACTAGTGAACCAAAGATGGACAAGGAAGACAATAACAAGTCATGTGACGACGAGGTCATTGCTTCTGCGGACATCCAAGGTGAAATTCAGAGTAGGGAGCAGGTGAATACGATGAAATCTTCTGAGGTAATTCAGGCAAGTGCAGAAATTGAGAAGCACACTGAAACTCAAAAGGAAATCGCGGGGGGAATGAACCAAGATTTTATAAATTGGATGATGGCCAAATTTACCGAGATCAGTAATGAAAACTGTAAAAAACTGAGTGAAAATAGTAAGAAAGAGATGAAAGAATTTTTTAGTAGTAGTATTAGTGAAAATAATAAAGAGATGAAAGAAATGATTGGTATTAGTAATGAAAATAATAAGAAAGAGATGAAAGAATTAATTGACAATAGTAATGAAAATTGTCATAAACGGATTAACGCCATAAGTAGTAAAATGGAAGAAATGATTGTTAGTATTAACGGAAATTTTAATTTGATCAATGATAAAATAGATGGGTTAAGTGAATCACTAAATTGTAAAATAGATACTAAGATAGTAGAGGTAACTAATGAAATATCTAATTTAGAAAATAAGTTAAATAAAGAGTGTGTTGACCTTAGAGGAGAAATGGAGTCGAGTCAGAGCGATCTTCATACTCAAATTGAGCATGTCAAAGGAACTTGCACAGAGAATATCAAAGAGTTAATTAATAAGATTTCTAGTAATCGGGAAGAAATTCACGAGATTGTAGACAAAAGAATAGACAAGATCCATAATGCAGTGGGGCAAGATATGAGGGAATGTGTCAGTAAGGTAGAAACGTTTGAAAAAGAGCTTGGGCAGGTCAGAGAACTAAAGAATAAACAAGAAACTTTGTCGCAGAAGGTTACAGAGAAAGAGGAAAAATTACAGGAAGAATTAAGAATAATGAAAGAGAATGCGGGGAGAGTGGCGGAAGAAAAAGTTTTGAATTGCCAGAGGGTACTACGGCAAGAAATGAGAGAAGGTCAGATTACAAGAGAAATAGTAGTAACGAGTGGTTTATACAATAGGGACCAAGATTTGCCTAAGTTTACTGCAAAACAATTTAATGCTATGGAATTTGTAACATTAGTTGAGAAAAGATTTGCAAATAAGTTGAGGGATAATATTATCGAATGGGAATATGTGTTAGAGATCTTGTCTAATTCATTCATCGGTGAAAGTAAAACCTGGTTTCAAGTGTACCGTAATGATATGCCTAATTTAGGAGAATTTAAAGAGATGTTCGTTGACAAGTTTTGGGATGAGAATATACAAGATCGTGAGAGAGAACGGATTATGCTTGGTAAATATAGACAACAGGGGGGAGTGTCTATGACAGAATACTTTCTGACACACGTGCTTATATGGAAAAATCTTAATAGTATTGGTTCAGAAGTTGATATCGTAAGGATTATGTTAAAACATTATTCTGATAAGATTAAGGAAGCTGCGTGTATGCAGAAAGTCAGTACTATCAAAGAAATGGAGGTATTGTTAGATAGTTTCGAGGCTCTGAATGGCAGAGTAGGTGATAATCGACCGCAAAGTAGAACTGTAGAAGGAGCGGGAAACAGGTCAGATAATTATCAGAGGAGAGGGAATAATAATGATCAGCCGAGGAATAATAGAAATTTCAATAGTGGTAGAAGTCAGCAGAATTACCAGAGAGAATCGGAAGATGGGAGGCGTGCAGATGTGAATTATGTGAGGAATTATAGACAAAATAGCTGGAGAGGGAATAATTTTTTTTTGCTAGGGGCTTTACGTCGCACCGACACAGATAGGTCTTATGGCGACGATGGGATAGGAAAGGCCTAGGAGTTGGAAGGAAGCGGCCGTGGCCTTAATTAAGGTACAGCCCCAGCATTTGCCTGGTGTGAAAATGGGAAACCACGGAAAACCATCTCCAGGGCTGCCGATAGTGGGATTCGAACCTACTATCTCCCGGATGCAAGCTCACAGCCGCGCGCCTCTACGCGCACGGCCAACTCGCCCGGTGAGGGAATAATTATGATCAGCCGAGGAATAATAGGAATGTCAATAGTGACAGAGGTCAGCAGAATTACCAGAGAGAATCGGAAGATGGGAGGCGTGCAGATGTGAATTATGTGAGGAATTATAGACAGAATAGCTGGAGAGGGAATAATTGTGATCAGCAGACGAATAATAGACATTTCAATAGTGATAGGGTTCAGCAGAGTTATCAGGGGCAATCAGGAGAAGGAAGGCGTGGAAACTTTATAGGCCAAAGTGACGGAAGGCGTGAGGATTTAAATCATCAGAGAGAGAGAGTAATAGGCTAAATGCGAATGGTATTCAGGAATAGTCATCGAGCAAGAGTATTCCAAACGCACAGGGAATCAGGTAAATTAAGTGAACAGTCCGAAAGTAGAAGTTGTACAGGTATGTAGTATAAGTAGTTATATAGTGAAAGTAGATTTAAGAGTACAGTGTGATTGTGACCTAAGTAATGTTAAGTGTGATATTTAAGTAGTGACGTAGTCGTAGATCATGCAGTAATTAATGGTAGCAGTAAGTTAGACGTAAGAAGTGTTCTGGTAAGTGATGTAAGTACTTATAATACTGAGAATATGATGTAAGTAGTGAGGTAGTAACTCCGATGATGGAAATTGTGATATGAAGAAGGTAAGTGAGGGTACTATCAGATCTTATAACAGCCGTTGGGTGAGTCACAGTGAGTAAATAAAATGACAGTGGTACTAATCAATTGAAGATATATGTAAGTTTCAACTATGCTTTGTTGTACCAAAACTTGTGTACTCAGTTATTTTAGGAGCTGACGTGGTTGCAAATCATGGAAGTAGAGTAGACTTTAATTTATGTAGTGTGTGTTTGTTCTATGAGGAAACTAGCAAAGACGTATGTGTTAATTATGATGGTCTGAGGTAAGTGTTTGGTAACGTGTGTTCTTTGAAATATATGAGAGGTAAGTGAAGTTGTTCCTAGTGAGAGGAAATGTTTTGTTGGGTGTGTTACGTGTCTATAACGACCAGTATCCGAGGGATAGTCGGTATGAGGCAGTGACGTGAGGTAATTTGAGTGAATTACAGGAGGAGTAATTGTGTTCGATGTTAGGTAAGCATCGAGAGGTATTTAGTGGTAAGTGAGGAAGAACACGTATATGAACATAAATTTGTAGTACATGACCATTCATCGTTTGTGGGAGGTAAGTACCCCATTCAACTTAAAAATGCTAGTGACGTCTAAGAACAAATAAACATTATGCTGGATTACGGAATAATTGAACTATCTTGTAGCCACAGTATTGATTCTTTTAATTATTGCTGCCAGGGAGGATGTGATTTCTTGAGATATATAAGTTAATAAGGGCAAAATTGATTCAGTTTGAGTGACAGAGTGCTACTCAGAGCTCCATTTTCATCATCTGCAGAGGCGGGAAATATCTTGAAGTTATTGTTTTGTATCAGGGGTATTTCACTATTGTGAACCGTATCGGGAAGTGTGCATATTCTTATAAGATCAGGAAGGGGATATTGTCGGTATTTGTAGTATTATATATGTAAAGAAGTATTTCACGTGAGATTTGTTGAAATAAGAGTAAGATGATTAAATTTTGTGAGAAACTGGCAAAATAAAACTAACATCTGCGATATGCGTGTGAACCAAGTGTCGTATTGGTGTATTGGAAGAATAAGTGCTACATTGTCATGTACTGTGTGACAAAAAAAACGGAGAACAGGACATTGGACAGTTATCTGCGATAACAATATGCAAGAAAAGTTCTCATATAAGTGAATTTTCACAAAATATTTTGATATGTTAAAAAATAGGAGAAGAATGTTGTATATTGATTGAAATTATTTGTGTGTGTTAAATTAAGGGCTATGCTCTTGTGAATTGTATGAGAATGGGACACTGGACAGTTAACTGCGATGACAATGTGCGAGAAGAATTCTCATATATGTGATGTATTATAAAATGTATGGATGCTGAAAAAGAAAATTATTGTTGTATACTCATTTAAAGTGTTTATCTGTGTCAGTGTTATATATATAATTTTGTTCATAAATCAATCGATTCTTTGTTCTTCGATTTATTTATGAGGGAGGCGAATTGTAACGGTTCAAATCCCGTTACAAGATGATATCTGTATTTTTATTATTGTATGATTTTATCTGTATTTTATTATTATTATTATTATTATTATTATGTCAGTATTATTATTATGTTATCTGTGATATTGTACTAGTATTGTAATTGTCCGTTTTATTTAATTTTGCAATTGCCTGTTGCTTGCAAGATTGCACTTAGATGTATACATATATACGTATGTGTAGTATAACACTCAATACCTGTACAGTGAGAATTGTTGTATATATCAGAGATTGGGTGTGACGTTGGTGCATTGTGCAATATTGTTGGCGATTCTGCCAAGTCATCGCCGCGCCATGGCTATGTCATCGTATTTATTTAGATATGCGCGCACGGACTTAGTCGCCGCGGGGCTATTTCACCACTGTGTGTAATATCTGTCGCGTAGGTGGGAGTATGTCATTGTTATTTCTGGAGATTACGTAGTTGTGTCAACCAACGTCTATATAAGGTAGCTCCATATTGTAGCGTCAGTCATTACTTATACGGATGCAGTACAGTGAAGTAGTCTACTAGATCAAGAGGCCTTAGGTGGTCAGCCAACGAGTGTGAACGAGAGATGGAGAAGACTCAGTGAGCCATTAATTATTGGTCATTGAGAGAGTGAGACCAAATGGTTGGTCCGTCACTTAGTGGAAGACGCGGACGCAAGGCTTACCAAGGCGTCAGAGAGGGCAACCCTGGACCTGCCAAGAGGTCATACCATATTGACTTACAAAGAAGTCAGATGATATGGAGAAGAAGCAGTCGCAAGGATGTATCACCACGTTAGGCGTGACACATCTACAGTAAACACCAGAGCAATGGATTACGTCGTAATTACACTGAAAGTGTTGAAGGTACAGTCAAGTGAATCAGTGAGGGAAATATTTCGTATAAATTGTTAAATGTCCGGTCAAGAAGAATTCAAATTCATGCCTAGTTTCTGTCAGTTGCAATGTCATAATTTCATATTCTCATCTGTTTTATCGCAACAAGACTCACTATTTTTTTGATATTATTTAAAGAATATATATTGTTCTATCAAACGAATTCAGAGTTTCATTTCATTGACAGTAAAATATCTTAACCTCAAAATTAATGGGGAAACCGAACGCCAATCTCCTTTTCCCAGAACTGATATGGTATGTTGTCAAAAGTAAGCTTATTACCCCACACCCTAGAGATGGTCAAGAGTCTCATTCTATTATTGCTGTACTGAGTGACAGCTGGCGCCCTTCAAATAATGTATGTGTAAGTAAGCAGGTAACAAGTAAGTGTGAGTACAAGGTTCAACAAGTGTGTATTTTATTTAATGAATGTTAACTTTCATAATTACCATTTTAAATGCAGATATTCAAATTTTACAAGTTAAATGCAGATTGATAATATTTGTAAAAATAGTAAGAGTGTTAAGGAATAATTTCATTAGTAATCTTATCATCTAGGTGATCTCCATGAGGTACAGAGTGTCCAAAATGAAACCGTGCGTTGGAAATTAGACATTTAAAATTTGAAGGTACTGTAGTGCAGTTTTCTCTGCAGGAGATGCAGGAAATGTAATTCTGCGGCGCACGACGCTGCGTATTGGTGAACAATTTCTAGAGGGTGCAGTCTTGTTGGAAATAGTCTTCTTGAATCTCAAATTCATTGAGTTGAGCCACGAATGATTCCAAACTTTCCTTGCGGTAACGTTCTGCATTGATGTTATAGTGGCCCAGTAACATGCTGCCGACTTAAGGTACAGCATACCATGATCTTCTGATGGTGCAGAGGCATTTTCTTCCGCTCGTGAGGGTTGTCAGTGGTCCACAAATGAATGCTCTGATTGTAAACGTATCCGGATAGATGAAACCACCATACCATTCCTGATTTTTCTGTACACTGCACTGCATAGCTACTTTTTGGACATCCTATACTTTCACTCTAAATTCACAATAATTAACCCTGAGAGGACTTTCCCTCTTGGTGAAACTTACAACCCGAGTGTTCACCCAGTTTACTACCATAATGTTGTCTGCTGTCAATCTTACCGTGTTCTGCAGTCACAGTCCTGTAACTTATTTATTACCCTATACAGTATTACATCATCCACAAAAGCCCAATATGTGGTTCTAGTTCTTTAAATTAAATTAAATTAAATAAATAAATAAATAAATAAATAAATAAATAAATAAATAAATAAATAAATAAATAAATAAATAAATAAATAAATAAATAAATAAATAAATAAATAAATAAATAAATAAATAAAGTGCAATCGGTAATACAATAAGTCTACGCCTCTGTGGTGTAGTGGCTATTGTGATTAGATGCCAACCCGGGAGGCTTGGGTTCGATTCTCGTCTCTGCCACGAAATTTTGAAAAGTGATATGAGGGCTGGAACGGGGTCCACTCGGCCTCGGAAGTTCAACTGAGAATTGGGGGTTTGATTCCCACTTCAGCCCTCTTCGAAGTGGTTCTCCGTGGTTTCCCACTTCTTCTCCAGGCAAATGCCTGGATGGTACCTAACTTAAGGCTACGCTCATTTCCTTCCCTCTTACTTGTCTATCCCTTCCAATCTTGCCATCCCCCTACAAGGCCCCTGTTCAGCATAGCAGGTGAGAGCGCCCATGTACTAGTCCTCCTTACTTGATAATAATTTTAGTGAATTTACTTAAGTCAATAGCGTTACTATACAAGTTTGGCTAATGAAATGATATCGAAACTACCTTGATATTTTGCTAAAATCAACAGCGTTCTATTGGAAGCCCATTTGCCTAAAACTAGCTGTGATTTTTAACTGAAAGGTTTCGAAGTCGAACCTTGAATATGTAGTATGAAAGCAGCGAGTTAACAGCAGTTGGAGAGCCCTGAACACTTCCAGAGTTATACATTCCGGCTCAAAAGTTCACATAACGTGTGACTACACCACCAGTGCAATTAACATAGCTCTCAACTGTTCTTTTTCTGACAGAACACATGTTTTATGGAACAGAAATATGTCGAATTTTAGATTTTTTTTTTTTACAATTGGCTTTACGTCGCACCGACACAGATTGGTCTTATGACGGCGATGGGTTAGGAAAGGGCTAGGAGTGGGAAGGAAGCGGCCGTGGCCTTAATTGAGGTACAGTCCCAGCATTTGCCTGGTGTGAAAATGGGAAACCACGGAAAACCATATTCAGGACTGCCGACAGTGGGGTTCGAACCCACTATCTCCCGAATACTGGATACTGACCGCATTTAAGCGACTGCAGCTATCGAGCTCGGTCGAATTTTAGATTAGTCGAACATTTGACTCATCATCATCATCATCATCATCATCATCATCATCATCATACATTAAAGGCTAAGCCTTATCGCTGCAACCATTCTCCTCTCAATCCTGCTGTTCTCTCAACTTCGTTGTAGTTTTTATATTCCACCGAGTTTCTTATCACCTCGAAGAATGTCACCCTTGATGTTCCTCTTCCTTTCTTTCCTAGTATTTTCCCTTCAAAGACGTTTACCAGGAAATCATTATGTCTGAAGTATTATCTGACTGTCACCTCTAAACTGTAGATTTGAAAGCATGCCCGGAGAAACGGGTTAACCCTCAAAATGAAAAGAACAGATTTAAGTGCTGCCATCACTTGTCGGATAAGAGATGTATCTGCCACGATGCTGAGCTGTACTTCAGCGATCATATTACGTTAAATACAAAAGGCGAAAGTTCTTGTGTTCCTGGATTTGCCTTATAGGTAATGTCAAGAACAGTTTAAGTCACTGCTGCAACACTTTTCAAATTCCGTGGCAGAGCCGGGAATCGAACTCGGGCCTCCGGGGGTGGCAGCTAATCACACTAACCACTACATCACAGAGGAGGACTATTTCAGTTTTACAGAACAGAATATTTTACAACCTTAATACGCTTATAATCTAGCAATAATCTAATTAGTTAACCATATCAATATAACCCTTACTGGCAGCTGTTATGTTGGCATTCTACACTGAAAACATAAACAACAACCTTTTAAACTCTTTTGCTTTAAAAGTATAGTTATGGTGGAATAGAGGCTTATGATTCTGTGGAACTTAGAAGAAAAACACAAAATTATCTGGTAGACCCTCACATCTTGTGTGACATTCGCCACCAAATATCGTGGTCTTCAAGATCTATAAATGCGGAAAAATTGAAAGATTTAACCCTACACTGCATGATTTTTTATTTTCTCTTATTTTATTTCTCTTTATTTTAATTATTTTAATTCTAGATATGTATAATCTATTCCACACACAGTAACTGATGGATTACATTCCACCCATTTATCATGCATAGTAGCAAAATATTAAATCTGTTGCAGAAAGAGAAAACATTCCTTATAAGCCATTGTTTGATGATAAAAATGACTACCGTTAAATAACTTCTTCAACCGTAAATTTCCCGGGCAAAATACAATTAGAAAATGCAACAAACTTAGTAAAACATATTCAGAAAGATTAAATGAAAACTTACAATGATTACTTTTAAGTTAGTAGTGAATATAAATATTATTTTAAACATTGGGATAGCTTATTATTTATCCTACCACTACTGTTACTATTACTACAATCTAAATGATGAAAATCAGAATTTAAAATCTAATGAATCGGATCAATTAATGATAATAATCATAAAGATGCTGAATGAAGTCTGTAACCCTGTTATACGGTTACAATATTTGTGAAGGATAGAAGAAGTTTAATAGATACACCTATTTTTCATTATTGATATTGTCTTGTTTTGGACTTATTCAAGAAAGTATGTAAAACGACGTGTAAAGTTACAGTATTGCTTAAGCGTTAGGTTAGGCCCACATTTGCGTGATTGCACGCTGCGTTACTTCGTGAAATCTCGCATCTGAAATTCACAACATTAATTAGGACGGGACCGGACACACACAGCGTGATTTCCCCCAGCGGGGCACGAGACAAGGCGCTTCTTCAAGATCCATTTTGTGTGCGTGATTTCCCGTTTAGTGTCTGGCTGCATTGCGGAAGGTAAATGCTGCGGTATTGTTTGAATATTGCGCGTAGCCCATCTGCGTTCGGTTTGTACTTTCACTTTGGAAAATTGAATTAGACAGTGGATTAATAATTTTGGAGATACACAAGTATCCGTGCCTTTACGATACAAAAAACCAAGAATTCAAAAACAGAGACCTGAAGAGATATGCGTGGTTATCAGTAACGGGCGCTGTATTGGGGGAGATGATGTGTTTTCTTTGCTGATAGCATTTTTAACTAACAGAAAAGTTTTACAAATGAGTTCACGGAGATTCTGTAATACTCAAACATTTATCTTTGTTGGCTTTTAGTTTATTGTGTAGGAACACAAATTATCTACTTGATGACCTGTCACTTATTATAGGATGGATCCAATATTTTCTTTGACGACGAACAACCAACGCAACACATAACGCAACAACGGTGTTATTATTTAATATAATTCATACCATATGCCGAGCAATGGCGATGCTTTGCTACTTGACAATATACAACACACTAATAAAATCAGGCCGTGCAAACACGCAAGTCTGGCCATGTGCCCTGTCGTCCAGCTGCATGAAAAACACGCAGAAATCCAGCGTGACAAAACTAAGTGTGACCACCTCCCTCGCAGGTCATCCAGCTGCGTGCAAAACACGCACAAACACAGCTTGAAATCACGCAAGTGTGGTCCTAGCCTTATGCTTGCAAACATGAATATAATTCCTTATATATTTTTTCAGCCTTATTCACAAAACTAATTTTTCCTCCATTTAAAAAATGGTGAATCTTCCCGAAACTCTCACCAGCGCAGGAATCGCTGTTTAATATTAATTTGTTACTGGGGACGTGAGTAGGTTCTTGGCGATTTGTACTAACGGATGTGACGTAATTAGTTCCTGGTACCAACTTAGTTCCCAGTTCCTAGTACCAACTTTGGTCGCACTGTTTAATTTATTCGTGGTTAGTTGCTACGGTCGCAAATAAATTCGTCCTTGCTATGGTAATCAGCAAGTTATTTTTAAACATGATGTTCTGTGCGGAGTTTTGTTATATCAAAGTTACTGATTTTAATAATTTCAAGAGTAAGTTTGAAGATTTCTTGTCGTTTTATGTTAACCGCGGCCTGATAACTAGGGAAAGGAATTGTGAGAAATGTGGACATAGCATCAAACTCAGTGTTCGGCGAGGGAAGGAATTATTCTTTAGGTGTTCTCCAATAAGGTATGCTAAAGTTTTGTATAAATCTTCTTTCTTCCTATGTACGGTACGTTATACTTTGTTTATGTGTGTGTATGAAATCATTTTTCAGCATTCGTCTACCCTGGATAATTAGTTTTACTTTTCAGAAAAATATGGCTAGCCGTGGAACAATCACAGATGTTTTCATTTCTCCCGTAAAGATGTTATTATTATTTTCATAATTTACCTCATATCAATTATAAGACTAACATCAGCGCAATCTATACTTCACAGTGGTCAAACTTTACAATAATCATCACGCTTCCTTTCCCCTGGACGAAACATCATGGTTAGCCCTGGACCATTTAAAAATGTTATTATTGTTATAATTTATCCGGGAAAAGTTCCGGTAGTGCAGCACTTTCGCCCGGCTAGTGACGAAATCATTCGACTGGATAGGTTAGGTTCGGCTAGTAAAAAACCATTGGTCTGGATAGGTTAGGTCCGACTAGTAACAAAACCATTGGTCTGGATAGGTTAGATCCGGCTAGTGAAAAGACCATTGGTCTGGATAGGTGGGGTCTGTCTGGTGGCAAACACGTTGGACTGTGATAAGCAAAGGGGATCTGGGGGCGTAATGCGAAACGGTTTTAGGCCTGTTGACATTAGCGCAATCTACACCTCACTGTATCCAGTTTTAGAATGAACTCAAATCATTGGTCTGGATAGGTTAGAACCGGCTAATGAAAAAAACTATTGTTCTGGATCGGTTAGGTCTGGCTAGTGACAAGCCCATTGGACTGGGATCAATCAAAAGGGGTCTAGGGGCGTAATCTCCCAGGTTAGTGTTGCGAAGCGGCTTTTGGCCTCTTGACATCAGCACAATCTACACCTCACTGTGTCCAGTTTTAGAATGAACTCAAATCATTGGTCTGGATAGGTTAGGTCCGGCTAGTGACAAAACCACGGGTGTGGATAGGTTAGGGTCCGGCTAGTGACAAAACCACTGGTGTGGATTTGTTAGGTCTGGCTAGTGGCAAACCCATTGGACTGTGATCAGTCAAAGGGGGTCGAGGGGCGTAATCTCCCAGGTTAGGGTCGCGAAGCGGCTTTAGGCCTCTTGACATCAGCGCAGTCTACACCTCCCTGTGTCCAGTTTTGGAATTAACACGCTTCGTTTTTCTCTGGACTGAACGTAAAGGATCGCCCTGGACCATTTGCAAAGGATATTACTCCTCCTGTACAAAATTCTATTTCTATAATTTCTATCCCATGAATTACAGGAGTAACATCAGCGCAATCTATGCTTTACAGTGACGAAATTCGGAATTAGTGTCTATGGCTAGCCCTGGAACATTCAATATGTTAGTTTTTCTCCTTGTTATTGTTATTATTAATCATGGCTGGCGGTGGCACGAGTGGACTCATTGGCCGAAGATTTGCCCAATGAAACGTCACTCCCATAATTCAAGACAACGAGGTTTTATTATTGTTATTAATTACATATGCTTATTATTTCCATCTCGCTGTCTTGAATTATGGGAGCGACGTTTCATTGGGTTAATATTCAACCAATGGCAGAGTCCATTCGTTCTACCTCCAGCTATTATTATGCTATTTGTACTGGTGAGGTTTAGGTGAAGTTTTACCCCCCCCCCCCCTCCCAAAAACGTGTGGGTTAATCCTTTTTTCAGGCCATGTCATCAATTGTCATGTACAGTATATGAAACAGAGTCCTGGCCCCAGCCATTCCGCAGTCGACAAAACTTGAAGAATTCGCCACTACCGCAGGACCTGCACGATCTCTTCTTTACTTTCTGTATCCATGGATATGTTTATAATGGATAATGCCAGTAAGGGGGATGATGGCGAGACCCTCGATAGTGGGGTTGGAGAGCGATCTCCCACCATAGGCAATAAATTCGGCGAGCAGTCAGCTGATATAAGTGACTCCTGCAATGCTATACCACAGGTTAGCAGTACGACCGACGATGCGTCGCATCCGGTGTCTTCAGCGTTTCAAGGTGTAAGTACCCTCGTCATTGCAGCTACTGCGTTCAGAGAGTCACTAGCCACACAAGTTGCCGTTCAGAAGGTAAGACAAGCATGAGCAGTCATGAGCAAGCTGGAAAAACCTGGAGACGTTAAATAGCTTTCTGTTTACATGAGCTACGATAGAGTGAAGCGGGGAAATCGTGGTCCTTGAGCACAGTTTTGGGTCATTATAATGGATTCGTCCATCACAGCCCCTTGAAGAGTGTCGGTTTAGTCTGTAACAAGCTGTCGAGCCGTGTGCTTGTACTCTCGAAAATAACCATGTAGTTTCCCTCGACTCGTCTTCCACGTTGTTATGCCTCGTTAGGGAATGTTAATTATTACGGAGTAGAATTTTAACATGCTAATACCAAACGTATAAACTCAATGTTAATGCCCCAAATTTCAATTTTATTGAGTGTGAATTCTGCACTCCTTAACATGGTAACGCTACAACTGATTTTTGAGGCAATTCAGAGACAGAAGGGAAACAAGGCTACCATTGCAAAGGAGCCATACATTCTCTGCTCGTTGGAAAACTAAGAAAATGAAAGGATCCATCTTCCCTAATGATAAATGATGAAAAAACAAATGGTTCTCACCTCATCCAGTCATTTGCCAACCGATTCTCGCCTGCGTAGTGTTTATGTTGGTGTTTCTCACAAGCTGAAATGCTGGATATAAAGTACAATAGTACCAGTACTCATACTTTCAATCCATACCATTTGATACCGCAGAGAAAGACAGACAACGATAGGACCATTAGTCAACCAGTTTGATTAAATACACATTACTGCGCATATATATAATATATAAATATATATATATATATATAATTTGCTTTACGTCGCACCGACACAGTTAAGTCTCATGGCGACGATGCGCTTATCTTGAATGTACTTGTAATGCAAATAGCGTACACACTTTTTTTTTTTTAGAATTTGCTTTACGTCGCACCGACACAGTATGGCGACGATGGGATAGGAAAAGCCTAGGAGTGGGAAGGAAGTGGTCGTGGTCTTAATCAAGACACATCCCCAGCATTTTTCAGGCGTGAAAATGGGAAAACCACGGAAAGCCATCTTCAGGGCTGCTGACAGTGGGGTTCGAACCCATTAACTCATGGATGCAAGCTCACAGTTGAGCACCCCTAACGGCACAGCTTACTCGCCCAGTAACGTACAAACTGAACGTTAAAATATATTCATGTAAAGACTAGATCAGCAGTGCTGCAGACGCCCACACGCAAACTGCCAACAGGTATACAGGTTACTAAATTTGAAGGAACATTTTCTCGTTAAATATTGGGGCCGATGATCTAGATGAGGGCATCTCAGGGCGCATGCACGTGTGCACTGCGCGGTGCAAGCTGTATAAGACGACTTCGCTAGGTTGACTAGAGTGCAGATCCCCCTCCTCGATTTTGAGCAATAGCTCTGTCTCTCTCTTTCCCTAAGCCTGTCTCTCTTGCTCGGCCTGTTTATCCTTCCTCACTCGTTCTACAGCGCTCCACCATCCGAGCCGAGCTTAGCTGAATCGCCCCGAGACAAAACGCTGGTCCAAACCGAGCCGAGTCGGACCGATGCAGGGTGCACAGAACCTCTGCGCCTCGTTTTGAATGCGTGAGATTTTGGGCGTTTGAGAGTTCCTGATATAGGTGTTAGGTCCCTTTAAAGAACAAGCATCATCATCATCATCATCATCATCATCATCATCATCATCATCATCATCATCATCATCTCGTTAAATAAGTGCCAGTCGCACAGAAATTACATTTTTTTTACGTAGATCAAGCTCCTAGGCGGACGGAAAGCAGTTTACGTACATCTCTTGTAAACAGAAGGCAATTTACGTACAGTAAAGTCTCGTTAATCCGGACCCCTATAAGGCGGACTTCATCCGGATCGAAAAAAAAACATTTGCGAAAATGCAGAGTGGCTGGAAGTCGACAGTCGAATTCATCATTTCGATGATGGTTGAGATTGGTTGCCAATCATTGTCAATTTCTATTCAGCCCAGAAAAGAAAGCAAATGTCCGTACAGTCCACAAAGGCCCTTGGAGGGGTTGTACAAAGAACGTATCTGTGGACTAGAAAATGTGCAGACTAAACACAAGCTTTGTTATAAACTCGTTTGCTATTTTGCCACTCAAGTCACTTTATAGAGATTAAAATAGGCCATGTATCTGTTTATTTTTGACGCAGATCGCTTTCTATGAAAGCAACCAACTCTTACCCAATCCTAGTAAGACTAAGGTAGGTGCCTTCCACCTGAAACATATGCAAGCTAATCGGAAACTTGAAGTATTCTGGAGTGGTATGTTCTTGGTTCACTACTTCCATTCTAGATATCTAGGGGCCACCTTGGATCATACACTTATATACAAGAAGCAGTGCTTTAAGCTGAAAAAAGAAGATCTCTTTGAGGAACTGTCTCCTCCGTAAACTGACGGACTAACTGGGACACCCATTCCCAAACGTTCAGAACAACAGCACTGACCTTATGCCTTATGTGTGGTGTAAGTCAGCCCATGCAAAACAGGTTGATGTTGCCTTAAACGAGAGTTGCAGTATTATTTCAGGTTGTTTGAGGTCAAACCCATCAATAAAGTGAACTATCTGGCTGAATTGCTCCATCTGATATCAGAAGAGAAATGGATGACAACAAGGAATGGAGAAAACCGTCTACTATGACCTCACACCCACTCTACTGATATCAACCTGCTGAAAGGAGATCAAAATCGATAAAGATCTTCCTAACAACTACTCAACCGTTGCAAGGAACAGTTGTAAAAGCACGGCTTGCCATGTGGAAGGAGAGAACCAGTAGTTTGTCTGAATGGATGGAAACGTATATATGTGACATTTTCCGACCAAGACAGTTCTATGTGATTGTGGCGAATTTCAAACAACACAATGTCAAACAACGGGAAAGAAGAACTGACCCGCCCGAAAACAGCGATACTTCCGTACATTATTATTATTATTATTATTATTATTATTATTATTATTATTATTATTATTATTTCGTATGGCAAAACAAGGATGCATTATAAGTACATATAAATACATATTTCTTAAATAAATATGTGATTTACAAGTCAGCATTCAAAACTTAATGTCCAGACTTTTCAGCCAGTTCACTGCTTCTGTAGAGGCACTATGTAATTCTTTAATGGATCCACTGAATCTTCTTTTTGGGCAGTCCATAACAACGTGCTGGATGGTCTGAGGCACATTATCACAGTCGCAGAATGGGTCTTCAGATTTTCCCCACTTGTGAAGCCAGAATTTACACCTTCCATGGTTTGTTCTGATTCTGTTTAGAGATGTCCATTCCCTTCTCGGTAAGTTGAAACCAGGAGGAGTTCTACAAGGATGGTGAATTAAACCCAGGTGGTCAGGATTTGAAGAGGTCCATTCTTCGCGCCAGATCTCATCAGCATCAAAATGTGTTTCAAGGAGCTTCTCGCCTAACTCCCATGATGGGTTTCTGGACTTTAATCTCTTCGGTTTCTGAGGGTTGCAGTCCTGATGTAAGGGCAGTTGAGGATTACTGCGACATTTCTGCCATTCTCTTACTAGAGAGTTGCTTTACGTCCGTAGGTATAACCTTAAATTACCCTACACGTGTCTCCTGGGTGGTGCTAAGTAAGCAACGAAATTGGCTGCTGGACCTTAAGCTCTGCTTAACGGATATCCCAGCAAATAGAGGATACATTTAGCTCCGTACATTAGAAACACTACAGACATGATCGGCACGATTTTGGATACATATGACATAAAAACCATCTATAAAGCACACCGGAAGCTATCCCGTTATCTATCACTAGTACAGGCTCCTGGAGTATACCACACCGAATGTAGCTTCGGAACGTGCTATGTCTGTGAAACAAAACGTCTGATCTCTACCCGCTTAAATGCACATATCCGTCACATAAAGAACCAAAATACAGATATTTCAGTTGTAGCCAAGCATTCCTACGAAACAAGACACGGAATATTATTTTGACAAGACCAAGATCCTAGTAGCTATCCTTTGGAATCTGGAAAAGAAAATCCGTGAGGCTATCGAAATCAAAAGACACCCGAACAATGCGAATATAGAAGGATATAAAATTAGCAATGCTTTGATGCCTATCATACATAGATTAAGGCATCAGACATCAACATAAACACGCAGGACGAACCTCTAATTACATAACAGCGCGGGCAAGTCCCCTTTCCTGGCTGTGACACATATTTTCCAGAATTCTCACGAGACATCCAGGGGGCTTACGTCAGCCAGAAAGGCTAGGACATACACGGCCAAGGTCAAGAACACTCTCGTAGTGTGATTACTGCCTGGGAGACTGATTACCTCGGATCAAACAGGGGTATTTCCGTCGCCTTGACAAAGAATACTGCAATGTATTCGAAGCGTCGGCAAACTGTACGGAATGTACAGTAAACAACAACACGGTTCAACCCGGAAAAATAAGTAAATAATTCTACACACCGCGGAAGCTTCACTTCTACGATACGATTTCTGCTTTTATGTTCTCATGTTTCATATTTTGTACTTCTGACACGAATACATAGACGTAGACCAGCCACCCAACGTTTGAACGAAAAATCACCGACCCACATGGCTGCGATCCATGTGAATATCACTGTGACGTGTGTATTCATTTATCCCCACTGGTTTGTTCACAGCATGTCCGGCTCTTTGGCTGAATAATCACTATAATGGCCTTCGGATCACAGCCCCCCCTGGTCGGGAATTTTAACTGCGTATGGTGAAATCCTCTGGTTCGGGGACTGGGTGTTTGTTTTCGTCTTAATACACTTCTATTCATTTACATACAGAACGACACATCACACTACCAACGACCGCAGAAACATGCATTACATCCCTCCATTCAGCGTTAGCGTCACGAAGGGTATTTGATCGTAGTACATATCAAGTTCCAACCCTAATAAATTGAGAGGAAGGCCAGGAAGATAGTTTGTTTGCAGAATAACTAGTTAGAACTAGTTTAGGTACGTATGTATATTAATGTATTAATATCACCATTGATCTGTTTACAGCATGTACGCCGAGAGAAGCGAGGTATAAGGAGTTAGACTATAGTTGGGCCCAGGAGAGTTGGAGCCTGACTTTTAGCGCCACCGGCGAGAAAAAGTTGACTGACGCTGTTCTAAAGTGGTCTGTTGCTATGGCAACGATAACAAAGATGCCACATTTAAGGAAGCTATCGCCTTTTGGGTTGGCTTGCTCTCAGTCGCTTTTGTGAAATTATTCGGCGTAGTACTGTGTTAGATGTGTTAGTTGTTGCTTGTTTTATGTAATTATTTACGTGTTTGTTTCCTGAATATTATTTTCATTGTTAGTTTATTTTCTTGTAAGTTAGTCAGTGGCTAGTTGTACAGTTCTATTCTCTATTCAATATGTGTATTTGTCGAGGTTATTGCCAGTTTAGTGATTATGAAATCTCATATTTATCGGCATTGACGTGTTCTGTCTTAAATGCTGGAATTATTAGCACGAGCTTAGGAACGGGTCAAAGTTTGTTGAATTGGATTAGGGCCATATTGTACCAGGAACTGTTCCAGCCCGGTACATTATTTTATAATCACCGGAATATATGGAAAAGGGACGGCGATAATATGTGTTCGTATGCCCGAAATTTTGTGCGAGCGCGATACGAAGCTCCTCGTGGCGAGCACTGCCACGTCTGCCTATCCCCGTGACGTCACATACTTCACGACACATCTGTTGTAAGGCCTGTAGTATTAGTAGGTACTGGCTGAACCCGTCACGAGCAATGAACCTGTGGGTGACGTCACGGTCACATGTTGTGCGCCTTTTTCTCGAATGTACTGGAAGGAAAATTTCGTACATTTTAGCCGTTAAAGATCCAGAAATGAGACATACATCATCGTGTAGCTCATGTTCTGAACGTAAACATATGTTAATTTCAATAAAATCCATCACGGCATTCAAGAGATATAAGCGAGAAAGTAATCACACTTCCCCCAGTGACGTGGCAAGCAACCTTGGGTCGTACGGAATATAAGCAGCAGACCAGACCTTAGCAAATCAGTTCGTATTATTCACAGCTGGCTCGCATGTCTTGCTGCACGCGGCAAGTCGAACTCATTATTCATCCTGCCGGAACATTATAATACTTACATAACTTCGACTGCAAGTTGACACTTAGTTTCTGTGAATACCAGTGAGTAACTTATAAATTGTTGGACTTGCAATTCGTCAGACGTTCAAACTTAGCAAATGAACGTGTGTATTACATCAAAGTCATAAGACTTGTAACATTTCGCCAATATTTGGACTTGACAAATATCCCAATTTTGTGTGAATGACTTGAACAAACTTGAAGTTAGCATGGCTACTTTAAATTGTAATGATTTTGAACTATTTCTACTTAGAATATAGTGAGTGCAGGTTGAAACACGTTGACTATTTTGAGTATTATCAGAGCCTAGAACACTTTAATTTGTGCGAATGACTGTTCGCGTATCATCGTAACAGACTGTACCATTTGAAACAACCCGTGTGGATAGACTGTATAATGAACTTCGTAATTCAGTGATATTGTGAAGTATAAAATTCATGCACGAATACTTGTAGAACTGTGATAGTGAGAAGGAACATTACGAGATATTACGAGAGAGAACTATGTATTTATTTCGTTGTTGTGAAAGTGAGCCTTGATAAACTGTGCTTCGAATGAAAGTTATTCTTGACAATACGGACAGTGTGCAGTAAGTGTCAAGATAACCTACGCATGGAAGTGTATTTTCTTATTTTCAGTTATCGTAATTTATGATAATAGACAGTGCTTCGACATATTTCACATGTAGTGAATGGTGATTATTTATGAGACAGTCATAATCAGTTCTAATAGTGCAAATCAAATGGTGCACATTTCAACCTGGTCAGTTGGACTTTCTCGTGTTAAAGCCACTCTTTTATTAACATGAGAAATCCTGACTCGAGACGACGGAGATCGACGAATAACGACGTAAATCGACGGAGATTTGGTGCAGAACAACGTGGACTTGGTACTACGAGGGACAGTTCCAGGAACGTGGTACTATGGAACATCGTGGTGTTGGCTGTTAGCTGAGTTCCAGATTGCTGCTTGCAGAGCAGTATTCAACTGTTCGAGCCAAACAAGAAGGCGTATGTCAGGTAATATCAGTGCTTTTTTCATTCAAAAACATAATTCTAACTTTGAACAGAACTTTTATAAACAGTGTCATTACTGACAAAGAACATCAAAAGCTCACTTATTTAATATTTCATAAACTTGGAAAATTAACGCTTTACGTCACTCAAAAGTAAAGACAGACGTTCAAATAACAGTGTGCTCTCGTAATGTCGTATTTTCTCACTTATTGGAGCTTTAGGATTTCAACTGAGTGCTTCATTCATAGTGAAAGTGTATCATAAACTCTTAATTTACGATATTTACGCCAAGTGCATAATTACAAAAAAAAAAAAAAAAATAGGACAATACTCAGAACTTTACACCAGAAGATTAGATTTAATTCCAAGTGTTTCATATTTGAGTTTTATATGTTCACAAGAAGGAATTACAGATTGTACTTTATTTAATTTATGTAGAAAGCGTAATCTTAAATCGCAAGTACTAATAGAAAATACTTTAGGATTTCTTATTTACTTACAACATGCTTTATTATTAATTTGTGCCATGAAAGTTATGATGGACATGACTGATGGGGAGAGAATTATTCACTTGAATTTTACTTGATCAACTTGATTTTTTGATATTCTGTTGTTGAAATTGGGATTTATTTTCTAGTAAATATCTATGATTCGGCGATATAATAGGCTGGCCTTCCAGAGATTTAATAAAGGAAAGAAAGATATAATATCTATTGTTTCGCCTGGTGATACTCCCTCTCTGTACCTTCTCCTAAGGACTAGGCACCCTTTAGAAAGACCTCATGCTCTTGAAAATCAACCTTACCTGGTAAAATATATTTGTTTAAATATTCAGTCTGTATGAAAGGGTGATATGCCGCAGATGGAGATAACTATGACAACGCAGCATACTTCGTAGTTACTGCGTTGGCCGCTCAAATGTAAGACTCCAACTCTCGTGGACCCAACTATACGTTTAGTTGTTGTAGTGATACAGTTGGTAATGAGACCTACCTGTGTTGCGTGGTTAGTATCTTCTATTTTACTCTTGATCACGACAATTTTCTTCGCATCTACACGTGTTGTGTATCCAAAAATATATTTTGTCCATAGGACATTTCAATTAACGGATTCGATTCACTGTCCTGCTTTACAGTACTGAAGAAATTTCATAAGAACTTACATTAAAACTACTCTATGATGCCGCATGATGTCCCCCTGTTAATATTTCAACGCAAGGAAGTCCGAAAATATAAAATAGTAGGTCTAGGATAATTAATAGAGAATTAAAGAGCCAAAAATTGTAAGGAGTAATTATCCTATAACTACGTTATTTGAATGTCATGAAATTAATACTGTCCTTAGATAAGCAAACTGACGTTAAAGTATATATACATGCTGCATGTAGGAAAGTTAAGGGAACTTTTGGCGAAAGCCAAACTAGGTGAAAAACTACTTCTAGAGAAATAAAACAAGGCAGAACGATGGCAGAAACATATTCAACAATTACATCAAGGGAAAGAAGTAGATTATAAGGTTCTGAAACAAGAATTTGTTGTTGATGAAATGGGAGACTCAGTTTTGAGGTCAGAATTCGACAGGGCTTTGAAAGACCTAATTGAAGGGATTATTTCCAAATTGATGAAACTCGACTTGTTTTGGATTTCAAGCTGAACGTGGGAATGTATTCCCACAATAGTTCTTTATTATGTGGAAACGTACTTATTTCCACAGTGGAGTATATCCTGGATAAAATGGCATCTACAGGTTGTATTTATTTCCAAAGTGACGTATCTCCCCGTTTTCATTTTCAAAGTGCTGCAACTCCACACGACCAATAGCCTGGCGCGTGCATATCACGTGACCGCTTACCGATTGTGGCGCGACTCTGCTCCTTCGCTCGCGGTTTCGTAATTTCTCTGCAGTTTTCTGTAATAGCGGCGAATATTAGTGCAAATGGCGACCTTCGATGAAGAAATTGAGAGGCAGGAAAGTCATTACGCGCGAAAAAAACTATTACCGGCAGAATTGCAGAAAAGTAAGGAGAAAATTAGAAGATGCGGCTGGGGAATTTTTAATTTCTCACATCTCGAAACTTAGGTGTTTTGAATTTAAACGCACGCTTTCAATGTGCAGTGATTTACTTGGCATGATACTCAGCAGTCCGAAGGGAAGAGCCCTGGGTTCCATTCCCAGTCATGTCTAACGCTAAAGTTTTTTCGGTTCTGAACAGAAAGTTTTAATCTCTGAATGATTTAAAAAATACTATAAATTACTATAAGTCTCTGAAATTCAAATCTATAAGCTCGAAATATTAAAATAAAAAATTCAGTGTCCAAAACACTAAAAACCAACAGCGCGTTACGCATCAGGTCACACGCTAGCGTATTTAATTCTGCAGCCGCACAGCTTCAAAACCTTGAAGTATCTTTCTAAAATTATGTCCCTATGAATAAAGCACATCTATTAAGGACAGAAGGTAGGTAATTCCTACCGTTTTTCTGTCAGCATTGGGCAAAATTCAAACTATTCACACTAATATACAGGTCGGTTCCTGTTCACAATAGACTAATGAAATTTTCACCACACGCGTGTAGAATGTTCTTAACTGTTATTACACATTTCAAAAATCCTAATGTAATTAGTTCATCTGCAATGGATTTGTTGAAGGTACATCAAGTTATTTTCGTTCCACGCATACTTCTTTTTAGGTACAATTTTCTCAAAAAATTTCGAATCTACATGAACTAGACTTTTAGATTAGATATAGTATAAGACATGTGCTCTACTAAACAAAAATATATTTTTGAAATGAAATTATTTAGCAAAGTATTTTTATTTATCTAATTTATTTTGCAAAATCATTGCTAATATTAATTGAAATACTTTCAATTTACATAACATAAAAAATGTTACCACCTTGGAAGTGATTTTAAGAGTTTATATAGAAAGAAGCATAATTCTATCTGAAACAGTTGCTGAGAAAAGCGCACCTGAATATCTGAAAACTCAAATTTTTCATATTTTCAAAAAAGCCATTGCAGGCGAATTAATTGCATTAAGATTTCTAAAATCTATAGCATCATGTAAGAACATAGGAACATAGGAGCTCAGCTGAATTAGTTTGAATTGTGTCCAAAGCAGGCTGCAAAATTATAGAAATTATCTAGCTTCTGTCCTTAGCCTTACACCATCTTCCTAGTTCCGTGTCACCATATTATTCCACGTTCAGCTCTAAGCCCTAGCCATTAGCTCATTCTGTTTAGCCCATTTGCCATTTTTTCTTTTAGCAATTTTACCCCATTTTCCCTTAACCCTTTAGTCCTTTGCCCTATTGCCTTTTAGCCCTTGACCCTTTTCCCATTAGCCATTTTGCCGTTTAGTCATGTAGCCCTTTACCCCTTTCGCCCTGATGCCCTTTAACCCTTTCATCCTTTAGCCTTTTACCCTATTTGCCCTTTGGACCTATTGATCCCTTTTGCCCTCTTGCCCTTTAGCACTTTGTCCTATTTCCCTTTATCCCTTTTCCTTTAGCCACTTATCACTTTGCCCTTTTCCCTTTAGCCCTTGATGCTGTCGCTTAACTTTAATACTTAGGGTCGTCTGCCGACGTTATGCCCCTATGAATAAAGCATATTTATTAAGCCTTGCACCATCTCCCTAGTCCCATCAGTACAATGTGTAGCCGCCATCTTGTTCCGAGTTCAGCTTCCAACATTACGGCCCTACGAATAAAGCATATGTATTAAGCCTTACGTTATCTCCCTAGTCCTGTTAGTACAATGCGTGGCTGCTAAGCTAGTGTAGGGAAGGGCAGCTCGATAAGTTACGCCTGGTCAGCGTAAGGTTAAGCCTACGCTTTTAGCCAGGCTGAAGGGAAGAGCAACTGGTTGGGTTAACGCCTGGTCAGCGTAAGTTTGAGCCTGAACTTTTAGCCAGAGTGTAGGGAAGGGTAATCGGTTTTGTTAACGCCTGGTCAGCGTAAGTTTAAGCCTGTATTTTTAGCAAGGACGTAGGGAAGGGCAACCGGTTAGGTTAACGCCTGGTCAGCGTAAGGTTAAGCTTGGACTTTTATGCAGTTAGTCCGGGTATATAACTTTAATTCTGCTAAGTTAAGTTTACAGTTTTATGCGGTTCGTCTGGAAGGTTAAGTTGACTCGTGGTCAGCGTAACGTTAGGCCTGCACTTTTATGCAGTTAGCCCGGGTATCGAACTTGAAGCTTTTACGTTAAGCTTACACTCTTAGACGATTAGCCCGTGTGTTGAACTTTGAGTCTCTTAGGTTAAGATTGTACTTTTAGGCTTCGAACTAGCGTCTGTACGGTTAATGCCCTTTAGGCCTGGGGTTGAAGCCGAGGTCTGTATGGTTAAGCCTAGATACGTAGTCGGCTTAAGGTCATGTGAGATCTTAGCGAACCGCCATGCTTTTCAAGTGAGGTCATGTCAGGTTAAGCACGCTCTCTTAGTCAGCACATTCCCTGAAGCGGAGGCCTCTCTCAGGGGCCTGAGGTGGAGGCGGCGGCCGAACCCGTTGCAATGTAACCCCACACTTCAACCATGGCGCAACGCTCACCAAACCCCTTAGGGATTGCAAGTAAAAAAGAACGGGCAGGGTAAACAAACATATGAGAACATGAGCCAAACACAGAAATGACTTACCCAGTAACAAAGGAGACCATCGGGAAAAGAGCTGAAAACCCACCCCGTAAAAAGGAACGGGTTCACGGGATAATGAAGAGTAACTACTGAATGATACACGTGTACATTTTTAAAATTAAAATTTGAGTTAATTTAGGAATGTGTACACAAGAAAATTTAAATTTGAGGGAATATCAGGATTAATTCAGTAAATAAGAGAAAATGTATTTAACAAAATTAAAATTTGGTAGGCCCTAACTGAAAATTATATGAAGATTATTAACAAAATTAAAAATGGTGTACTAACAAACATAATTTTTTTAAATAAATAAAATTTGTGTTCAGAATATGATGATTTCATAAATTTAAGTCTCTAAGCAAAATATTATCTTGGGGGAATCGACGTAAACATTTATCGTAGTTTCCAGTGGAGGGATAAACACACGAGGATAAATATAGCATTACGCGAAGATCAAATGAAGCGGCACAATAAAATAAGAGGGAAAGAACTACCCAGGAAATAAAATATCAACTCACGTAGACTGACAAGAAAGATCAATCACCGATCGAAAAGCAAACAAACACAAAGTATTAAGCAACATCACAACAGTGCAAGATCAAAGAAAGAAATTAAACGCGTGAAGCACTCCACTAGATAAATCCCCACGTAATTACGATTATTGAAGAAAATATCACTCTATTTTGAATCTTACTAGTAATAATATGTGCTAAAATATTTATGTTGAATGACAATATCTAATAGTTAAGATATCCCAACAGATTAAATAATATTATCTTGAATAATTCACTTTTGTATTCACTGACAATTTTAATAATGAAAGATCCACAGCCTGTTTTTATTCATTCGACTGGGTCAGGAATGGAATGACTGAATGAATGAATGAATGAATGAATGAAGAAGGAATTCACCGTAACTTACCACATGCCCTGCCAATACACACAACTATAAACAAAAATTAAATTTACATAACAAGATAATAGTGTAGATCCTACTTCTTTTTAAACCATTATCCCTCACAGGGATGTCAGAATAACTCCTAAGCGACTCCAGACGTCTGCAGTCCACCAAGTCCAATAATAGACAGTTACCGCTTTCAAGCAAGTGACCACACGAACATTTAAACCGGGCGAATTACGTGCGTTCTGGCGGAAGAGTTCGCACTCCAGGGACGAGTAAGCTTTTCATTACCAGATGGCGTGAGAGTCCACAATAAATTACATGCGACACTCAGAAGCCATTGACGAGTGAGCCGCTCACAAATAACACTTGAGCAAGGTAATACCAGGCGTAGAGGTAATCATCATGCCAGCAGAACGAAACGAAACCAATGTCCAAATATATTTTGAAATGCAATAAATGTAAGTATACGGTATAGAGACATAACTGAATGCAGTAGCTTATCTGTAGAACATTTAATTTCCAATTCTACTCTTTTTTTGACCAAAATTCGCAACATTTTAGTCCTGATTCCCTGTAACACGCTACATTCGAGAACACTGTGACGCCAGGGCTCAATGCCGATGACGCACGCGCTCTCTACAGTACAATACGTATGCTCATTTATGTTTTGAGCGACTACACAGTACTTCATGCTGACGAGCTATTACGTTTGTTCCAACATGAGGAGGAACAGTTTGCAAACTGTCTGGCACATACGCAGTAAGGGAAGACCGTTCCAACAAACTTCAAACTCAAACGCGCACTCGGAGTCGGTTGTTCCAACAGACTGCGGATTGGCAAAGCAGTTCGTGGTCCAGACCAAGAACTGTTCGTTAGTGACATGCGCAGTACACCAAAATAACTGTGAGCTGCGCATTGTGGTCCATAGCTGTAAACAGCTGATTGGTCATCATCAGCTGGTGGGAGAAGACGACACGTTACACATGCAATTAAATAGAAGTACGGCGTTATTATACAATTAAAAGGTCATATTTGACTACACACTAACAAAATAACAAACACTAGATAAGAATAAGAATGATAAATGACGATACTGAAGGCGATTCTGATAATTATATGAACTCAGACTCCAGTGAGGATGATCTGGAGTTATATTACAATATACCAAAAGCGAAAAATGAACATTATTTAGTGAAGTTATTAATTTTTCCTTGTTTGCAATTATATTTAAATGGTATAAGTTACACGTAGTGAAATAATGTATTTAGTAACCAAAATTCACTTTCATCCTCAAATGTGCTGACCACGAATCTCCGGCATAATCATGAACGCGTGCGCACTGTAGCTTTTCTTGACCGTTCACGAACGGTTCCAAGAAACATTTGTTTAGCGACGGTTCCCAACGGGTACGTAGCTCGCGCATGCGCTTCCATCACTCCGTGAATATGAAACCGTACGCAAATTGCTTGTTGGAACAAACCTTGTGTACCCTTGTATTAGTCACATGCTTCTTTATGATCTTGATGTAATACTACTTAAAGCCAAGTATTAATCTGATCTTTTGTTTGGCTTCAGACGGAAACCGTGGTTGACAGGCTGATGGACGACAAGGACAGACCTGCGGACCGGGGGAAGAAGAGTGGCAGTCAAAAGAAGTCTGATGCTCACCCTCAGATACAGGTAGACCAGGTGGACGGCTTGAGCCAATCATCCTCTAGCTATCTCAACCCTGCTCAGCGGGCGGCTATGGACGATATCATCACCTCGATCCTTAGCTTCACCGACGTCACATCTAGCAAGGATTCCGACTGACTCCATAACTAGCGTAATTTTAAAAAGCGAAACATTGAAACTGTGTACTTGTACAACTCTAGATCAAATATATTCAAATGAAAAAATCATCTGAGCCCAATTTGCACTTTTGTCAGAAGAGGAGGGGCGGGGGATGTTTAGAAAATAAGCATATGTAGGACTATAATAACATATACGTGAATTAATAATAATAATAGACCGCCTCTGTGGTGTAGCGGTTAATGTGAATAACTGCCACCCCGGAGGTCCGGGTTCGATTCCGGGCTCAGCCACGAAATTTGAAAAGTGGTACGAGGACTAGAATGTGGGTCCACTCAGCCTATCGGGGTCAGCTGAGTAGATGTGGTTTCGATTCCCATCTCAGCCATCCTCGAAGTGGTTTTCCCTGGCTTCCTACTTCTCCTCCAGGCAAATGCCAGGATGGTAACTCCCTTCCCTTCTCCTTGTCTATCAATTCTGATCTTCGCAACCCTCAACACGGCCCCTGTTCAGCATAGCAGCTGATGACACCTGGACGGGGAACTGGTCCTCCTTCCAAGTTGTATCCCCCAACCCAAAGGCAACCACTCCAGGTCACTTCCCTTGAGGCGGTAGAGGTGGGATCCCTAAAAATAAATAAATAAATAAATAAATAAATAAATAAATAAATAAATAAATAAATAAATAAATATATGTATCTATATATAAAAGAACATGTCGTGACTGACTGACTGACTGACTGACTGACTGACTGACTGACTGACTGACTGACTGATTCATCCTCGCCGAGCCAAAACTACTAGATATAAAGAAATGAAATTTGAGGATACATTTATTTTACAATGTAGGTGCTCTTTAAGGGAGGATTTTTTGATATTCCGTCGCTAAGGGGGCGAAAAGGGGAGTGAATTTTTAAAATGAGTGCATATACACTGACTGACAGAGCAAATGCAACACCAAGAAGGAGTGGTTCGAAAGGGATGAAAGTTGGGGAAAAAACAGAGACGGCACGGACGAATAATTGATGTTTATTTCAAACCGATATGCAGGTTACACAATGCGCACGGCATCGACTCAGTAGGATGTAGGACCACCGCGAGCGGCGATGCACGCAGAAACACGTCGAGGTACAGTGTCAATAAGAGTGCGGATGGTGTCCTGAGGGATGGTTCTCCATTCTCTGTCAACCATTTGCCACAGTTGGTCGTCAGTACGAGGCTGGGGCAGAGTTTGCAAACGGCGTCCAATGAGATCCCACACGTGTTCGATTGGTGAGAGATCCGGAGAGTACGCTGGCCACGGAAGCATCTGTACACCTCGTAGAGCCTGTTGGGAGATGCGAGCAGTGTGTGGGCGGGCATTATCCTGCTGAAACAGAGCATTGGGCAGCCCCTGAAGGTACGGGAGTGCCACCGGCCGCAGCACATGCTGCACGTAGCGGTGGGCATTTAACGTGCCTTGAATGCGCACTAGAGGTGACGTGGAATCATACGCAATAGCGCCCCAAACCATGATGCCGCGTTGTCTAGCGGTAGGGCGCTCCACAGTTACTGCCGGATTTGACCTTTCTCCACGCCGACGCCACACTCGTCTGCGGTGACTATCACTGACAGAACAGAAGCGTGACTCATCGGAGAACACGACGTTCCGCCATTCCCTCATCCAAGTCGCTCTAGCCCGGCACCATGCCAGGCGTGCACTTCTATGCTGTGGAGTCAATGGTAGTTTTCTGAGCGGACGCCGGGAGTGCAGGCCTCCTTCAACCAATCGACGGGAAATTGTTCTGGTCGATATTGGAACAGCCAGGGTGTCTTGTACATGCTGAAGAATGGCGGTTGACGTGGCGTGCGGGGCTGCCACCGCTTGGCGGCGGATGCGCCGATCCTCACGTGCTGACGTCACTCGGGCTGCGCCTGGACCCCTCGCACGTGCCACATGTCCCTGCGCCAACCATCTTCGCCACAGGCGCTGCACCGTGGACACATCCCTATGGGTATCGGCTGCGATTTGACGAAGCGACCAACCTGCCCTTCTCAGCCCGATCACCATACCCCTCGTAAAGTCGTCTGTCTGCTGGAAATGCCTCCGTTGACGGCGACCTGGCATTCTTAGCTATACACGTGTCCTGTGGCACACGACAACACGTTCTACAATGACTGTCGGCTGAGAAATCACGGTACGAAGTGGGCCATTCGCCAACGCCGTGTCCCATTTATCGTTCGCTACGTGCGCAGCACAGCGGCGCATTTCACATCATGAGCATACCTCAGTGACGTCAGTCTACCCTGCAATTGGCATAAAGTTCTGACCACTCCTTCTTGGTGTTGCATTTGCTCTGTCAGTCAGTGCATATCTCAAAACTAAAAAAGTTTACAGATGTAAAGCTTGGTACTTAGAATCTCCTTTAAAATAAAGAAACATACACTTTTTGCTTTCGGAAAATCCCACTAGGAGGGGTTAAAAAGGGTGAAAAAGGGGTTGAATGCCTTTAATGAGGATACTTATATCTCAGAAACTGAAGATATTACATACCTAAAAATTATATTTTTATCTGTATTAAAAATGCATTTTTTGTTTTTGGGAAATCCAATCAATGGGGGTTGAACAGGAGTGACAAATGGGGTGAATTTTTAGAAAGACTATATCAGCAGTACATCTCAGAAACGTAAAAAGTTACAAACGTAAAAAATGGTATTTGGAATCTCCTGTAAAGGTAAAGAAACATAGGCGTTTGTTTTCGGAAACTCCACCCAAGGGGAACTAAACAGTGGCTGAAATTTTAAAAGAGTATGTCTACAGTATATCTAAAAACGCAACATGTTACAGAAGTGAAAAATTATATTTTTATCTCTATTAAAAATAAAGAAACATGCATTATTGGTATTCGGAAAAAACACTTGGGTGGGGATAAAAATGACGGAAAATGGGGTTGAATTATTTTTATTAGGATACTAATATCGCAAAAACAGAAGATGTCACAGACGTGAAATATGGTATTTGGGATCTCCTATAAAAATAAAGAAAGAAGTATTTTTGTTTTCGGAAATCCACTTAAAGAGGGGAGGGGAGGGAGAATTTAAAAATGAATTGAATTATTTGTATGAAGATAATATTATCTTAAAAACGAAAGATGTTGCAAACGTGAAAATTGGTATTTGGAATCTGCTTTAAAAGTAAAGAAACACGTATTCCTTTGATTTTGGAAAATCCTATGAAAGGAGGGGGTATAAGAATTGAAAAATTCATTGAATTAATTGTATGAGGATACTTACATCTAATAAAAACGAAAGTTATTACAGACGTGAAATTTGGTATTTGGATCTCCTTTACAAACAAAGAAAAACGCATTTTGGGGGGAAAATCATCTTGCGGTGTGGGGGTGAAAAGAAGTTGAATTCCTTTTATGAGGACACTTCTCAAAAACTGAAGATGTTACTGTCTTGATAATTGGTATCTAGAAGACCTTTTGCTAATAAAGAAACAAGTATTTTCCCCGGAAAATTCCCTTAAGGGGGTTAGTGTGAAAAGTTAAAAAAAAATTCTTTTTATGGGGATAATTATATCTCAAAACTAAAGGTAACAAACGTGAACATTGGTATTTGGAATCTCCTTTAAACATAAAGAAACACGCCTTGTTTTTTTGGGAGGGGGGAATCAACATAACAGCGGTGGGGTGAAAAAGGAGTTGAGACCAATTCATTTTACTGTTCGAGTGTACTTGATTCTGATCATAAACCGATCATTTTAAATCTTTCCTGGGTCCGTTTTCAAGAGTCATCTTTTCAGTCCTGGCATATAAATAAAAGTGTAAACACATTTGAAATAAACGATAAGAATAACATTGACCGTGCAATTGTTCACCTCTATAATAAGGTCATTAATGCACGGAAGTATATCATTCGTACCGCCTGAAATCCCGCGCACTTGCCTACGCGCGACAATGGTGCTGGTCACATTGTCAGCAATGACAATGGCAGCATATGTAATTTACCTTCAGAGGAGCGCAGGAAAGAATTCAGCGAGAAAATGAAGGAATACTGAGCCACCAGGAAGGCTCAAGAGGCCGCTAAGAACACAATCTAGTACGCCAAAAGGGGCAGACGACGACAAAAACACAGCTAGAACACAAGCACTGTGGTCCACAGATGGCCTAAACGCAAAGGTAATAATAATAATAATAATAATAATAATAATAATAATAATAATAATAATAATAATAATAATAATAATAATAATAATAATGTTCTGGACCGTCGTCAAAATGTGCGGACCGCGTTGGAAACGGGTCCTGGCCGGATAATGACTACGAATGCATTCCGGCCGCAGGTTCAGTACCGCCAAGGTACCCAAGACGACACCATGCCGGATCTCCTCAAGGATTTGACCCATATTAAAAATGCTTATTAAAAGGTGGCAACGATTTAGGGACCCAAATGACCGGGCGGAATACCTGGAGCTAGCCCGGGAAATTCGAAATCAATTTCTGGAAAGAAAGATTGAAAAATGGGAGGAGCTTTGCCGTCAGATCGTGAATTTTGGCGAATTATATATAAAATGTCAAGCATTCAATTATAAATTTTATTATAATACCGTAGCGAAGCACGGGTGTCTTGCTAGTAAATCTATATAGAGAAAATGACATTCCTGACTGACTGACTGACTCATTATCATCATCGCCGAGCCAAAACTACCGGAAGCCGCGGGTAACAGCTAGTAAATAAATAAATAAATAAATAAATAAATAAATAAATAAATAAATAAAGAATAATACCGGGATGAGTAGCTCAAATGGTTGAGACGTTGGCCTTCTGACTCGAACTTGGCCGGTTTTATCCTGCTTCAGTCCGGTGGAATTAGGAGATGTTCAAATGCGTCAGCCTCGTATTAGTATATTCAATGGCACGTAAAATAATTTATGCGGGTCAAAATTCTGGCATCTCGGCGTTTTCGCAAATCCGTCAAAAATCGTTAGTGAGATGTAAAAAACATTAACATTATTATTAATAAAATTGTATCTTTGTAGGTCGTTCTGTTTACAGGACGGTGTATGGATTTGGTCGCTACTGATTTGGCAAAGGGTGAGTTGTTATCCGTGCATGGCTGAAGTTACTTCTAGTGCGATGTTTATATCTAAAAGGAACTGAGAGCCAGGCTGAGTGGCTCAGACGGTTAAGGCGCTGGCCTTCTAACCCCAACTTGGCAGGTTCGATCCTGGCTCAGTCCGGTGGTATTTGAAGGTGCTCATATACGACAGCCCCATGTTGGTAGATTTACTGGCACGTAAAAGAACTCCTGCGGGACTAAATTCCGGCACCTCGGCGTCTCCGAAGACCTTAGAAAGTAGTTAGTGGGACGTAAAGCAAATAACATTATTATTATTATTATTATTATTATTATTATTATTATTATTATTATTATTATTATTATTATTAAAAGGAACTGAAATTGTAAGTTTGGACTGCGGTTTTCTTCTGAAGTGAGAATTGTTAATTTTGGTTTTAAGTTATTGCTTCAATTTAGCTCGAAAGTGAGACTTTTCGTCGAAACAGCAGGTTTGTTATGCAGGTTGAGAAAACGGCTCTTATATTTTGTGGGTGGGTGGGGGAATGATTGATGGGTAGGTGTTAAGGGAGGAAACGTGGAGCGGTGGTATTGTTAGTCTTGGTTACGTATTATGTCTTTGTTCAGAAAGATGTACTTGTGTAGTGATATAGCTTGTCAGTCTGCCCGATTCACATTGGTCGAGTTGTTGGGTTGTTATGGTGTTGGTTGCTCGTTTGAGGGCGAAGTCTAAGGTGCATCGGATTTCAGTGATTTCGTGAAGTTGGGCAATTGGTACTGTGTAGTCCTTAACTGCTCAGGTTTGTGTGCGTTGTATTTTCTGTAGTGTTGTTTAGGTTCCTAACCTTATGGTTGGTAAAGCGTAGGTGAGTATCGGTCGTGTGGATGTGGAGTAGGCCTGTATGAGCTGTACATTTATTCGCAATGGTGTGCTGCGGTAGTTGATTAATGAATCGAGTGTCAGTATTTGTCTTTTTCCTTGTGGATGATTTGTTTTGCGCGTTCTTTCAGGTTCAACCAGGCATCGAGTGTGACTCCCAGATATTTGTGTCTAGAGCCCACTCGATATTTTGGTTGAACAATGTTAGGTGCTCGTTTGGATGTTTGTGTCTGCGAGTGAAGTGTACTGCTTCTGTTTTCTATGCGTTGACTTTTATTTTCCAACCGAGCTCGATAGCTGCAGTCGCTTAAGTGCCGCCAGTATCCAGTATTCGGAAGATAGTGGTTTCGAGCCCCACTGTCGGTAGCCCTGAAGATGGTTTTCCGTGGTTTCCCATTTTCACACCAGGCAAATGCTGGGGCTGTACCTTAATCAAGGCCACGGCCGCTTCCTTCCCACTCCTAGGCCCTTCCCGTCCCTTCGTCGCAATAAGCCCTATCTGTGTCGGTGCGACGTAAAGCAAAATAGCAAAAATAATTTTATTTTCCACTTCGAAAACCAGGGTTTGAGCTTGTCTAGTTGTCTTTGTAGGATTTGTGTAGCGAGGTCGGGATTTCTGCTCCCAAAGCAGTGATCACCACTAATCCTCTGACTTCCAAGTAAAGAACTGCAGGTCCTATTCAATGGGACACTTTTGAATCGTCTACCTACCTCCAGTTAGCATAATGGAAACATTGTATCCATAACCAAACCCCATGGGGCAATAGCCCCGAAGGGCCATGGCCTACCAAGCGACCGCTGCTCAGCCCGAAGACCTGCTGATCACGAGGTGTCGTGTGGTCAGCACGACGAATCCTCTCGGCCGTTTTTCGTGGCTTTCTAGACCGGGGTCGCCAATTCACCGTCAGATAGCTCAATTGTAATCTCGTAGGCTGAGGGAAACTCGAACCAGCCCTCAGATGCAGGTAAAAATCGCTGCCCTGGCCGGAAATCGAACCTGGGACTTCCGGGTAAGAATTTATTTGTTCACAATTTGTTTTGCGTCGCACCGGCACAGATAGGTCTTATGGCGTCGATGGGATAGGAAATGCCTAGGAGTGTGAAGGGAGCGGCCGTGGCTTTAATTAAGGTATAACCCTAGGATTTGGCTGGTGTGATAATGGGAAACCACGGAAAACCATCTTCAGGGCTGTCGACAGTGTGGTCCGAACCCACTGTCTCCCGGGTGCAAACTCACAGCTGCGCCTCCCTAATCGCACGGCCAACTCGCCTGGTTCGGGTAAGAGGTAGGCATGCTACCCATACACTGCGCGGCCAGCAAAGACTCTATCTAGGAAGAAGAATGTTCTGGTAATAATAATAACTTACTTCTACCCGCAGTCTTGCACGTGTGGATTTATGATTTTTTTTTTCATTCATGTAACTGACGAACACTGCCCTCTGGGAATGATATCACAATATACATTAGTTTCTGAGAAATGGTAGAACTTGCAGACACACTCTCTGCAGGTTGGGAGACCTTTCGATAGTTACAGGGAAGTCACAATGCTTCTGAATACTGCAGGGCTGAGTGGCTCAGACGATCGAAGCACTGGCCATCTGAGCGCAAACTGGTGGGACCGATGTCAGCTGCTTCTTTAAGGTGCTCAAATACGCCAGCTTCGTGTCGGTAGATTTAACAGCCCGTAAAAGAACCCCAGTGAGAATAAATGTTGGCACCTTGGCGTCTCCAAAATCATGAAAGAAAGTACAGTGGTTAGCGGGACGTAAACCAATAACATTATTATTATTATTATTATTATTATTATTATTATCATTATTATTATTATTATTATTATTATTATTATTATTATTATTATTATTATTATTATTATTATTATTATTATTATTATTATTGTTCTTGTTTCGTTTCGGCCAACGAAGGACCACGTCATATCAATTGTTTCCTTTGAGCTTTAATGTTGGTCCAGTATTCCTTCATTCATAGACGGTGTTGCTTCTTTCGCACTTTCGTCCATGCCTTTCCAGTTTTCAGCTTCGGCTTTGGTTGGAAATTCTGACGTTCTTGAAGTTTCTTCTTAAGAGGGTCACGCTGCTTGATATCTTCAAATGAGATCCCAATCTTCTGCAGATCTTCGGGTACTTTACTGAACCATGCCCCCTTTGCCTTTTTCTCTTGGAGGAAAGTGAAAATGCGGTTGGTTAACCGTGTTGACTTCATTCGGGCCATGTGTCAATGAAAAGTAATCCTCCTTTTTCGCATCACGTCGGTTATTTTCTCCACATGCGAGTACAACTCCTGGTTGCGCCGTCTCCTAAACTCGCCGTTGTCTTTGACTGGACCTAAGATTTTCCTCAAAATATTCCTTTCCTTGGCCTCCAATTTCACCATCATCTCTTTTCTGTTCACGGCGAGACATTCCGCTGCATATAGAGCCTCTGGCCGAATGCCGGTGCAATAGTTTTTGATTTTTGCATTCAGAGAGATAGATCTTTTGTTATAGACATTTTTAGCCATATGGTAAGCCATTTCAATTTTATTCACGCTTGAAGCAAAGGCTTCGTTTTCGGACATATTAGGTTCTATCCATTCATCAAGATACTTAAATTTTTCAGTCCGCTTGACTTTTCAGTGAGTCCCTTCAAGCTCACTTGGCGCCACTTTGATGTTTGTAATAGATTTCGCTTTCTCAAAGGAGATTTAGAGGGCCGCCTTTGCAGCTTGTGTTTGAAGCTGATTGATCTGCTTCGAGGCCACATCCAAGGAATCAGCGAAAACCGCAAGAGCGTCTGCAAATGCTAGACACTCAATTGAAAGGTTCTTATTCTTGAGGCCTAGCCTGACTCCGCTTTCGACTCCTTCATAACTCATTTCTCTGCGCCATTCACGGATCACTTTCTCAAGAACGCAGCTGAACAAAAGAGGTGAGAGACCATCTCCCTGCCTAACTCCTGTCCGTATTTTAAAGGTATGTCAGGTTTCTACTCCGAATTTCACTGGCGAGAGTCTGTTGGATGATCGCTCTTGTTTTACTGTCCAAGCCAAATTCCTTTAAGATCTTAATTAAGGTAGTTCTGTCAATTGAATCATAGGTCTTCTTAAAGCCGATGAACGTTACTACGAAAGGTTTGCTCCTTAGTTTAAGATATGAAAGGACAGATTTCAGATTCATAATCTGCTCCATACATGACCGTCCTTTCCTGAAACCTCCTTGGTAATCATCCAGTTCTGGATCTAGCTGTTCTTCTGCTCTGATTTGAAGAGCTTTCAAAATAATTTTGCAGGTTATAAGTAGGAGGGAGATGCCGCGGTAGTTGTTGACACCCGACTTGTCGCCTTTCTTATGAAGTGGGTGGATTAGGGCAGATGTCCAGTCTCTTGGAATTCTTTCGGTATCCCAGATTTCATGTGTGATGTCCGTTAATTCCTCTACTGTATTGTCACTAGCAAACTTCCACAATTCAGCTATTAACGAGTCTACTTATATTATTATTATTATTATTATTATTATTATTATTATTATTATTATTATTATTATTATTAAATCGTTACGTCCATTCGAAAAACGCGTTTGAACTTGTTCGATGGCGTGATGGATTTCGCCTTCTTACCCTCCCAAAATTTCTTCATGAATGCACTGTGTTAGGCCTAAATCTTGCGTTCTGTGGACCACCTCCTACCAGTTTTCTTTTTAGGTTTCTCCACGAATTTGTGCTTGGCTACAATTGTACTTTAAATTTTTTTTTTTTTTTTTTTTTTGGTGACTGTCGCTGTCCGTTCTATAGATATGGCCATAGAATTTCAGGCGTCTCTTGCGTACGGCATCAGTGAACCTGTCTGTTAATGAGTAGAGGTTCTCTGTTTTCCTCTTAATCCACATTCCATTTTCTCTCGTGTGACCATAATTTTTCCGGAAAATGTTCCTTTCTTGCTTTGCAATTTCTATAATTTTAGAGTGACCTCCAAGGGATACGGTTTCTGAGGCGTATAAAGCTTCTGGCAAAACTACTGTCTTGTAATGTCGTAATTTTGCATTACGCGATATGACTCTCTTGGTGTAGAAATTCCACGTTAGTCTGTACGCCTTATGGAGTTAGTGGCTCTACTGTCTAGTCTAGTCTCGATGGTAGTATGATATCTCCAAGGTATTTGAAGAAGGACACCTGTGAAAGTGTGCCGTTTTCCATCTCTAGCGGAGTTTTTTCTATGTTAATGTAGATTTTCCATGAACTGGGTTTTTTCGTACGTTATCTGGAGGCCTGCCTTCGATGCTATATTGTTTAATCTCTGTAGGGCGTATATGGTTTCATCTCTGGTCTTGGTAATGATTGCTAGATCATCAGCAAAGGCTAAACATTTCACCTTGACTTTGATTCCCAAGTTTACGATGCTCACACCTTTGACGTCCTTTTCCCATTTTCTAATAACTTTGGCCAGAACTAAGTTAAACAGAATAGGGGAGACGCAGTCACTTTGACGAACGCCCGTACATATTCCAAAGGGCTCAGTAATTTCCCCAAGGAATTTCACTCTAGAAGTCGTATTCATGAGAGTTTGCCGGATTAGTTCTCTGGTCTTCCTGTTCACTCTGAGGTCTTATAGAGTATCACAAACGGTCTATTTGTCCACAGAATCATACACCTTCTTTTAAGTCTACAAAGGTGACGATCGTGCTGGTAGCTGGCGACTCCTTAATATCGTCTTCAAATTCTATATTTGCTCAGCACATTATCGACCTTTCCTGAAACCCGCTTGGTACTCGCCCAAGCGGGGAAACCACTTCGAGGGTGGATGAGAAGGGAATGAAACCCCCCTACTCAGTTGACCTCCCGAGGCTGAGTACACACCGTTCCAGCACCCGTACCACTTTTCAAATTTCGCGGGAGAGCCGGGAATCGAACCCGGGCCTCCGGGGGCGGCAGCTTATCACACTAACCACTACACCACAGAGGCTTATTTTCTTTTACGATTGGCTTTACGTCGCACCGATACAGATATGTCTTATGGCGGTAGTGAAATAGGAAATGCCTAGGAGTGGGAAGGAAGAGGCCGTGGCCTTAATTAACGTACAGCCCCAGCATTTCCCTAGAGTGAAAATGGATAACCACGGAAAACCATCTGCAGGGCTGGGGTTAGAATCCACTGTCTCCCGAATTCAAGCTCACAGCTGCGCGCCCCTAACCGCACGGTCAACTCACTCGGTATTTACGTACTGCAGCACGTATCACGGAGTGGTATACATACAATTAAACAATAGTGTGGATTTTATTACTTGTTTAATGATGTGTATTTTAACAGGTATGCTATAGTGCAATATATATATTGAAATTGTATGTTCGGCAGACTAGAAAGCTTTTAAGTTTACATTTAAACTGAGTCGACATTGAAAAGTGTGGCTTCCTTCTTAGCAAAATTAACTAAATTTCGAGTTAAATAATATAAATGGGACATGCTATTTCTGTAAGTCATCTCGACTTATTTCCTTTGGTTCTGGAGGGGCAGGATGTGGATATGCGTATCCGCTACCTGTGGTAAGTGGCGCCTAAAAGGGTGACCACGGCCTCTAAACTTGGGAGCGTGGGTCGACGACCACAGTTGTAACCAGTTCTACCAACTTTTTGTGTGGAAAATTGCGACAGAATTATTGTTACCCAGTAAATCAATAATCGTCCGTCTCTGTGTTTTTTTTTTTTGCTACTTGCTTTACGTTGCACCGACACAGATATGTCTTATGGCGACGATGGGATAGGAAAGGCCTAGGAATGGGAAGGAAGTGGCCGTGGCCTTCATTAAGGTACAGCCCCAGCATTTGCCTGGTGTGAAAATGGGAAACCACGGAAAACCATCTTCAGGGCTGCCGACAGTGGGGCTCGAACCCACTATCTCCCGATTTTTTTTGCTAGTTGTTTTACGTCGCACCGACACAGATAGGTCTTATGACGACGATGGGACAGGAAAGGGCTAGGAGTGGGAAGGAAGTGGCCGTGGCCTTAATTAAGGTACAGCCCCAGCATTCGCCTGATGTGAAAATGGGAAACCACGGAAAACCATCTTCAGGGCTGCCGATAGTGGGGTTCGAACCTACTATCTCCCGTATACTGGATACTGGGCGCACTTAAGCGACTGCAGCTATCGAGCTCGGTGATATCTCCCGATTACTGGATACTGGCCGCACTTAAGCGACTGCAGCTATCGAGCTCGGTCGTCTCTGTGGTGTAGTGGTTGGTGTGATTAGCTGCCACCTCTGGAAGCGGATTCGATTCTCCGCTTTGCCATCACATTTGAAACGTGGTACGAGAACTGGGACGGGGATTCGATTTCCACCTCAGCCATCCTCGAAGTGGTTTTCCCACTTCTCCTCCAGGCAAATGCCAGGATGGTACCTTATTCCCTCTTCGTTGTCTATCCCTTCCGATCTTCCCATCCTCCAACAAGGCCCATGTTCAGCATAGCAGATGAGGCTGCCTGGGCGAGGTACTGTTTCTCTTTCCCAGTTGTATCTCCGGCCCAAAGTCTGAAGCTTCAGGACACTGCCCTTGAGGCGGTAGAGGTGTGATCCCTCGCTGAGTCCGAGGGAAACACCAACGCTAGAGAGTAAACGGATTAAGAAAGAAAGAAAGAAAGAAAGAAAGAAAGAAAGAAAGAAAACAAAGTTCACCATGAACATGATGTCAATGTCTAATGATTACGGAGTGAGGAAAGTGACATCATCACCAAGGTGAGCTATAACTGGAAACAAATAGCTGAGAAGTTTCGACATAATTGTTGTTCGCATACCACATTTCTGTTATTCCCCACAAGGAAAAGCGGGTCTCTGAACTCCATGCACATAAAAGGAAAGTTGAAAGATTTCCTGGAATCATATTTCTCTTCTCCGAGAACCACGGCACAGCAAGTATACAATGCATCGTTAATTTTGTTTGTAATAATCAGATTGTTTGCAAGTATGGCCTTGCCTTTGTAGCGATTCAATCTTATTTTATGGCTGGGAGTAGATGAATGAATGCCAGTCCAAAAACATATCCATGTTAATAAGAACCGATATCGTCACAGCCACGCGAAGCCACATTAATATGGATACGTTTATGGGCTGGGTGTCTATCTGGAATTAGCGTGGTCAGAAAACCGACACTGTAATACCAGTGTTCGTCATCCTCTTCCTCACGTTGTGCCAGAATTCTGCCTGCTCTATACAGTACGTACAAATGGCACAGTGTTTTCAGTGTCTTTGACTGGAGTTTCGTCTAGGTCCCAGCAGAGCTCCTTATGCACGGTAACGTTACTGAAGGAAGCAGAATTGTTCTCATAATACGTATCTTGCAAATACTCCCTCCTATTAAATTGTGTGCTAAATCCCGACCATTTTGTTGGACATAATCTTGATGCCAGCAGCAGCGACTAGGAATTAGAAGTGAGGGGCAAAAAAAAAAAAAGGTACAGACAACAAAATGTATGTGGGTTTGTGGGACCTAGCGGGGGGGGGGGGGGGTTATAAATAAAAACAAACAAAAATACAAAATGGTAAGTTTTGTGACAGAAGGTAACAGTTTACCAACTTAAGTGCGGTATTAATAGTTTTTTGAGATTCTGATTCAATACTACACAACAAAACTTTCACCAAAGGAACAATAATATTACACAAGTATTACAATTAAATAGAAGTACGGTGTGATTATACAATTAAAAATAATTTAGAGCCGGTATTATAATAGAGGTTTAAACTATTGATTCAGTTTAAACTTCGATTTATCTGTTAGTCGCGTATTATAAAACTTAAGTTTAACTAGAGATTTTTACTGCCACTCATCTACCGTTTAAACTAGAGTTTAAGAATACATTACCTTACAACATGGCAGAAGGAATATACCTCGAAGATATTTTTGAGGTGTTTGAAAAATACTAAGCGATAATGAAGAAGTGTTTCAAATTATTGAACGACCACGGGCACCACGAGTTTTTGAGCAAGGGCACGCCACTTTCATATATGGAATGTAAACAGAGTTTTTAAATAGGTTTGGGCTTATAAAACACAGTGTCATAACCCTATTTCAGCAAATTGGTGCTAGAATAAAACATGCAACGAAAAGGTAAGAATGTACAAAAGATTTCTTGAACTGTTTGAATGTCAAAAGTGTAAATCTTAGAAAATAAAGTAACTTCCTTCAATTTCAGAAATCATGCTGTAGAACCCCTCAGTCAGCTACTACCGGTAATAGCATTGCGGTTTTACGCCTCCGGTAGTATGTTTATTACAATGGGGGATTTCGAAGGGATTCATAAGGCCACTGTTTCACGGACTATATATATTTCTGTACTAATTGCACACGCCATTCTATTTCCTTACAAGTGAAATTAGGACAACGTTTATATCGTTTTTATCCGCCATTTTCCCTACAAGAAGTAAACAACATATTATTGATAGTCATCTTTTCGCACAAGTCACTACTACCAAGATCGTATATTTCGTGCTTCACTTCAGTTTAACTTAGGCCGGCCATTCTAAGACTCAACATCGGTTTAAACTCAAGTTACAGTTTAACTCAATCTTCAGTTTAAACCTTCATTATAATACCGGCCCTTAGTATGTGACTACACCAAAAACTAACAGACACTAAAGAAACTGCCAGACTGACGAATGTGCGTGGCAAGCGGGTAAATCACGCCTCAGTGTCCATGCATGACCTTGAAAAAACCCTGCTACCCTTCTTCACAACACGTACAAAGTCTCCACTACTTGCTGTGGCGCTATATAAATCGGTTAGCCGGGATGCGTGTTTCCGCCAAAAATGTGGTTAATAATTTAAGAAAATAGGCGAAAAAGCTGATAAAACAACAGGGCTTGTACAAATTAATTTTTTTTGGTAATCATTTCTAGTTTCGGCCGGCTAAAATGCAATTAAAATACAATTAGTACGTTTACATGGGGATTGAGATCGATTTGAGTTCACTTACCGTATTGAATACGATCCCCGTTTACATGTAGTATTTGAGTATCGTATTGAATCCGCCAGGCAACATCGACTTACACGAACGATGCAGAATTGTAGTAAAATCGATATCACCTTTTAGAATTTTAAAACGCCAAATGAAGTAGAAGCCCAGGAGATAACTTTCAATTTTGAAAGTATGTGTGGTATTCCAAATGTAATTGGTGCAATAGGTGGAACGCACAATCCAATTTTACCCCCACAGAAGGTTATCGTGATTTTGTTAATCGCAAGGGATAGCCGTCTTATAATATGATTCCAGTTGCTGATCATATTTACTGGCTTATTATATTTGTTATTTCGACATAACTTTGATGATGATTTCGTCAGAACAAACATGGAGTGTGTGCGCAGTCGTTTTCAATACTACTTTAGTACGATCCGCGTTTACATGGAACTCAGTACGAACCGAGGCGTTTTCAATACAGAAAGTGTACTCAGATCGATCTGAATCCTGCATGTAAACGTACAAGAGTGTTCTCCACAAAGTGGGGGGCAGGGACAACCGCCCCCTGGCCCGCCTCATCAGCGCTACTACTTGATGCTACATATTCCTTTCGATTTATGGGAACTCTTTATCACCAGTGTGGGTGGAGAGTACCTCCTGCATGTCCTTAGTGCCACTAGTTATCCTTATTATAAATAGATACTACGAAAATAATAACATCATTTTGCAAAGACATCCGTTTCAAACGACTTTTATTTTTTGTATTGTTATTACTATTCATATCTCCCCTGTAACAGCCTCCATGGCTCAGAGGACAGTGCGCGCCGGCCTCTCGCCGCTGGCTTCCGTAATTCAAATCCCGGTCACTCCATGTAAGATTTGTGCTGGAAAAAGCGGAGGCGAGACGGGATTTTCTCCGGGTACTCCGGTTTTCCCTATCATCTTTCATTCCAGCAACACTCTCCACTATCATTTCATTTCATCTGTCAGTCATTAATCACCGCCCCTGAGGAGTGAGACAGGCTTCGGCAGGCTAGGTAGGGGCATTCGATTCCATTCCTGAGCCGGTTGAAACTGGAAAGAGGCTGTGGGTTTTCATTTGTCATTCTCCCCCCCTTCCACCCCCACCTCGTACATTGCATTTAAATAGATCACTGTGCATTTAAAATGTTGTTATTATTATTATTATTATTATTATTATTTCTTTCTTTCTTTCTTTCTTTCTTTCTTTCTTTCTTTCTTTCTTTCTTTCTTTCTTTCTTTCGTTCTTAATCTGTTTGGTCTCCCCTCGAACTCAGCGAGGGATCCCTCCTCTACCGCCAGAAGGGCAGTGTCCTGGAGCGTGAGACTTCAAGCCGGGGAATACGACGAGGGAGGAGGATCAGTACCTCGCCCAGGTGGCCTCACCTGCTATGCTGAACAGGGGCCTTGTGGGAGGATGGGAAGATTGGAAGGGATAGACAAGGAAGAGGGAAAGAAGTGGCCGTGGCCTTAAGTTAGGTACCATCAAGGGATTTGCCTGGACGTGAAGTGGGAAACCATGGAAAACCACTTCAAGAAGGCTGAAGTGGGAATCGAACCCTCATCTACTCAGTTGACCTTTCGAGGCTGAGTGGACCTTGTTCCAGCCCTCGTATCACTGTTCAAATTTCGTGGCAGATCCGGGAATCGAACCCGGGCCTCTGGGGGTGGCAGCTTATCACGCTAACCACTACACCAGAGAGGTGGGCTATGATTTTATTATTATTATTATTATTATTATTATTATTATTATTATTATTGTTACGGAGTTTTCCATGGTAGTTAGAGGTGAAAGAAGGTGCGGGGGGTGAACAGGTCTCAGGCTACGAAATTAAAGTGAATTTAAAATTTAACAAGGTTATATTTTCTTAGCAAAAACAAGAAATAACAATAATGGCAGGTACAGAGTAGCGAAACCACTAATGGAGAATGTACAATTACAGGATTTGGGGCTCCGAGAGCCAGACACACAATTCTTGAGCAATTAGCCCAACTTTACGATATACAGAATTCAACAAAGGGGCAGAAGACCCCAATCAAGCCCAGGAGCACTTGCTCCCCATTACATCATAAAGCCTCCTCGAGGCGCGCAGAAACAAACTTCAAAAGAGCGATCTGCTCTCAAAGGTTAAGCCTATCAAAGGCCACACCAAACTCCACCTTCAAGTTTTCCTCTAATGACATAAACACAGGGGTAAAGATACCCAACCTACTGAGGCCTATTAAGTGAGAAAATTTAATTACCTGGCCTCTAAAATACCAATTTGAGAGGAGGCGAACTTGCGCTCCTAATACACTTTGTTTAAAACCCACTTGGCACTAGGCCGTTAATGCAAGGGCTAATCCCATACTAAAGAGGTGACTTTTAGAAGGAAACAATTTACATTACGTTAAGGAAGAAACGGTTGTGAAAATAAGTTCACCTCAATGCAATATGAGAGGGAGCTCGAGAGGGTTAAGCACTCTCTATCCCAATATGAAGCTTAAAAGATAGAATAAATACAAAGATTCGTTACATTTTAGGGAAAGTTACATGGTGGAAAAGCTCCGGACCCGCCCCGAGAGTTAAACTGCTGAGCTAGCAAGAAAAGAAGTTATTAATCGGCCATTACCTGGTTGTTGAACTGCTGCCCGAAGAAAGAGGCGCTACCCGCCCCCTGCTATGTACTTTACACACTGAAAGATGGTACTGAAGTGGCCCGGAGACCCTAAAATCAGCAGTTTATATACTCTCGCAGAAAGTTCGAGGCGTTTCAGGAAGGAAAACACCCGCCCACAAACATTTTATTGGTGGATAAAGAAAACCCCTACACAAGATGAAGAAACACATTATTGGTGGAAAATTAATTAAAGAAATTCGGGATTGGCTAAATTCAAAACAAGGGGAAAGAAAGGGTTAATATTGCCAACTTAAACAATGTCTGAAAGAAATTTAGCAAAGAACAAACTTTTGAAATTAAATTTTCTCCAAAAAAAAAAAAAAAAAACACAGTTCTTTCACTTCGCACTAGGGTGCGCCGTTGTAGTTCTTCAGTAGTGTCCTCTAGAAGAGAATGTTCACACTTCTTACTACAAGCAAATTAAAATACGTCGAAAACAACACAGTTCAGAAACTTCAAAATCTCCAAGTAGTGACATCTTCAGGATAACTTGAAAATGAACACATAAGACAAAGTTCAGACTTCTTCTAGTAGGGGAGTTTCAACTGGCGCAAGGTTTGAATTAGCGGCGTGGAGGTGTACCGCCCGGTACAATTATTATTATTATTATTATTATTATTATTATTATTATTATTATTATTATTATTATTATTATTATTATTATTATTATTATTATTAATATCGACCCCTACCCCCAAGGAAAAGTCATATCTACGCCACTGTATGTCGTAAGAGGCTATTAAGAGGGGAACCACCAGAGAATCTGTACTCGCTCACGAGTCTTCCAAGCCCCAAAACCATATCCATGATGCTTGGCGTTTCCGTGTAGCGGAAAAATTTACATTTTCTTCAGACCGTACATTCATAACTGTACTATCATCATTTACCACTCGAGTATCAAAGTTGTCCGGCTCTTGGTGTAGTGGTTAGTGTGATTAGCTGCCAACCCTGGAGGTTCGGGTTCGATTCCAGGATCTACCACGATATTTTAAAAAGTGGTACGGGGGCTGAAACGGGATCCACTCAGCCTCGGGAGGTCAACTGAGTAGAGGGGAGGTTAGATTCCCTCCTCAGCCATCCTTCTCCTCCAGGAAAATGCTGGGATGGTACCTAACTTACGGCCACGGCCACTTCCTTCCCTCTTCCTTGTCTGTCCCTTTTAATATTTCCATCCCCTCACAAGTCCCCTGTTCAGCATAGCAAGTGAGGCCACCTGGGCGAGGTAATGGTCCTCCTCTCCAGTATCCCCGACCCAAAGTCTGACGCTTCAGGCGTAGTGGTGGTATCCCTCGCTGAGTCCGAGGGAAAACCAACCATGGAGGGTAAGCAGATTAAGAAGAAGTACCAAAGTTGTACGTCCATGATTGACGGAAGTAAAACGAAATGTGTAGTGTGGGAAAGAGCTGCTTGTAGAACGTCACAAATTTCACCTTTACACAACCGAATGTCTTGTATCATTATTTTGTCAACTACTTGCTCTACCTTGTATAAGCACAGCTGTCAGTGCTTCTTCCTTGTGGGGAATACAAATCAATTATCTACTACTACTACTACTACTACTACTACTACTACTACTGCTACTACTACTACTACTACTACTACTAAAATGTTTTCATTCGTCCCCTGAAGGGGGAGGCGGGCCTCTTAGACGGTGACGCCGTCTCTCATGCCGGGAGATTTGTTACGGTGAAGGAGATGCACGGAGAAGGTGAAGGGGTTGGCGGCCGTTACCTATACTACGAACTGTCCCGACATTCGCCTTAATGCAGGAGAATGGAAAACCACGGAAAACCATATTCAGGACAGCTGACGTTTGGGCCCAGCCGTGAGGTCCAACCCTGTCCCGTCTCCCGAATGCAGAGCCGTAGAGCCACGGTAGAGCCGTGGCCACCCCTCCTCTGCTCGGTTGGCCGGTCAGAGTGCAGAGCTGTTGGACCACGGACCAGCCGTGATCATTTATTTGTTGAGACCCACTCTCCATCTACCGACGTTATTTTATGTCTATTTATCTATAATTGTTTTCATTCCCCATCCTGAAGGGATGGGGCGGGCCACCTAGAGGGTAACGCCCTCTCTCTAGCCAGGAAATTCGGCAGGGTCTGAAGGAATGAAGGATTCTGGAGATGGGTAAGTGGATGTGTGGATATTGAAGGGGGAAAACTATTCAGCCTCTTGGGAGGGTGTTACGCATTTTATTAAATTTCAACATTTGATTTTGGTTTTATTCAGATTGTAAATTATGTGAGATGATTCAGTGCATGGGCTGCGAAATAATTCAGAGTGGGAGCATCGGTGAATGTGTGACTTCATGTGGCTAGAGGGCGGTGGATTATAATTTATTTATTTTAACACAGTATTACTGGATGGGTGGTGCAGAGCGAGAATGCATGATGGGTGGGAAGACATCTTAATTATGTTTGACGGATTGATGTTATTACTATGGATGGCATGGGGATTTTAAGTTGGTTGAATTATCTAATGGGACAGGTGCTGACAGGGAGGCGGTGTTTAGACTAATGTTTCCAGAGGGCTGAAAGTGAAATGCGTATTAAGTTTATTATGTGAAGTATAGAAATGTAAGTTGAGACCTTGATTTGCTGCTGCTTGAAGGCTGGCGAGTACATGAGAGCGATCGAAGGGATGGATATTGTAGAGTGCGATTGTGATAAAGCGAATTATATCTTCTGTTGTTGTCGGGGGTAATCACGAGTGAGCTTCTGTTGTGGGGGGGTCAATTGTTCTAACAGATGCTATAAGTTATGGTTTGCTGGGAGGCGGGGCGGAGAGTGCTTTGCAGCGGCGGGCATATATAGGGTGTTGCTCACCACAGGTTTTACAACGGGATTGCTGGGAAGTATTCGGACACTTGGTGGTAGACTGGTTTTCGGTACAGTGGCCACATTGTGGTGATTCAGGTTTGCAGTGAGATGTAGTGTGATGATTGTACGTGAGACACCTCTCACATCGAATGGACTGCGGCGGGTAAGCTCTAGATACCTCAATCTTATGGTGATGTCGATATATTGCTACCCCATCAGCCAAAATTCTGTCGGTATCTTCTGAGGTGGGGAGCAGGATTCTAACCCTGTAGGTAGGTCCTGTTGCGTTCTTCATGCGAAAGGCTTTCGGGGCTGGAATCCCCTCCGTATGGAGCTCTGAGAGGATGGTAGTCTCCGAAATGGAAGGGTCGACTCTCCTGATTACACTACTTAATAAGTTGTGTTTAGGAGGTGGAGGTGGTGTCTTGATGTGCGGTGGGGCAAGTGGTTGAAAAGGGGTAGAAGATCCAAACGGGCTTGACCCAATGGAGTGGGTTAACTTCTGCTCTGCGACTTCGCCGTTAATTTTGATGAAATTGCCATTAGAAGTCTTTTGGATATCTGCTATTTATTCACGGCGCACGTTGTATTTCTGAAGTTTGTTGAAGAGCCTGGGGGGATCGAAATTCCGGTGATGGATTTGATAGGATGAATGAGTGTGTTCCAGTGAGAGTCGATTGTAGAGAACGGGGATTATTGATTGGACAACGTGGACCTGAGATTGGTAGGGGTTTGCTGGTGGAGGTAGCGCTAACAGGGGGATTACGCGACATTTTGTTTCTTCTTCTTCTGATGTTCTTTGAGGAGTGTTAGGCTGTTGAGCAAGTTGTGGACCAACCGCTAGTCGTCTTGAAGGTTGGGCCTCTTCCGGTGAAGACTGGGATGCTGGACGGTTAAAGTGAACCCGTGTTCCATCCCAATGCGGGGTCGGACGCACGGGGAGGTAGCGGGCTTGATAGTTTGTGTCCAAATGTGAAGATAGAAGCGCAGAATGAAAGGCAACTGCGGCCGTGTCAGTCGCCGACTGAGAGCTGATGGTAGTGAGAGTTGTGGTGGTGGTGCTGGTGCTGGTGGTGATGAGTGTGGTAGTAGTGGCTACAGGGTTATACTCTTGATACGGAAACACGGTTGTAAAGAATAAGCAATACTCTGAGAAATATCCAGCTCAATTGGCTGAGTAGATGAGAGTGACGGGAGGGGGGTATGAGCTTAGATCGTAGTAGAAGGAGACACCAGCAGGGGAATGTACCCACACTGCCTGAGCAAGAAGAAATGCACAGGCAGACCCATCCAAAATACCCAACGAGGGAATGGGGTTGAAACCCCGAAACGAAGACTTTGTCCTGAGGTGAAACCTCACTCGTGCACCACTCTGTCCACCTGTCTGAACACTTTTCAAGCGGAAATAAACCGACATGTCAGACAGTGGTGTAAGGGTGACGATGTACTGCTGCGTAGACGGAGGTAGTACCTGATAAAGCCACAGGTAGCGTACTGATCGATATTTTGCTGATCAGAATCAATAATGTAATCGGTAAAGTTTTTACTGGATTCTTGAACATAAAGTCTGTACATTTCCTCAACGGAGTGGACAGTAGAAAAAGTTTTATTAGGGATTTTAGACGGACTGTGGTTTACCGAGTGTAGTGACTGAGCGTGTTAACGCACTATGGCTATGGAGGGCCACGCGTATTCCATCTGCACCGTCGGCTGTTCTGTGAATGATTCGCTGTGGCTGAACGTTTTCGCTTCCATGCAAATACCGGAACAATTCCTATTCGTAGGCCACAGCAGATACCTTCCATCTCTTGGCCTAATTCCATTCACCATCATTCACTTTTATCTTCATTGTCTTCTCAACTGAGGTTGGCGTCAGGAAGAACATTCAGCAGTAAAACATGCCATATAACTTCATCTCACCGCACCAAGAAAAGAGACTAAAGGAAAAACATACAGACCGTTATCTGAAGTGTATTTTGGAAACCAGCGAATGTGATGTTTCATAGATTCTTTGGCTTCAACGCTAATCTTAAGTGGTCTGTTTGTATGCAGTCCTCTTCCATCACAAGTAGGCATTGGTGCGTTGGGCTCTCCCGTAACATGTTCTCCTGTAAAGAAAGACGCAGTTGCCAAATTGAGCTTAAAATACTGTCGTCTGCAATAATAACATTTTTTAGAGTATGATACGCTAATGTATTCATAGAGGTTGCAGGCAACATAAAAAATCAATAAAACATAGGTTCTATTGCATCTTCGCCACAACGTGATAGTTGTCGGAAAGGTATTACTCCAGCCAGGCTGTCATCTTATTTGTAATGTTATATTAAGTGGAAATGAATGAAATATTACTTGGAGAGCATCTCAGAGGAGAGATGTGTTCATTGCGATGTCCAGCGTTGTGCATTAACGGTTTCGCCGGGCATAGAGTTCATAATACACAATACCGCTATGGCAGGTAACTTCCCTACTGCTAGTCAAAATCGAGTTGTGCTGTTATCTTAATGACAGGCCTCTTTTCCTACTTCCAGCCAGCTTACTGCCAGTCACACCAAGTTGGAGAGTCTCCATTAAAATAGTAGGCCACTTTGCCTGCCAGTCACATTTTAGATGAGTACTGTACCATTACGTTACATTTTGACGTCAGTTGGCATGAAAATAAATCGGAAGAAAAATGGCGCAGATCAGCTTCAAGCGTTAAGAATGCACGGAATAACTTTTCGTGACAAGTTGACCGCAATTAGGAGGCAGTGCCTGGCGAGATGGAAAGGAAACTCTATAGGGTCCCATACACGCGCAGACTTAGTCGGAGGTAAGTCTGCACAAACCAGTCTCTTCAGACATGTCTCTGTGTGTATGGCCGATAAGTCTGCCGACATAAAGTCTGCAGGCAAGTCTCTGACATTCTAGCGCTGCTTGAATTCAGCCGGAGACTTTGCGACTAAAGCGCCATCTCAGAGTTGCGGCAGAAAATGTAAATGTGGTAACCTACAAATATGAAAACTGAAATGTATTTTTTGCGCGTCCTTTTCGTACAGAGCGCTAAATTGTGTCCAAATAACAACTCATCTTCTATACCGACTATCTAATTAATTTCGATCGTATACATTTTTCAACCATCCGAAGCCCATAATCTTAAACAGAAAACAGCTGAGCGTGACGTATTCAACTTCCTCGGTAAATAGTCATTTAGTCTGAGCGTGTGTGGACAACTGCATACTTCCGACTTACCTCCCGGAGGCAAGTCTGTGCAGGTAAGTATTCCAGAAGTCTGCGCGTGTATGGGGCCCTTATGAGAAATGAACCATTATACGTAAAAAAAATTGAAAAACGGTCTATTATTATCTACTTTGGCAAGAAGATTTTTCGTCGTAAACGGACTGTGAATTGCAATTACTTGACCAGAAGATTAGCTGACATAATCAATATAACCATAATAGGAGCCATACGAAGGAAGAATCCAGAAACAAACTACTGGAAAATACGTAAAAACGGCAGGGAAACACGCATAATAGATTTCAAATACTGTACGGAAGAAGAGGTGTTGGAATACGGCATTCGTAAATAAGGCCTACACTGACTTAATAAACGGCCAAATTTTCATCAAATTATACGTATAGCCCATTTATAAGATTTAAAGAACATTATTCAGACAACATAAAAAACCAAGGAAGAGCCAGTTTATGAAAATAAAATTGAGTCTGAGCAGTATCTTTAGAGGAAAAGAAATATAAATACAGTTAGAGAAAGTCCTTGGAAAAGCTCTATATACTGAAAATTAAGATGTATTCTATCAATTTAATAATATCTTTTCGTTGCATGGAAATTGGACACGAAATGGAGCTAGCCTAAAGCGATGGAGGGAGGCTGACCAGATCATCGTAAGCTCAAGCCTGAAGACCTAGAGATCCAGCATGACGTGATCCGGCACAAGGCTAGACGTTCCGAGATGCCGTGAGCAGGAAGAAGAAAGCAACGTCGGACATAACATGGCCATGAGATAAGTAACATTCTAAGAAATTTAACTATAAAGTATTTCATTTGGTGTAGTATATTGTAGGAATGCTGTAGTGCCAAATATATGACCTGTTTGTGCCATTGTGTGAATTCTAAGGCATATGCCGGAGAAAATAACCACAGATACGTATTATTTATGTGTAGTAATATACTGCCGTGCTCAAAAGTTTGATCTGAGGTTAATGTGAGCAGTATCGGGAAGAGAATTATGATGTTTTTGAACCTATATGCTTACGAGAACGTCGTATTCAAGCTAGGCGAGGCTGAGATATGAAAGTGAAGTGCAGTATAATAATAATAAACCTAGGCTACCCAATGACCAGATTGAATAACGAGGCCGATATCGTCCACATTTACGATGAGTTGAAATAAACAGTAGCAGCTTGCGGTGTTTTGAGTAGATATTTAGGTAAAAGAAATGTTTTACTGCGACATGGTAGACATTATGTAAAAGCTGAATAGAGATATTGATTATATGCGGAGGAATCGCCGTAATTTAAAGCATAAATGTAATATGTTGTTGGAGATTTGAGATGTTGAATAGGTATTGTGTAAGTAAATGATTGAAGGAAATAGGTGCGAATTTATGCTTAGCTACAGTTATGTTGCGATTGAAAATGAGGCAAGCAGTGGAATTAAGGCCTAGATACGTAAATATATTAAGTGTAGCAGTGAGATTAAATGGTCTATTGGTCGAACTTATATGGAATATGGAGATAAATTGATCGTAATTTACATGTGTTTTGAAGTGCATATAGAATAGAGATATAGTCGCCTAGTAATATATTTGTCTCACATAATGAATATACAGCATTGGAGCACGCGTTACCTGAAAATGGTAAAATTAGTAGGCAGTAGAAGGAGTAATTTTAATTGAAAATACACATAATAATTAATTGGTCGGTACGATTCTGACATGTCATGACGGTTGAAGAACATGGCGATGGCACTCGTATATGAAGATATTTAATTGTATTTTTGGCACACATTTTTAATATATATAAGGATGTTGGAATTTATATTTATGGTTAGGATTAATTTCTTTTAGATACTTAAAATGGCATTTTGAAGCCATCATTGGAAAGAGTTACTTATCTCATGCCATAAATAAGTCAATACGCAAATTCCCAAACCAATTCCAAAGAGTACTGCAAAGAGACCTAAAGGAAAGAAAGACCACTCCCTCCTTTAATAAAGAGTAAATCCTAGTTGTCCCCATGATGAAATAAAATGATGAAATATGATCACGCAGCAAAATAATAATTGCCCAAATGAACTAAAGACACCTGCCCAATTTTAATTATGTCAATTCGTCAATTTTAGTTGTCAAGAAAAATAATATGTGATTTTTTTGAGTTTACTTTCCTCTATTACCAAAGATTATCATTATTTTTGTTAATTATAATATTGGCATGCTAATAAAATAGTTTTAAGATTATTCTAGCGTTTATTTTCAAAGGTAGAGATAGGAAGATTAGTTGTAAGGATACATTTAGGCTGATATTTCGGAGTCATGATATTTAAAGGCTTATATTAATTCTACGGTAGGATTTCGGAGTAAATGAGTCACACATTGAACTATACACCCTCTTCAACGGAACTTGCGAAAGTAAATAGTATTTTTGAATATACATAGATGTTTTTACCCTGAGATATTGACGTAATATGGACATGCAACCACCGCACTTGATTGGTATATCCATCCCCGATTTCGGATAGTTAATTATCAACATTTAATTGGAAATATTGCACGGGCAACATCATATTAAATTAGTACTACAACTTGAGGTGAAGTATGAGGAAGTACAGCGCGATGGAGATACCTATATTTTTATCAGTCCAAGCTGGAACTTGGTAAGAATTAGGACTACGAGGCCACCAATAGGTAGCATTAAATTTGTTGCCCATACTTGGGCAAAGTGAAGAGAAAAATACTGTTGTCGCAGGTTACAGTACATTTGTTTATAATTGCGGGAACACTAGCCTACAGCCAAACACAAACAGGTAGGGGAGTTTTGAACAAAACTGCATGCTCCCTTGCCTCCTGCAAAAAATCCAGGAGGGAATTATTCGTTACAAAGGAACGCCCTCCTTACTAATGCCACGTACACAGGAGGTGGAGAAGGACCCCCATTCCTACTGCCACTCAAAGTCGATGTAGGGAGTAGATTGCAATAGCAGACACACACTTTCTCGTTCGCTACAAATCGACATAAATGAATATATATAGATCGACATACGAAATCTTGCAAACCTTCATTTACAGATTAACTGCTGCTAAACGGTACGTCATATCGACAAACGGATTGTACCATACGATGCCGTATTTAGCGGTCTAAATGGCTAGTCCTATGATATTTTCTTGGATCTCATATATTCATGGGTCAGATTGTGTTTAAACGTTGAATAGGTTGAAATATACCGTAGGTAAGGTTGACTGCTCCACGTACAACACCTTTTGGGCTTATCTATCTATATAAATAAAATCATAACGCCCGTGTGTCTGTACATCGACTATTTTTGTGAAATTTTCATACAGCTATCTGTTTAAGGGGTAATAATGACCAGCTGCATATCTTTTAACTTTAGTTTGCTGAAAGTCCTAATTTGCGAAAAAAAGGCATATGAGAAAAAGGTTTAGAAATGGATTTCCATCAAGCTTGGTCGATTTCCAGTCAAGTTACTCTTGTATATATTGCGGGGAAGTAAAATCACTGTTTCGGTTCCCTACAAAATCCCAGTCCACTCCGGAAATTTTAAATAGTATGGACGTTTGGACAGGCGGATGCTAAATATCAAGTTTGGTTGAAATAGCTTCAGTAGTTTTCAAGTTATAAGAAATAAGCTTTACACGCACCCTTCTTCGAGTTAAAGCCGGTAATGATATCTACCTTATTAATCCTTCTATCGAAATGATGCATATGAGAAAAACGTTTTAGAAACTGATTTCAATTAAGGATGGTAAATTTCCATTAATTTTGGATGTGCACATTTTGTGGGTCGTTTTCGGATAAACCTCTAGTACATGTAGGTTTTTAGAAATAATGTTGGCCCTAAAGCTTACCCAAGGACAGGTGGATTCTAAATATCAAGTTTGGTAGAAATATGTACAGTAGTTTTCAAACAAACAAACAAACAAACAAACAAACAAACAAACAAACAAACAAACAAACAAACAAACAAACAAACAAACACCAAACAAACAAACAGATAAAAACAGACACCAAAGCTAAAAAAGTATGCAGATGGTCATTATTAGACCTGAAACTGATAACTGTACGGAACTTTCGCCAAAACAGTCAATGTACAGACACACGGTCGTTACGGTTTTATTTATATAGATGACCACACACACCAGGCACGCAAATAAGTTGTGGCAAATGCACGCAAATAACTTGTGGCAAATGAGTGGAAAGAAAAGAGACAAAAACGCTTATTTGTTTATTTGTGTGTATATTCTGTACACAGTAAAAGGCCGATAGTGAAAAGAATGTTATTAATGATATAGCGTGTGGTTTGAGCCATCAGTACATAGAATTGTCTGATGCAGCTATCCATGCTACCCTATAATGAACTAATCTTTTAATTTTTACGTAACTGCTACATCCTACATCTGCTCTAATCTGCTTGCGACATTCATACCTTGGTCTATCCTTACCGTTCTTACCATCTACACTTCCCTCAAAAACCAACTGAACAAGTCCTGGGTGTCTTGAGATGTGTCCTATCATTCTATCCATTCTTCTCGTGAAGTTTAGCCGAATCGATCTCTTCTCACCAATTCGATTCAGCATCTCTTCTTTCGTGATTTGATCTACCCATCTCACCTTCAGCATTCTTCTGTAACACCATATTTCACAAGTTTCCATTCTCTTTCTTTCTGAGCTAGTTATCGTCTACGTTTCACTTTCGTACATTGCCACGCTCCATACAAAAGTCTTTCTAATTCCTATATCTACAGTATGTTCGAAGTGAGAAAATTTCTTGACTTCCTTGAATGTAGCATGGTTTTTTTTCTGAAAAATTCATGACAAAGAGAAAATAACAATACATTTCATGTCGCTAGTTTAAAGAGCAGAGAAACTTTCTTTTGATGTAGCATGTATATACAGTATATGAAAAGTATGAAAAGAAAGTCTCTTCGGTTATTATTTAAAGTTGATAAAAATATTGCAATCAAGATGATCTTATTAGGCTCTAACAATTAGTATCCAGTATTCTGGAGACAGTAGGTTCGAATCCCACTGTCGATAGCCCTGAAGATGGTTTTCCGTGGTTTCCCATTTTCACACCAGGAAAATGCTGGGGCTGTACCTTAATTAAAGCCACGGCCGCTTCCTTCCCAGTCCTAGCCCATTCCTGTTCCATCGTCGCCATAAGACATATCTGTGTCGGTGCAACGTAAAGCCAATAGCAAGAACAAGAATGTTTTCTCTGAATATCGTCTCATCACCGTTAGTTAAGGTACAGTCCCTGCATTTGCCTAGTGTGAACATGGGAAACCACGGAAACCATTTTCAGGGCTGCCGGCGGTGGGATTCGAACTGACCATCTCCCGAATGCAAGTTCACAGCTACGCGGCTCTAATGGCACGGCCAATTCGCTCAGAATACCTGAAATAAAGACACTCTGAAAACACATCAGAATCTTGACAATACTTGCATATACAAAATTTAAAAAAATACTGGAAAAGAAAAGTGTTGCAAAATTTGACAACATCTGTTTCAAATTTGTTTCGATACTTTTAGATTATAAAGAGGAATTACCTTTTCCCAATCCTTTCTGACCAATTGAACTAGGTTATTACAGCTCTTTCTTATTCCATTCTTCGCCATAAGACCTATCTGCGTCGGTGCGACGTAAACAAATTGTAAAAGGATGTTGTTGCCCATTGCAACCTCTTTTTATGCATGGCAGGAGTAATCTTAGCCTTCCTTCCTGGTCTGCGTGCCACCAGTCGTTCAGTGAGTTTTCTCCTCTCAGTTCTAGGCGTTGCTTCTACGTTATAATTGGCTAAGGATTTTCTCAGTTCTGTGCTGGTTGCTTGCTCTGCGATTACTTTTGGAAAGGCTGAGCCGTTTTCATAGTCCATTTGAGCTAAATGTCTTCTTTCTGCTACATCTACACGAACATAATGATGTTCATAAAACTAGTTTTTATTTTGCTCATAAGTGTTTGTGACATATTTAGTCTTTGTGATCCCTGCTGCTACAACCTTCATCAAGAAGAGCCATTTCAATTTAAATTCTAGGAGATAAATTTTGTTGTCTGCCCATAACCTAACTTTTTAAATCTCTCTGAAATTTGAGGTGACTTAACAGTTTTATTACTTGCATATAAAAATATTCCAATTATATAAATAAAGAACAAGAATTACATCATGTATTACAAGTTAAACTTATCTTAAGCAAACAGAGTAACAATAATCTAACTTACCTTACTTCACGGCTCCAACTGTAGGCTTCTATCAAAGTAAGATTCTTGTCAGGACTGCACTGTTGTATATAACACTGGGTTGATTCATAACATCCCCTGTGAGTGGGGGCTACATAATACATCCATGGAATACCCTCTTGTCGTAAGAGGCTTCTGAAAATGGGACGAAGGGTTCTGAAATTTGGAGCGTGTGTTGACGACCACGGTTCCCCTAGCTGAGTCTGGCATTGCTTCCACTTATTTGTGTCAGTATCCTCGCTTTCTTCTTGCCTGTCCGACTTGTGGCCATTCCATTTCTTTTGCCTATACTTTCATTTTTCGGAGTGTCGGACCTCTTCTTCTTTTTTCCTTGATTAGTGTTAATATACGATGGTTGCCCAGTTGTACTTCCACTTAAAACAGTAATCACCACCACCACCACCACCACCACCACCACCACCACCACCACCACCACCACTCATTGAAAACAACAAAAATGACGAACAGATCAATTTTGTAAATTTAGTGAACTTTCTGTGAATTTAAATACAAAATTACGGATTGATAAACTTTAAACGCCGATAAATATTATGTTTAGTATAATGATTTGTCCATGCCTGAATATTCCAAGAAGCAGAGTTGTCAACTGCTTCCTCTCAAAATATTGTCGTCTTGCCAAAACACAAAGAAAGCCACGACAAGAGACATGTACGCTACCAAGCATTAACAAATTAACTACATTGTTCATAAAAGAGTTTCATGTATGTCACAGTACATCAAACATGCTTACACCGATGAGTCGTTACATTAGGACCACCTACCTAATACGGTGCAGGGCCATCTTTTTCCCACAGAACTGTGGCCATTCGGTGAGGCATCGAATCAATGAGATGGTGGAAGATATAGGGGGGGGGGGTGTCTCATGCCACAAGTTCAACAGTAAGTCTTCCAATTGGCGTACTCTGCTGTGTGATGGCGATGTAGCACGAAGCAGCTTCTCCAAGTTGAATCACGCTTGTTCAATTGAGTTCATATTCGGACTATGTGGGGGCCACGTCATTAAAGTAAATTCACTGTCATGTTCCTCAAAACAGTTTGTCACTATTCTGGCAGTGTGGCATGGTACATTGATCTATTGGAATTAGCCGTCACCAGCAGGATACGCTGGTGATATGAACGGATGAAACATATACACAGCGGACAGCTGTCAGGGATAGGTGTACCAGAATAATGGGCCCAGTGTGTCCAATAATATCTATTAGACCGCCACGCCTTTTTCACCGGCCTGTCTCCTCCCAACAGTGCAACCAGGTACCATAGCCTCCGCTAGTAATAGGCGTACACGCGCTCGGTCGCCGTTGTGATGAATCTAGAATCAGAATTCATCGGACCAGGTTAGCTTTATCCAGTCATCTACAGTCCATTTCAGATGATTTTGTTGACACTTCATGCTCTGCTGTCGGTATAGTGCCGTCGCAATTGGGATACGACTGGGTCTTCGACTACGCAGTCTCATGCGTAGTAGAGTTCACTGAACCGTGTGGCGTGAAACATTGCTGTAATCACCACTGTTGTCCATCTAGGTGATTCCTCAAACTGTGGCCCTGCGGTTGCTCCGAACAAGCGGGACATCTTCACTTATCTCTAGTGTCTATGAGCCGCTGTCGACACTTGGCTGGACAACGAGTCGTTGTTTGCCCATTTTTGCACCAGTTTCGATACGTGTCCACGACAGCGACACGGAACAGCCAACAAGCTACGCCGTTTCAGAAATGCTGGTACCAAAGCGCCATGTCATTACAATTTGACCTCTATCAAACTCGGAGAAATCGCCCGATTTTCCCATTCTGCCGGCGGAGACACAACGAAAAGCGAACCTGTAGATCTGCTGTAGCGAGTTACACCTACCTCTCCATACTCCAGGTGCAATAAATATTCCCGGGTTGGGGGTAATAACACATAATCGCTCATCGGTATACTCTGCAGCCCGATGTCTGAGACACATAGTGACGCAACACCCAGGTCAGGTTCGATATTTGTCCGACAGGAGGCATTTATCGTGTCGGTTAGTTTAACAACATCACATGTAAGATTGGTGGAGTATAGACAGCACATGTAGGACTGAAGTAAGGGTGACAAGAACACCTATTTCTACTACTGACCGCATTCGAATTGTGATACTACTTCAAGGAGAATGGTGATGTTTCGATGCCACCGCTCGTGTTGAGTGAGTCAGAGTGATGTCTCCAGAGTTTGAACAAGTTCAGGGAGGCACAAACGATAAGTGATCGACAACGGATTGCACACCGACGCAGGAAGGATCGGTATTTTTTGCTTTCAGGACGTCGTAGGCCTACTGCTACTGTCACCTCGACCCACCAGGATCTTCGGAGGGCGGCTGGAATGAGTGTGCGCTGGGCTGAGTGGCTCAGACGGTTGAGGCTCTGGCCTTCTGACCCCTTCTTGGCAGGTTCGATCCTGGTTCAGTCCGGTGGTATTTGAAGGTGCTCAAATACGTACATAGCACCCAGACAACAGGAACTTTAGAATCTGGAGACGATCTGGTGAGAGACTGAATGAGACTTTCAGACTAGAGTGCCATCAGCAGCAAGGGGGCTCCGAGCCTTGCTGTCGAGTAAAGTATTCTGACGCTCGCTCTAGCTAGCTTCCCTCGGCAGCCCTTTTTATAGTAGCTTAGCGCGCATGCGCAAGGTCGAGCCCAGCATTGCTTTCCAATCATGCCTTTACGCTGGTGTACTGCCATTTCCAAGAAACGTTCCACTGCTTGCAGTCATTACTACACTGTTCGCCTTGAAATTTCTACGTACGCTAGTATACTTCTAAGCCATAGTGGCGATTAAGAGGGGGTGGGGGTGGGGCGAGGGGAGCAGCTCACCCCCACACACACTTTGTGGAGAAAACGTTACATTTTAGCCGGCTGAAACTAGAAATTATAGGAACTATAAAAAAATAGCAATTTATACAAGCTTTGTTGTCTTATCAGCTAATTCCTTCTCTTATTTTCTTTAATTATTGGCAAAATTATTAGCGGAAATACGCACAAAATGTCTTTGGTCGCGGGTAACCGATTTGTACAGCGCCGCAGCAAGTAGTGGAGACTTTGCAAGTTCTGTGAGGAAGGGTAGCAGGGGTATTCTGTTTTTTGTCAAGGTCATGGACATTCGTCTGGCAGTCTGTTAGTTTCTTAGTGTGTAGTCAGCCGGGCTGAGTGGCTCAGACGATTGAGGGGCTGGCCTTCTGACCCCAACTTGGCATGTTCGATCGTGGCTCACTCCGTTGGTATTTCAAGGTGCTCAAATACGTCACCCTCGTGTCGGTAGATTTACTGGAACGTAAAAGAACTCCTGCGGGACTAAATTCTGGCGCCTCGGCGTCTCTGAAAACCGCAACAGTAGTTAGTGGGACGTAAAGCCAATAACATTATTATTGTTATGATTATTATTATTATTAGTACGTAGTCAAATATTAACTGATCTTTATTTGTATAATCACGCCATACTTCTATTTAATTGCAATACACGTGCCACATTGTTCCTTTTGGTGAAAGTTTTACTGCATAATATTGAATCAAAACTTAAGAAAAACCTATTATTACTGCACTTAAGTTGGTAAATTGTCAATACCTCTCTGTCCACTGTCGGAATTCCCTGAGAGAGCACAAAAACTTACAGTTTTGTAGCATTTTTTCAGTTGTGTTGTATATACACCGCTGTATTCCACAAACCCGGGTACATTTTGTTGTATGTACATGTTATGCCACTTCCCCCCCCCCCCCCCACACACTTCTAATTCCCAATCGCCGCTACTGCTTCTAAGCAGGAGTGAGTGTGTCAGTTCCGATTTCAAAAACACCTGATGTTAGTATACCATTAGAACATACTGGAAATATTCAAAATGTATTTAAGGAACTCTGTGTCTACTGATCTTCTGAACGACTTAACCACGTTAGCTGTAGGGAGGGAACTACTCAAGGGATCCTTCTTCGGATCCAGTTTTCCTGGAAATATGCATCAACCTTTTTGAAAGCAAGAAAAATGGAAAAATATCCTGTTGTACAAAGTCATTTAGTGGCAGACCTAGTATATAATGCTTTTGATACGTATGTGCCGTGTTTGGAGATGTCCTTTTGTACAATCTGTCTAATTTTATTAGGATTTTGGAAAATCAAGTGGTTTAAAATTCGTCCCCTACTCCCAATATTCAGCTACATCACTGGTAAGAAGACCTTAATGAAAATTCCAGGTCTAGCTATGGCAGTTCTTGAAGAAGTGCGCTACCGAGCTCGATAGCTGCAGTCGCTTAAGTGCGGCCAGTATCCAGTATTCGGGAGATAGTGAATTCGAACCCCACTGTCGGCATCCCTAAAGATGGTTTTCCTTGGTTTCCCATTTTCACACCAGCAAAGAAAAAATAATTAGTTACATTTTTTCATGGAGCCATATGAAAGCAAATCCCCGGGCATTTACTTGATGCGAAAACGATAAACCACGGGCTGTCTGCAGTAAGCATCGAAACCAGTATCTCCCGAATGCAAACCACACGAGCTGTACTCCTATTCGGTAGTTAATGAGATACTGGATGCAGCTCTGCACTCTGACCGGCCAACCGAGCAGAGGAGGGTTGGCCACGGCTCTACCCTGGCTCTACGCCTCTGCATTCGGGAGACGGTACAGGGCTAGACCTCATGGCTGGTCTCAACCGTCGGCTGTCCTGGGAATGGTTTTCCGTGGTTTTCCATTCTGCTGCACTAAGGCGAATGGCGGGACAGTTCCTAGTATAGGCCACGGCCGCCAACCTCCCTCACCTTCTCCGAGCATCTCCTCCACCGTAACAATCTCCCTGCCTGAGAGACGGCCTCGCCGTCTAAGAGGCCCGCCTCCCCCTTCAGGGGAGGAATGAAAACCTCTTTAGTATTAGTAGTAGTAGATAATGGATTTGTGTTCCTTTGTCCCTTTTCCTTAACCAAAGTTTCAACATTTATTTAGTGTTATTCGGAGCACATTTTAGCCTCGGCTTGGAATGGAATGAAAGGTTATAATTGACCTTCCACATGTTACCTCTCCGACTGCTGCTGTAGGCAAGTCCGTGACGTCAGAGTGAGAACCGCAAACCTGTTGGTCACTGTTCCAATTCTGAAGTAATTCCCCACAAGGAAGAAGCACTTACTTCTGTGCATATAAAAGGTGGTGCAAGATTCTTCTGACGTGACACTTGGTTACTCAGAACACGCAGTAAGTACAATCTACAACTCTTTCCTGACACAATAGTTTGCCACATTGACTGTGATCGGCTGCCGCATACACGCATCAGTATTATTGCACTTTCTTGATCATATACTATTTATAAGAGTTTCAACATGATGTGTCTTGATATAAACAATGCGAACCGTGGGAATTGTCTTCAGTTAACTGAACGGAATACAACCTTCCTGAGAATAATAATAATAATAATAATAATAATAATAATAATAATAATAATAATAATAATAATAATAATAATAATAATAATAATAATAATAATAATAACTATCATAAGTATTAGATGGAAAGCATACCACCACAGGAGTATGCGCAAAGGACGGTAGAAACCAGACTTTCTATTTGTTGAAATTCAAATAACTGAGGAGAAATGTCAAGAAAGATACACGCATCGCATATACTGTAAAGGTTATATTGGGTGCGTAGAGAATGAAATAGGCGTGGATACGAAGAATTTTTGGGTATTCGTTAAAAGTAAACAATGGAAAAGAACTATTGAGCGACAGTCTGTTGCTAACAGTTTTTCGGGATATTCCTTCTCTCTGTAAGCTACTCACAGAAGCTAGGGCAGTATGATTTACTGAAATATGACAGTACGGAAATGAATCCATTAATGAACGTTCTAAACGTCAATGAAAGTGGTCCAATCGAAATTAAAAATTCAATGTGCAAGACTAAACCTAAAATATTCGCAGGCCTAGATCTAATCTCTCCGTTAATCATTAAAGGCTGTAGAGATATTTTATTATACTCTCTTTCAATTATGTTTATTTCACGAAAAACTGGAACCTTTCCTTCTAAGCCACAGTTAGCGCGAGTTAGTCCACTTCACAAATCTGCGGACAGGTCAGTAATTTATAACTACAGACCCACTGTAATTTCTTTCACACTAGCAAACATTTACGAACAAACCCTTCAGAGTGTTATGATTCGTGATGATGATGATGATGTTTGTTGTTTAAAGGGGCGTAAAATTTAGATCATCGGCCCCATTATGATTTGTTAAGAGATGCACACGTGACTTCACTAATACCGAGGCAATAAAATTATATAACACCTTTGTAAGAAGTCCGCTGGTATTTGCAATCCCAAATATAAAGTGACTGAAAGCTTAAAATATATTATTATTATTATTATTATTATTATTATTATTATTATTATTATTTTATAATACTATCACTGTTCAACAGGTAATAAAAATACTATACAATAAATGATATTAGCATGGAATATGAAGAAATCTTTCACATATAATACAAAAAGGAACTAAGAAGCAGAGTACGAAACACCTGATACTATTGACTGTATAGATGGTTTCTCAAAATTGATATTGAACCGCGGATGGCAGCTACCGCTTATTAGTGTATAGCTTGCTAAGAATAACTTAACAAATAAAACCCATCTTCTTCTTCCGCCACTTTTCCCACACGTTGGCATGGCAGGGTCGAAGATGTAGATTTGTCTTCTTTGGGTATGTCTGTGGTGTGTGTGTGTGTGTGTGTGATGTGTTTATGGAGAATAATGTATTGCGACAAACACAAATACTCAGTCCCCCGAGTCGGAGGAATTAACCAGATGCAGTTCAAATCCCCTCCGGCCGTGAATCGAAATTGGAGCCCTCATAACCGAGGGACTCGAAGCTGACCAGTCAGCCAAGGAGTGCGCAAACATAAATACACTCTATGTAATCATTTCTCTCCAGTCTAACAGAATTTTAACCGAAAATCAATGCAATTTATAACAGTAAGCAAAGTAACACATGGGGTTTTAAGAATAGCGTCTTTTGTACATCCTGTAAATCCTGAGAATTCTTAAATATTATGGTCTGGTCTATTGTTGAATTACTTCAGTATTACGTGGTACCTCAAAACACCACAAGGTAAATTTCCATGATGATGTATGGTTTCATTGTGAATTATACACTGACTGAAACATCCAGTAACATAAAAATGAAATGGCGTATGGCTTTTAGTGTCGGGAGTATCGGAGGACATGTTCAGCTCGCCAGGTGCAGGTCTTTTCATTTGACACCCGTAGGCGACCTGCGCATCATGATGAGGATGATATTATGATGAAGACGATACATACACCCAGCCCCCGTGCCAGCGAAATTAACCAATGATGGTAAAAATTCCCAACCCTGCGGGGAATCGAACCCGGGATCCCTGTGACCAAAGGCCAGCACGATAACCACTTAGCCATGCAGCCTGACATCCAGTATCATCACTGCCTAAAAGAAGGGCATTTCCGTCAATCATTTTGTGTCATAAAGGGTACATAGTTTTCTGTTAATCATTTTGTTTTATCAAGTGTGCAATTATTTTGATTGAAGTGTACATACTTTTTCCGTCAATCATTTTGTGTTATAGTGTACGTAATTTTAGCTGCATCTGGTTAATTCATGTCTCGGGGACTGGGTATTTGTATTTATCTCAACACACATCTCTACATTTAAACACGATACGACACAACGCAACACAACACAACTCAACACAACACAAAACAGGAATACGCAATAATGAATACATACTTTTCCGTCAATGATTTTGTATCATAAGACATGTGGAGTGGTACTTCTAAGTAGTTAAATACAGTTAATATGGAGCGCCAAAGTAACTTATTTTTTTAAGAACCTCTCATTTATTTGTTCAAAAGAAAACGAACTTGTAGTTATGTGAATGCTAATATCGTGATCGTAATCAAGAGCCTACAGTTTTATGTGGATTCCGAACATCCCATTTATTTTAGTTGGGATTCGAACTGCGGTTCTAATTGTACTGACACTCATTCTCTCTACTTTTATATACCGTAGCTTACCTTCTGTTTATGGGTAAGATATCCTGAGCTCACCCATCATTCATTCCTGTACAACGAAGACGATCTGAAAACATTGCTATGCACTGATAGATTCGTTATTATTATTATTATTATTATTATTATTATTATTATTATTATTATTATTATTATTATTATTATTATTATTATTATTATTATTATTATGAAGTTTGTGGTGTGGGATACTGTAGTTGTGTCTTAGTTCGTGAACCATGGGCAATGGCTGAGTGGCTTATTAAATGATCCCGCGGGTCGGGATACCAATTGCTATGAAATAGGATTGAACATCTTGGACATTCTGTGTCATGGCCCTCCTTGTACTCACCTGGCTAGGACTTTGCATAATCCACCCACGGTCCCTAAACCATTGCAGGAGAGAATATCTCAGGTTGGCATCCTGCTTCTTTAAAAAATTTACCGAGCTCAGAACATTTTAGCACCAGGGGCTCTGAGTTGGGGGGGGGGGTGGCAACAACGGGGCCCTTAGCTGCGTCCTGGCATTGCTTACACTTGTGCAAGGTTCCTCACTTTCATCTATCCTATCAGACATTCCTTGGTCAACTCTTAGTTTTCCAACCCCAACGGTACTATGTTTACGTGGCCCTTGTCTTTCCTTGGCTGATACCTTCATTTTTCGAAGTGTTGGATCTATTCAGTTTGTTTTTCTCTCTGATTAGGGTTTAATTGAGGATGATTGCCTAGTTGTATATCTTCTTAATGCCCTTGCTGACGAGATGTAGTGTTTACAGTGCACTATGTCTTCTGGTATGGGGCTAGAATAAATTTATTGCTTTCATTGACCTGTCTCAGTCTCATCCTTGGCTTTGATAATATGCAATTGACTGAGGTATGAGCGATGTTAGCAATCCATTCCTTATGCAGCCAGTCCCTGTTATGAATGGTATGAACATATCACTCATACGGTCAGTTGGTGCGTGCATTTCAGTGGGCTTGGCAGACTGATAGGTGAGCAACTTCTGACTCGGTGAGGAAAGCAACAGGATACTACCTCCCTCCACATTTCCTTAGTACTCCCGTTCAGTGATGGCCATCTATGGCAGCTGTTGGCATAGATGTGGAGGATCCAACTAGCCTTCGGGCTGAATACCCAACATACAACATACGTGTCCTCTTAAAACAATAATCACCACCATTACCTCAGAATATTTTAAGCAAGTATCTGACCTATAGTCCCGCTTCCATTTCACTGGCTAGAAACTTCTTGGTAAACATTTTGCGAACGAACGACATTGAATTCGATTGGGTACTATCAATCTTAATTGGGTTTTTGAAGAAAGAAAGAAAGAAAGAAAGAAAGAAAGAAAGAAAGAAAGAATAGAACTGGCTGAGTCAGCAGAGAGGGTGCGTCTGGATGTGGTAGGAGTTAATAGTTCGGGTAAGGGAAATTACCGATTCTATTAATTCTATTAACGTATGTAGTTTTGACTATTTTAATTATCTTAGCCAGGTTCGATCCTGGCTCAGTCCGGTGGTATTTGAAGGTGCTCAAATACGTTAGCCTCGTGTTGGTAGATTTACTGGCACGAAAAAGAACTTCTGCCGGTCTAAATTCCGGTACCTCGGTGTCTCCGAAAACCGTAAAAGTAGTTAATGGGATGTAAGGCAAATATTATTATTATTATTATTATTATCATTATTATTATTATTATTATTATTATTATTATTATTATTATTATTATTATTATTATTATTCGTTTAGGCCTACTATGGACCACGTGGTTCTTAACTCTGGTGAGCTCTTTTTTCCCTTAGACCAGTATTCCTTCATTCTAGCGCTATGGATGTCTTTTCTTTCTTGAGTCCATTTCACTCCTACTCCTGGACGCGGTGATTTAGTTGTTAGTGACTGAAGAGAGTCAGATGTCTTGACTAACTTTCTGAATTTATCTCGGTTGTAAATGTCAATGTGATCAATGTTTAGGTATTGTAGGTCATTCCGCACTAAATTCGTCCATTTGGCATTTGTTGCTTTCCCTCTAGATACAATGTTGAAGATTCTTGAAGTGAGTCTCTGGCTGTCCATCCTGACTACGTGACCATAGAAGATTAGTCTTCTCTTCCTCATAGCTGTTGTAATGCTCTCTATTTTACTGTACAGTTCCTTGTTGTGCCTGATTCTGTAGCCATCTCCTTCTTTAATGGGACCCATAATCCTTCTGAGGATCTTTCGCTCTTTCAGTTCTAGTTTTCTGAGTTGTCCTTTCCGGGTCATGTTTAGGCATTCTGAGGCGTACAGTACAGATGGTCTTACTACGGTGTTGTAGTGTCCAAGTTTAAGATTCACGGAGAGGGATTTAGACTTGTATATGTTCTTACAAAGATGATAAGCTCTTTCTAATGTAGTGCATCTACTCTTCATTGCAAGATCCTCATTAACATTTGGGGTTATCCACTCTCCAAGATATTTGAATGAGTTGGCCTTGTGTAGTATTTTGTCCCCCCAAAAAATGAAGTTGGGTGCTTCTCTGATGTTGGTCAGAAATTCTGTTTTATTGACAGCGATCTTTAGTCCTGCTTTAGCTGCTATGCGTTCTAGGGAGGATAGCTAGTACGTATCTTCTTCCATATTTGAAGCTAAGAGTGTGAGGTCATCTGCGAAGGCTAAGCAAGTAAGTGTTAACTTGTCTTTTTTGTAGCCGATTTTTAATCCAGAGTTGTCAGCTAGTGTGTTCGTCCATTCCCGAATGACCTTCTCCAGCAGACAGTTAAACAGGATAAGGGACAAACCATCTCCCTGTCTAACACCTGTTTTGATCTCGAAGCTTTTTGATAATACCCCTCTGAATTTGACTTTGGACATGGTGTTCGTTAGAGTAGCCTTCACAAGATTCAAAGTCTTCTTATTCAGTCCCATTTCGGTCAACGTCTCAAAGAGGGACTGTCTGTCTACCGAGTCGTAAGCCTTCTGGAAGTCAACGAAAATTGCTACACAGGGTGAGGTGCTGAGGTTTTTGTAGGTAAAAGATAGTTTTGAGGTTCAGAATCTGCTCTGTGCATGATCTTGACTTCCTAAATCCAGCTTGGTACTCTCCTCTGCAGGAATCTAATTGTGCCTCCACTCTTTTAAGCAATGCTTTGGAGAAGATTTTGTACGTCACTGATAGGAGAGAGACCCCTCTATAGTTGTTAGGGTCTAACTTGTCTCCTTTCTTGTGCAGCGGGTGGATGATGGCTGAAGTCCAATCCCTTGCTAGTGTTTCTGTTGTCCAGATGTAAGTTATGATTCTATGGATACTGTCAATTGACTCATCATCTGCATGTTTCCATAATTCTGCAATGATGCCATCTTCGCCTGCTGCTCTGTTAGATTTCAGTTCAGAGATGATCTGTTTGATTTCTTCTTTGGTAGTAGGAAGGGAGTCAGGGTTAATAACATTCTTAGGTTGAAATTGTGGTTTTCCCTGTGGTTCTTCTGCATTGGGGAGGCCATCAAAATATTTTTCAAGGGCTGTAGTACAATCTTCATTGTTCATTTTCAGTTCTCCGTCTGGTCCTCGAATGTGGAGTGTAGGGGCTGAGTAAGCGTTTGTCTGAGATTTTAGAGTTTTGTACAAGTTACTGATGTTGTTCCTTTGAAAGTCTTTCTCTGCCTGATCTATGATGTCGTTGTTATATTGTTATATTCAAATTCAGAGGGGTATTATCAAAAAGCTTCGAGATCAAAACAGGTGTTAGACAGGGAGATGGTTTGTCCCTTATCCTGTTTAATGGTCTTGGCCGTGTTCTTTCTGACTGTTAGGAAGGCTGTATGATTTTCCGTGTTTTTGTTGCAGTTCCATTTCACCCATGCCTGTCTTCTCTCCTCTATTGCCTTATCACATGTTGGTGTCCACCATGGGTGTTTATTCCTTCTGGTTGCAAGGATGGTTTCTGTTGCTGCATCTATCAGTGCCTTCTGTAGGTTAGGCCAATCTGGTTTATTCTGATTATTGCTTAGTACCTTAGTAAAGTTGTTGTTCTCTTTCAGCTGGGATCGATTAAATTTTGGGATTCTGGACCTGGTGTAATTTTTACCTCTGTACTTCGTGAGTGGAATGAAATTTGCTTTGACCAAAGATAGGTAGTGGTCTGAATCAATATTGGCACCTCTCAATATCTTGACGTTCATTATTTCCTTGCTATTCCTTCTACTGGTGGCAACGTGATCTAACTGGTACTCTCCTAGCAAGGGATTGGGACATCTCCAGGTCTTGGCTTTTCGGGGGAGGTGTCTGAATGCTGTAGATTTAAGAACAAGGTTGTGATTTTTACACAGATTGATCAGCCTCTCACCATTACAATTCGTTCTCTTGTGGGCCGGGTATTCTCGGACTATGTTCTTAAACCTGCGCTCCTTACCAATCTGGGCATTAAAGTCCCCCATTAAGATGATCACGTGATGTTCTGGAATTTTATCGATTGTCTCTTCCAGTTCTTCCCAAAAGTATTCAACACTTTGAATATCACTCTTATTAGTATCATTGGTAGGTGCATGGAAGTTAACAATCGTGTAGGCTTTGTTGAGACTTCTGAAGGCTATAGTGGACGTTCTCCCATTTGGTGATGAGAAGGAGATAATAGAGTCGATCATTTTGTTGTTGACTATGAAGCCTGTACCCAGGTGAGTCATATTCTTCATCACTCTCTGACCTGGCTGTCCCTTGTAGATCCTGAAGCCTTGTGACTCAAAAGGTTCTTCGTCCGTAAATCTTGTCTCCTGTAAAGCCGTTATAAGGATGTTGTGTTTTGTTAGGACGTCCAACGTATGTTTCAGTTTTCCCGTTTGTAGGAGGGAATTAATGTTTATTGTTGCCAGATAGTTGATGTGTTTCTTCCTCTTACATGAAGATGCAGGCTCCCAAGAATCTGATGGCCTGCTTGCCCCACTGTGAGTGGGGGTGGATTTGTTACCACCTGGGATAGATTTCCAATTAGTCGTTTGCTCCATGTTTCCAGAGTTACGAAAAAGTTTAGAGGGGTTACCTGAAGGTACGTGGTGTTTAATTATCAAGGTTGTAAACCTTGAAGCCCCCAGCACTGATCGGTTCACTGACCCAGCTTCCTGCTGGAATTGGAAGCCCGATGTGGACTGGAGACGATCTCGAATGTACTATTCCTGTCTTGCAAGAAGATCTGAACAACTAGGTAATTGCTCCTGTTGATCGAGTCTTTCCTTTCAAAATGACCTCGAAATACAAGCTCCTGTTTCTCAAGAAAACACGCAGTTTCTAGTCTCTCAACAACAAGCCGAATTTGTTTTACGACTTAGTTACGTTTAATAGCTTGGATTCTTGCATCTTGCTCCACAGTAAACTTAATTTCTCATCATTCTGAATATGTTTATTTCAATGCAGATGCTTCTCCGCTTTTCTAGGATCATTTTTATAACAATTATCCCATTTAAAGTCAATTCCTTTTAACCACCAAACAAAACATACGTAAACCCTATAATAAAACCACGAATATCGTGTATACCAATAAAATCGAAATTTTCTACCCACTTTACCGTCAAAATAATATCTAAATTGGGCATACATCTTTGTTTTTGGATTCACACTTCTCTTCGTAAGTCCATTTTAAAGAGTTCAGAAGACTTGTGAAGTTCCCGAAGGGATCTAGCGGGCGATCAGCGAAGCACATAGCTTGCTGTCAGCCATGTAGTACATATTAAATAGAGATTATTGTAATTTTAGCATAATAACAACAGCAGACAAAATTCTCACGATATGTATGTAACTTAAACGTATTTCGTAGGGTAGGCATCGCCTCAAATGACTCCAAAGAGTTTCGCCACTGGAATACGGATAGCTGACCCCGTTTAAAACAATTTGATGTTGCATATAAATCTACATTTCGGCCATATATATTGTTTTTGTCATATTTTACTCATGTTAGTTATACAGGGTCATATTTGGTTATATTTTGAGCACTTTGTTTAAATTCAGCCGTAGTTTTTAACAAGGTACAAGGCGATAGAATGATACAAACGTTTGCAAGGAAAAAAGACATTGCTCTAGTTTGTGCTTTTTAGGGTAGAGATAGTAAGTGTCTATCATCACTAGGCTAGACTAAACAAACTTTTACAATGATTGCTCTGAGGACACTATAGTGATATTTCCAACTTCTATATTTTCAATTAATTTTTACCATTCTTTTTCTGAGGAATTCTCCTCTGATATAGTAATGTTTCTAACTTTCAATATTGTACTTTAAAACTTTTTGAGTAGGAATCTTTTTACTTTCATATTATCAGCATCATTAAAAAGTCCCTGGCATCATAATTTTTCCGTTTGGCACCAAATTTCCCACATATCTGATGTATAGTTAAGCTAATAAATATTAGAGTCAATGTTTGTTGTTTGACAGATATCATGTAGATATTTTTAAATGTATTGTTTAATTTTAAACAGTATGTGCAGACACAATATTTCGTAGATAAAATATAATTTTAACCACCTTCCACCGTAAAATGGACATTATCATTTATACACCAATTATCTAACTAACTACTACTGTTTAAACTTTCCCCTACATCAGACAAAAATTGTATGATAAGGGACTCTTTTTATGAAAGAAAACATGAAGATTTTACTAAGCCATAAAATGCAAAATAAAAATGTATGCAACTTCACCCATTTTGGACTATTGTCCTGCGCAATAAGTGTACCCTTCAGACTTACTTCTTCTCTCCTCCAGTGATATTTTCACCGCCTTCTTTTTCCTCAACTCTTTGCCTTCACCTGCGGTATTTTTCCTGCTTTGCTGGGGCGTGTCCAGTAGAACTTGGAACAATTAAATGCCAGCGCAGAGCCATTTAAAGGAGGCGCTGTGTACTTTAAAAATGGCGGCATTTAGGAAATAAAATCATTTTTGAAAGAGCACAGGTCGGGGTATTGTTACTGTTCTAAAGTCAGTTCCGATATTTCTCTTGAAATTCATGAAGTTTGCAAACTAATTGAAAATATTTGTTCACTCAGGGGAACAGAAATTCCTTAGATCGTTCCATCTCAAGTTTTCCAGCTCGATTCTCAACCATGTGGGTGGGCGGCGGTACAATAATATCCACGGTAAACCCTGCCTGTCGTAAGAGGCGACTAAAAGGGGCACCGGGTTCTCTACTTGGGAGCGTGGGTTAGTAACCATGGCTCCGCTAGCTGAGTGTCGCATTGCTTCCACCTACTTGTATCAGACTCCTCGGCTTAATCTTTTCTATTCGCCCTCCCTTGGTCAACTCTTGTTATTCCCCGGCCCCGACAGTATTAGGTTTTACATTTTCGCCGATCGGAACCTTTCTGTTTTTTCCCGATACCCTCATTTTCGAGGTGGCGGACCTTCTCCATTTTCCTTCTGATTATTGTTGAATGGTTGCCAGTTGTAGTTGCTCTTAAAACGATAATTACTACCAACTCGACTACGTAGTACACGATTGTCTAAATTTCAACCAGTAAGGTGGTATATGTTCAGTCCTCAGCCGGAAGGCTGGTTGGATCCTCAACAGTTCCACCGTCAGCTATCATAGATAGGAGTAAGTTTCCCGTTGCTTTCCTCACCGAGCCAGAAGTTGCTATTATATATCAGTCTGCCAAGCCCAGTTCAATGCATGCATCAACCGACCTTATGAGCAACATTTTTACACCATTCATAGCAGGGACTGGCTGCAGAAGGAATGGCATTGCTAGCATCACTCATACCTCAGTCACTTTCATATCGTCAAAGCCAAGGATGAGGCCGAGACAAGTCAAGGAAAGTAACAAAATTGCTCTAGCCTGTACCAGAAGGCACAGTGCACTGTAAGCGCTAGGTCTCACCAGCAAAGGCCCCAGTAAGGTGGTAGTGGTGATTATTGTTTTAAGAGGAAGTACAACTAGGCATCCATCCTCTCACCCAGTAAGCCCCAGGGGCTCTGAACTTTGGAGCGTGGGTTGGCGACTACGGGGCCCTTAACTGAGTCCTGGCATTACTTCCACTTACTTGTGCCAGGATCTTCACTTTTATCTGTCCTATCCAACCTTCCTTGGTCAACTCTTGTTCGTTTCCGACCCCGACGCTATTAGGTTTGCGAGGGCTAGGGAGTCTTTCATTTTCACGACCTTCGTGGCCCTTGACCTTCTTTGGCCGATAACTTCATTGTTAGAAATGTCGGACCCCTTCCATTTTTTCTCTCCGATTAGTGTTATATAGAGGATGGTTGCCCAGTTGTACTTCCTCTTAAAACAATAATCACCACTGCCGCCGTCTCACGCAGTAACCACAACAATCTGCTAGTAAATGAACGAGTGCGCGCCCTATCTTGGAATTTAACTTTGCCGTGATGGCTTGCGGGAACTGAGACTCCAACGACGCCAATCAAGCTGTCGATACGATGTGTATCAATTATTTACTAGAATGTAACGCTTAGACATACTGTATGTGTTACATTCAAAATGTAAAATATTTGAACATATTCAAGGCATGATATCTATTAGTTACAATAGAAACTACTACATTAATATAAACAATAATATAAATAAAAACTAGAATAAGTTTGAAAGACACTAAATTATATTCTAACTATTTTTTTACATGTTTAGCTTAGTAATTTACAGATATATATTTTTAGACCAGGTATGACTGAAACACTAATTTCCTTAAATTAAGTTTACATTTATTAACTGTTGTAATATATTTGATCTCTTGAGGTAGTTCATCGTATATTTTAAACAAATAATTAAATAAACCATTACAATTTTATTTTCAGAAGTAAATTACATGTAAAAATTATATTTTGTGAAAAGTATCGATTACGAGTAAAAATTATTAAACATTTCGTTACAAAGAATTCAATTACTTTTACTAAATTACTCCCCAACTCTGGGAATAAGACACCAGTGTCCTTGGCTCCTGATATCATATATTCAGAAAACATTCTTGAATAACCTCTGAATGTTTGTAGGTGTTTCTTCGAGACAAACTGATTACTCCAAACCATCGTCGCTGACGGTAGACAACACAGTCTTCGCCACAAGAAGAGCAAACAAGGTTTATGCGTATGATACACAACAAAGAGGAATGTATATAAGAAACAAGTACATGTAGGGACTTTGAAGGATCTCCATCCTATTTATCTTCTCCCTGACCTATATATGATCAGGCCAAGTTTAAATGATTTTTATTTTATTCACACTATTCACAATTACAATATTTCAATCTACATATCAGTGAATCAGAGGTAGAGAGCAGATTCCTCCTTAGTCCCATCATCACTAATATCCTCTCATTTGGTCCGCAGAAATGAACACGAAGTTCTTGGTGCTGGTGACGTTGATCGTTCTTGTGGCAGTGGCCAGCGCACAGACAAAACAAGGAAGGTGTCCATCTGTTCGTCCAGGTACGGCCGGCATTTGCGTTCAGAGATGCTCTTCTGATGGCTCGTGCCCAGGAAGACAGAAATGCTGCAGCAATGGTTGTGGACGTATCTGCAAGAACCCTGCCTGAAGTAATTTAGAAGAGGTGAGTACTAAGCCGCTGGTCGTACTGTTGTTTGCATCACTAGCCTACTGTCCATGACGTCCTACTCCATCTTTTTCATCCATTCATAACTGTTACAGTCACCATCTGTTCTAATCTACTGTCGTAAATCAAGGCCAGGTGAAATGTCACAAAAGTGCGGTTGGGTCAGTTTCAGAAAGCAAACTGCAATAAATGCACATATGAGTTGCCACTGAGGCATTCGTGAATTATCACAAATATAGCAAATTCTATTCGTGTACACTTGGGACTGCGCCACCAGCATTGTTCGTGTACACTTGGGACTGCGCCACCAGCATTGTTCGTGTACACTTGGGACTGCGCCACCAGCATTGTTCGTGTACACTTGGGACTGCGCCACCAGCATTGTTCGTGTACACTTGGGACTGCGCCACCAGCATTGTTCGTGTACACTTGGGACTGCGCCACCAGCATTGTTCGTGTACACTTGGGACTGCGCCACCAGCATTGTTCGTGTACACTTGGGACTGTGCCACCAGCATTGTTCGTGTACACTTGGGACTGCGCCACCAGCATTGTTCGTGTACACTTGGGACTGCGCCACCAGCATTGTTTGTTTTTTTACAATTTGCTTTACGTCGCACCGACACAGATAGGTCTAATGGTGACGATGAGATAGGCAAGACCCAGGAGTAAAGAAGGAAGCGGCCATGGCCTTATTAAGGTGCAGCCCCAGCATTTGCCTGATGTGAAAATGGGAAACCACAGAAAGCCATCTTCAGGGCTGCCGACAGTACGGTTCGAACCCACTATCTCCCGGATGCAAGCTCACAGCTGCGCACCCCTAACCGCACGGCCAACTCGCCAGGTAGCTTTCTTCGTGTGCTTAAAATGTTTGTCTTAAATTCTTAAATCTGTTCACCTCATAAGCAAAGCGGACTCTTTTCACAATTTCCAAGGACAGATATAAACTACTTTCCTAGAGCTCTGTATGTTATTTTGCCCTTGGATTACATGGATTCATACATATTTTAAAGAATGAAAATAGTAAGAATATTCTTATTTACCCTACTTCGTGTTACCATTTTCACGACTCAAGCCACCTTAATATTTCGTCATTCCCTCGTATTCTTCAACAGAGTCCGCCCCCCCTCCTCCTGCTTTCGATACTAAATATTGTTTGGATAAAAAAACAAACATTTACACCTTGACGGAGGAAAGGAGATTCCTGCAATATCGAATCATTTACTGAAAACACATTAAAAAGAGACATTTTCAAACTTTATAAATTATTCCAATATAATTTATCACCATGCTTAGAGACACCAAACACTGCGGCTAATTAAGCAGAAGTTATATACTGCGAAACTAGGGTCACTATAATCCTCTTACGCAGAACCGGGACAAGATTACCATGTACTTAAAGACACCAGAAACTGTGGCTCATTAAGCGAAAGTTACACGCCGCGAAACTAGTGTTTCCATAATCCTATTCCACAAAATTGGGGCATAAGTACGAGTGTGCATGACTAAAACCGGTGCATTATTGACAAAATAACTTTATTAAAGCAAACAATGGTAAAGAAACTTTCACACAAAATACATCGATGAATCATACTGTGGTGCTTGTATTTATAACAACTAAGGTTTCTTATTATACCAATAATATTTTTCAACAGACTGTTCTTTGTCAAGGCATTTTGATTTTTTTTCACTGCACACGAGTTAATACAATTCAGTGCCAAGATAAATGCCAAGAATGGTCCTAATCTATGACAGAGTTATCTATCCTATAAAAATACAATTCTTAACCGTTGACAATGAAAACCACATACGAAAACATCGCAACTGGAGAGCACAGCAAAAAGGAAACCAAAAGTGCGCGTGCTACTCGTGTAGCACTGGTTGTCATAATGTTCACAATATTCAAACCATATACAACGAAATTGAATATCGTCATTGTTCACACTAGCGAAAAGCTTACTGACAATATATATTCAATGATTACACTAGCTAAAACCAGCTGACGACATTTCGTCAACAGGAAAAAATATTCCTTGTTTGTATTCAAGCTTAGTCCGAAAATTGTACAAACCTCTACCCTTGTATGCAAGCAACCGGCATTAAATACAAGTGGGACACATGTCAGTAGCGTAGCCAGGATTTCAGTTTGGGGGGGGCCCATTCATCCAGAATTTTATTTTGATAGGTGTCCAAACTTCCATAGTTTAGGTGGTGTAGAATACCGAAAAAGGAAATTAGTGTCCTTGGATCCAAGTAAAAGTGGTGGATTCGTGCGGATTCCGGAAGCTAATAGTAATTTCCTTCTTCTTCTTCTTCCCCACTTTTACCACATCTGTGGGGTCGCGGGTGCGAAATGTGTCGCACATGTAGATTTGGCCCTGTTTTACGGCCGGATGTCCTTCCCGACGCCAACCCTATATAGAGGGATGTAATCAGTGTTGTGTGTTTATTTGGTGGTTAGTAATGTAGTATGTTGTCTGAATATGAATATGTTGGGACAAACACCCAGTCCCAAGCTAGAAGAATTATTCAGATGCGATTAAAATCAAAGACCCAGCCGGGAATCGAACCCAGAACCGTCTGAACCGAAGGCCTCAACACTGATCATTCAGCCAATCAGTCGGACTCCGGAAGCTAATATTAATGCACATTATATATAAAATGCTCAATAAAATAACTTTAGTTAAAACTCCTGGGGTGTCTGGACTCCTTGGACGACAACCCACTGGTCCCCCGGCTACCTCTGTTACTCCCATCCCAACATAACTGCAGCATTTCATATATTCCGCGGAGAAGTGAAATGAATGCAAGAATAAACACTTTGAGTAAGGATGCAATATTCTGGTTTAGAACAAATACGGTAATGTTATAATAATAATGGTCATGTGATAAGCAATAAAGAAGTGACATTTTATACAAATAATGCGGCAAAGATACACACACAAACACACACGCGCCTGCTTGCGCGCGCGTCGAATACAGGTTTCTCGTCCTTCTTGTCCATGGCTAGATGATGAAGGCAAGAGAATGATGGCCCACCGTGACTCGTTATTTCGACATTATAAACAAACCCTAGATGACACAGACTTCGACTCTAACCGCATCTTAAGAAATCGCAGAAAGCAGTTAATCAGAAATTTTAAAAATGCATATATTTTCGGATTTTAGCTAACAACTTAAATTCTAATCGCGCATGGGACCAACTTAGAGCTCTGGGAATAGGAAAACATAACAGAGACAGACAACTCCTGACATTCCACTTGACGAACTGAACGATTACTTTAGTAGAATAAATATTCAACCTACCCAAATTAACTGCACCAACTCACCGCCCTCCCCTCCAGCCAATCCGCCATTCACATTTCACAGTGTCACAGAAAATCAGGTTAAAAGGCTTTGTACTCGATTAAATCAAAGACTACAAGTGTAGATGATATTCCTATTAGTTTTATACATAACATTATGGGTGCTGTCTCGCCTATACTGACGCACATACTGAACTACTGTTTACTAAACGGAACTTTCCCTACTGTATGGAAAACAGCCAATATTATATCGGTACCTAAGAGTTTAGACCCACAATCACCCTCTGACTATCGTCCTATGTCCGCACTCCCTGCGCTTTCTAAAGACTTTGAAAGATTAGTATACGAGTAAGTTCTGGAATACCTAAATAAAAATGCTCTTTTGGACCCTTTGCAATCTGGATTTGAGAAGGGTCACAGTACCGCGACAGCACTTTTGAAGGTTACCGAAGACATTAGAAACGCTATGGACAAACGACTGCTCACTATACGTATCCTTCTTGACTTCAGCAGCGCCTTTGACACTGTACTAATTCCGACTATGCTACAGAAAATGGAACTGCTAAATTTCGACCTGGCTGCGCTTAAGGTTTTTAGTTCTTATTTGAGTAACCGTCAACAGCGTGTAACGGTAAACGACAAGGCCTCTAAATGGAAAATGAAACTTAGTGTTGCCCCACAGGGCAGTATTCTACGGCCCCTAAGTTTCTGTATTTATATCAATGACATACCATCTGTGACAGGAAATAACACACATGACCTCTGTGCTGACGATCTTTAAATAGGCTATATCGACACTGCAAGACAAGATATTAAAAGGGACCTCCGATGACTCAGTGTATATGCACAACGAAGCTCTCTTATACTAAACTGCAAAAAAAACTCAGACAATTATAATCGAATCACGAAAATGACTGAGCTTCTCAAACAATGTCGCAATCCCGCCTATCGTAGTTAATGGTAACATTATTCCCTACAGTAAAACGGTTAAAAATCCCGGCGTAATGATGAATGTAACAGTTGATTGGTCTGATCAAACGAAAGAAATACGTAAAAAGATTTTTGGAGTACTTCACCCTCTTAAACGACAGAGGAATGTATTTCCATTTGAGCTACAGGCCAAACTAATACAGACACTCATTCTCCCTATTCTTGATTATTGTGACGTTGTTTTAGTTGACATGACGAGAGAAGAAACACTCAAACTTCAACGAGCACTGAATTCCTGCCTGCGATTTATTTACAATATCGGGTACGATGTTCATATCACCCCATACTATCAGGCTGTCTCATGGCTGATGTCTGATAAACGTCGGCAGCTACACACTTTAACGATGATGATCAGAGTGGTAGCTGAAAGTTAGCCAATGTATATTTCTTCTAAATTCATCTTTTTATCATCATTTCACAACATTAATACACGTTCTAGATCCTTTCTTTCTATTCCACTGCACCGCACAAATAAAATTATTAAATCATTTGTGGTGACTGTCGCCAGATTATGGAATTCCCTGGCAGTTTAGGTCAGATAAACTAGCTTTTTTAAATCACGATTTAAGGTCACCTGCCGAGACTACCTGCTGAGGACAGCTGACTGAATGGTTGAAGTATGAATGTGTGCGTTCCTGAGGATTAGCCATGTTTAAGAGTTTTTAATATTAATTAGTTCTAATATTAATTTAGTAAGTAATTTATTTAAATTTATTTTAAATTATATTAATTTATATAGTTTTAACTATTTTAAGAAAGTATTCTATTTAAGATATTGATTAGTATGTGGTTAAGTGTACAAGAGGGCCTGGAGCCCTAACTTCGCCACTGTACTGAAGGCACAAATAAATAAATAAATAAATAAATAAATAAATAAATAAATAAATAAATAAATAAATAAATAAATAAATAAATAAATAAATAAATAATGTAAAACGTATGGGTATAGATATTTTGTTAGTTGGTAAAGGAAAATACACGTTACAACAAATGCTATGTAGAGTTTACCTTGTCCTGTTAGTTTCCAACGCGGTTAGGGCCACGCAGCTGTGAGCTTGCTTCCGGGAGATAGTGGATTCGAACTCCACTGTCGGCAGCCCTGAAAATGTTTTCCCGTGGTTTCCCATTTTCACACCAAGCAAATGCTGGGGCCGTACCTTAATTAAGGCCACGGCCGCTTCCCTCCCACTCCTAGGCATTTCCTATCCCGACGTCGCCATAAGACCTATCTGTGTCGGCGTGACGTAAAGTAAATTGTTAATTACTTTTCCACGCAAGTCTGGGATACAGAATATAGTAGTATAAAGTTAGAGTTTCGTGACGCTAATATTCGTATCTATAATTTTCATTAACGTGCCAGAAATCAACGACACTGAGCTGTTGCCATTTCAACACCGTTTTAAGGGTTACCGATCCAATCCGGGATTTGAACCTGCGAACTCAGACTCAGAAGGACAGCGACTCAACCAACTGAGCCACATATAAAAGGAGGCATTTTTGATTATTGTTATAAATAGATACAGCTAGTATTTATACAAAGGTTTTATGAGGAGCATTTATTAAGGCGTACGTTTTCTTACTGTCCTAAACGCACGAGGCCGGACAGAAGAACTAGCTGGAAGCTAAGGAGCCTTGCAGGCGTGTCGCTTCTTTCTCTGTTCACTTTTCCAAATCAAACTCCATGACGTAACAGCCCCGAAGCGCCATCGCCTACCAGGCGACGGCTGTTCAACCCGGAGGCCTGCAGATTACGAGGTGTTGTGTGGTCAGCACGGCGAATCCTCTCCGCCGTTATTCCTGGCTTTCTAGACCGGGGCCGCCATCTCACCGTCAGATAGATCCTCAATTATAAACACGTGGGCTGAGTGTACCTCGAACCAGCCCTCAGATCCAGGTAAAAGTCCCTGACCTGGCCGGGAATAGAACCCGGGCCTCCGGTAAGAGGCAGGCACGCTACCCGTACACTGTGGGGCCGGCTGGTACTTTTAGGTCTCCTTATTTTCGAATTTCATTTAAGATATCCTGCATTCGATTCCCGGCACTGACAGAGTTAAGAAAGGCATGGGATGGGGAAGATACAGCCTTGTTTTTGGGTGCAGTAGAGTTTTCCTTGAGTCTCTCGTAATCGAAATATATACAGCCTGGAAGGTAGTCACCTTCACGGGGTGTAGTACCAAAGTGGTTCCTTTTTTTAAGAAGACAAATTAAATGAAGATTCTACTTCCTCGCAAACGAAGAACGATATTATAAATTTTACGAACAGTTTCAATAATGCAGCCGGTTTATGTTAAGAGTACTAAAGCTATGATTGTACATGGTAACAATCAAAACCAACAATATATACTGAAGATCCGTCACCGCACCCGGTAGGACCGGCTTTCTTTTCATATTCACCGGGCGAGTTGGCCGTGCAGTTAAGGGCGCACAGCTGTTTGCTTGCATCCGGAAGATAGTGGGTTCAAACACCTCTGTCGGCAGCCCTAAATATGGTTTTCTGTGGTTTCCCATTTTTCACAGCAGGCAAATGCTGGGGCTGTGCCTTAATTAAGGCCACGGCCGCTTCTTCCCACTGTCAGCCCTTTCCTTTCCCATCGTCGCCATTGAAGACCTACGGTGCGACGTAAAGCAAATTCTAAATAAAAAATAAAAAATCTTTTCACAACCCCTTCCAAGGAAAAGTTGTATCCACACTACTGTCCTGGACTTACACCCCACCCACTGAAATTATTTTGTGGGTACGCCACTGCATCCACTCACCATTTAAGGTACAAGGTAAGTCCGAAGATGGTTGGATACTCAAAATACACCACCATAAATGATGCGGTTCTGGCTCAAAAGTATAAAGAAAGGTAAGGGACGGGATCAAGTGGTTTAAGTAGAATCCGTATCAATAGAACGTGACTACCCATTTTAAAAATGTCTCATGTATCGACTGCGATTCAAGCCTGGGCCGTCCTGATGAGGAGATAGAAGCATTGGAACTGAGTTATCACGCCCGCCAATTACAAAGTATTTACCCGCACTTTTGATGGTGCCATTTGAGGTTCCAATCAGTCCTCGATAATTTGACAAAATATATAGGCCTACCTATCGAACTTAGGCACGCATCCGCGATTGTCTTGGCACTGTAAGAATTTTAAAAAAACTTTTTCATAACTTACCGAGGATGCACATAGTGTTGGCTTTTCAGTGACAAAACGGTCCCTCTTCAAAAAATGTTACTTATATGGCACAAAATGAGGAACTAACGTGCAGATCACAATCCTGTCACAGTCTTCCCAACGCTGCAACTCAAACACAGCACATCTCTCAACCACGGTGCAACCCGAGGATCCCTAGGACATTGTTGTTTCCTGGAACCGATCTGCAAAAGCTGACACGATGTTGTAAGCTTGCAGCTGTTTCTGGACGTGGCCCCCGTTATCTCGGTGGTCACGTTCCGGCCCCCTACTGAGTAATCCCTTGCTAATTGGTCCTTTCTTCATGTCTTGACATTTGTCAATACACGGTTTCATTCCCAATACTGAGGCCTCTACAGGGAAATATCCTCGCGCATCAAAATCCTAAGTGTCTTCCTTTCATTCAAGCAGTACAAATATGGAGAATTATGTATGTCCCTATTGAGCCCTACTAATAGATTATTGTCGCTACGTTAATTTAACATTTCGGCGTACGTTTTTAAGTTGTTCGTACCGTACGTAAAACAACGGCTAATCCTCGCTCTAGTTTCAGAAAATATTTTGGGGGGGGCCCGGCCCCCCTGGGCCCCCCCCCTGGCTACGCCAGTGACACATGTCATCTTATGACAATACTGTGTGGCAACCTTAGTTGTAGTCGCACGATTCATTCTTAGTGCGCAATAGTGTTTGCAAATAAGTTTGTTTTGGCAACGAGCTAAATACGTAGCGTCTTGAAGAAATATACGTAAATCAATCAGCACTGATCTGCACTTAGGACAGTCGGCCAGGTGGCAGACTTCCTACCTGCTGTTTTCCTACCCTTTTCTTAAATGATTGCAAAGAATTTGGAATTTTATTGAACATCTCCCTTGGTAAATTATTTCAATGCCTAACTCCCCTACCTACAAACAAATATTTAATCCAATTTGCTCTCTTGAATTCCACCATTATCTTCATATTGTAGTTTTTCCTATTTTAAAAAACACCTCTCAAACTTATTCGTCTAATAATGTCATTCCACGCAATCTCTCCACTGACAGCTCAGAGCATACCACTTAGACGAGCAGCTTGTCTCCTTTCTCCCAAGTCTTCCCGGCCCAAAATGTGCAACATTTTGTAACGCTACTCTTTTGTCGGAAATCACCCAGAACAAATCGAACTGCTTTTGTTTGGATTATTTCCAGTTCGTGAATCGAGTAATCTTGGTGAGGGTCCCATATACTGGAACCATTCTCTAGCTGGGGTCCTACCAGAGATTTATAAGCCCTCTCCTTTGCATCCTTACTACAACCCGTAAAAAACCTCAGAATCATGTGCAGAGATCTGTACCGTTTATTTACAATTCCATTTATGTGATTACCGCAATGAAAATCTTTCCTTATATTAACCCCTAGGTACTTACAGTGATCCCCATAAGGAACCTTCACCCCATCAACGCAGTAATTAAAACTGAGGGGACTTTTCTTATTAGTGAAACTCACAACCTGACTTTTTAAACCCCGTTTATCATCATACCATTGCCTGCTGTCCGTCTCACAACATTATCGAGGTCATTTTGCAGTTGCTCACAATCTTGTAACTTATTTATTACTCTGTAGAGAATAACATCACCTGAAAAAAGCCTTACCTCTGACTCCAGTTATTTTCTCGTATCATTTATTATTTAAGAAAATCTGAAGGTGTCCAATAATACTGCCTTGAAGAATTCCCCTCTTAATGATAACAGGGACAGATAAAGTTTCACCTACTCTCATTCTCTGAGTTCTATTTTCTAGAAATATAGCCGCCCATTCAATCACTGTTTCTTCTAGTCCAATAGCCCTCATTTTTGCCGTTGACTCCCATGTTCTACCCTATCAAATGCCTTAGATAGGTCAATCGCGATACAGTCCATTTGACCCCCGAATCCAAGATATCTGCTATATCTTGCTGGAATCCTACAAGCTGAACTTCAGTGGAATAACCTTTCCTATACCCGAACTGTCTTCTATCGAACCAGTTATTAATTTCACAAGCATGTCTAATACAATTAGAAAGAATGCTTTCCCAAATATTTTTCAAGTGCTTTTGAAAACAACTCTTTCTTTCTAAAATTTTAAAATATCCTGTTATATTGCCAGTAAATCTCTGATTCCATACTTTTCGTTCATTTTTCCCCTTCATTAGTCCTAGTAATCTGGAGTTAACTGTAGTACAGGTTTCAATTTCCTGAACTCAATCGGGCTTTTACCTCGCCTTGCTTAGTTATTGTGCTGCCATCTCATTCACACTGCCCCCACTTTCTACGCCCTCTGAATTCTGAATTTCTACTTGATCTTGACGAACATTTTCATCCACTATTGTTTGCTCTTTGTAAGTATCTTCTCTTCTTCGTAGTACTCGAATTTATTTGTTGTCGAATTGCCTACGTAGTAAGTTATCAATACTATCAGTAAAACTTCACATCGACCCATCTCGCTTCCACCTCTATGACGAATAGATATGAATAGTTGGATGACTCCCTCTGAATCACATATACGCGCAAAATATCTGGTGTTAACTTTTCGTGTGCTGAAAAGTGAAAAATATTACGTATTTGAGAAGTAGGACGTATAATTCTGCATATGCTTCAATTTACTACCACATGAGAATATGCCAACAACTTGCTATATCCCGGATTACAAGCCGGGTTGCGATAAACAGTCAAATTAAAACCTTTGTTTTTCACTCCAAGGGATCCAAATTTGGTCTTCAAGTGGCCGAAGGATACTCCACAACAAGATCTGCCTTTGAGTAAAAAAAACGTATCTGTGATCTGCATTTTATCGCCGAAAATACCCAAAAATGTGACAATTTAATTATTCAATCAATCAATCAATCAATCAATCAATCAATCAATCAATCAATCAATCAATCAATCAATCAATCAATCAATCAATCAATCAATCAATCAATCAATCAATCAATCAATCAATCAATCAATCAATCAATCAATCAATCAATCAATCAATCAATCAATCAATCAATCAATCAATCAATCAATCAATCAATCAATCAATCAATCAATCAATCAATCAATCAATCAATCAATCAATCAATCAATCAATCAATCAATCAATGATCTTCATTTAGGCCAGTCGCCCAGGTGGCAGATTCCCTATCTGTTGTTTTCCTAGCCTTTTCTAATGATTTCAAAGAAACTGGAGATTTATTGAACATCTCCCTTGGTAAGTTATTCCAATCCATAACTCCCCTTCCTATAAATGAATATTTGCCCCAATTTGTCCTCTTGAATTCCAACTTCATCTTCATTTTCTGATATTTCCTACCTTTAAATACGCCACACAAACTTATTCGTCTACTAATGTCATTCCACGCCAACTCTCTGTTGACAGCTCGGAACAAAACTTTGCAACATTTTTGTAACGCTACTCTTTTGTCGGAAATCACCCAGAACAAATCGAGCTGCTTTTCTTTGGATTTTTCCAGTTCTTAATCAAGCAATCCTTGTGAGGGTCCCATACGCTGAAACCTGAAACCATACTCTAGTTGGGGTCTTACCAGAGACTTATAAGCCCTCCCCTTTACATCATTATTACAACCCCTAAACACCCTCATAACCATGTGCAGAGATCTGTACCCTTTACTTACAACCCCATTTATGTGATTAGCCCAATGAAGATCTTTCCTTATATTAACACCCAGATATTTACAATGAACCCCAAAAGGAACTTTCACCCCATCAACACAATAATTAAAACTGAGAGGAATTTTCCTATTAGTGAAACTCACAACCTGACTTTTAACTCCGTTTATCAACATGCCATTGCCTGCTGTCCATCTCACAACATTATCGAGGTCACGTTGCATTTGCTCACAATCTTGTAACTTATTTATTACTCTATACAGAATAACATCATCCGCAAAAAGCCTTACCTTTGATTCACTTGTTTATTCATATCATTGATATATATAAGAAAACATAAAGGTACAATAACACTGCCTTGAGGAATTCCCCTCTTAATTATTACAGGGCCAGATAAAGCTTCGCCTACTCTAATTCTCTGAGATCTACTTTCTAGAAATATAGCAACCCATTCAGTCACTCTTTTGTCTAGTCCAATTGCACTAATTTTTGCCAGTAGTCTCCCATGATCCACCTTTACAATTTTTTTAGACAGGTCAATACCGATACAGTCCATTTGACTTCCTGAATCCAAGATATCTGCTATATCTGCTTTACCTTGCTGGAATCCTACAAGTTGAGCTTCAGTGGAATAACCTTTCCTAAAACCGAACTGCCTTCTATCGAACCAGTTATTAATTTCGCAAACATGTCTAATATAATCAGAATGAATGCCTTTCCAAAGCTTACATGCAACGCATGTCAAACTTCCTGGCCTGTAATTTTCGGCCTTATGTCTATCACCCTTTCCTTTATACACAGGGGCTACTATAGCAACTCTCCATTCATTTGGTATAGCTCCTTCAACCAAACAATAATCAAATAAGTACTTCAGATATGGTACTATATCCCAACCCATTGTCTTTAGTATATCCCCAGAAATCTGATCAATTCCAGCCGCTTTTCTAGTTTTCAACTTTTGTATCTTATTGTAAATGTCATTGTTATCACATGTAAATTTTAATACTTCTTAAGCATTAGTCTCCTCCTCTATCTGGACATTATCCTTGTAACCAACAATCTTTACGTACTGCTGACTGAGTACTTCTGCCTTTTTGAAGATCCTCACATACACACTCCCTTGTTCATTAATTATTCCTAGAATGTCCTTCTTGGAACCTGTTTCTGCCTTAAAATATCTATACATACCCTTCCATATTACACTAAGATTTGTATGACTGCCAATTATGCTTGCCATCGTGTTATCGTTAGCTGCCTTCTTTGCTAGATTCAATTTTCTAGTAAGTTCCTTCAATTTCTCCTTACTTCCACAGCCATTTATATCTCTATTTCTTTCCAGTCTGCACTACCTTCTTAGTCTCTTTATTTCTCTATTATAATAAGGTGGGTATTTACCATTCCTTACCACCTTTAAAGGTACAAACCAGTTTTCACATTCCTCAACAATTGCTTTAAACCCACCCCAGAGTCTGTTTACATTTTTATTTACCGTTTTCCACCGATCATAGTTACTTTTTAGAAACTGCCTCATGCCTGCTTTATCAGCCATATGGTACTGCCTAACAGTCCTAATTTTAATACCTTCTTTTCTTTCACATTTATTTTTAACTACGACAAAAACGGCTTCATGATCACTAATGCCATCTATTACTTCGGTTTCTCTATAGAGCTCAACTGGTTTTACCAGCACCGCATCCAAGGTATTTTTCCCTCTAGTTAGTTCCATCACTTTTTGAATCAGCTGTCGTTCCCATATTAGCTTATTTGCCATTTGTTGGTCATGTTTCCTGTCGTTCGCATTTCCTTCCCAATTGTCATTTGGTAAATTTAGATCTCACGCTACAATCACATTTCTTTCGATGTCGTTTCCCACATAGCTGATTATCTTATCATATAATTCTGAATCCGTGTCAGCTCTACTCTTTCCCGGTCTGTACACTCCAAAGACATCGAGTTGCCTATTATATTTAGAAATGAGCCTTACACATAGAATTTCATGTTTCTCATCTTTAACTTTTTCGTAGCTTACAAATTCTTCTTTCACCAGAATTAATACTCCCCCTCCCACCAATTCTATCCTATCTCTACGATACACTTTCCAGTTCCGTAAGAAAATTTCTGCATCCATTATATCATTTCTCAGCCATGATTCAACTCCTATTGCAATATCTGGTAAATATATATCTATTAAATTACTTAATTCTATTCCTTTCTTTACAATACTTCTACAGTTCAACACTAACATTTCATGTCATCCCTACTTGACTGCCAGGTCTGTGAACTCTTATCACCGCTCCCTAGACAACCCCGTTTCTCTGAATGTACCTCGCTATTACCCTTCCAAAAAATTTCCTAACCTATACGAACCACTGCGGTTTAAGTGAAGGCCATCTGAGCGCAGATCCCTATCTCCTACCCACCCATTAGGATCTATAAATTTCACTCCCAGTTTCCCACATACCCACTCCATAGTCTCATTTAAATCCCCATTCACCCTCCAGTCAGTATCCCTCCTACACAGTATTCCACTGATAACAATCCCCGCTTCCTTAAACTACACCCGTGCTGCATTTACCAGATCCCACACATCCCCAAGTATGTTGGTACTTATATCAGCTTGCCTTACGTTGTTGGTACCAACGTGAAAAACTACCACCTTCTCCTTCCCCTCCTCCCTCTCTTCTACTTTCCTCAACATCTGCCACAACCTAATTCATGGATAACACTCTACCCCGGTTCCCTCTCCTCGACACACTTTCCCCACATGTCTAACGATGGAATCCCCCATGACCAGAGCCTCATCCCTACCCACCTCATTTGATCCCCTCCTCTACTGGTCATCCCTATCTTTCCTGATAGCTGCAGAAGCTACTTCTTCCTCCCTTTTCTCCTTCCCATGACCCTGTTCCACCCGTCTTTTCCTATCCGCTACTCTACATTTCCCTTTCTTACCTTTTCCCTTCCTCCTACTTCCACACATCTCAGCAACAGTTCTCTGTTCCTCATCTTCCCTCTGTTGTTCTACCTGGAGTGATTCGTACCGATTTCGCACAGACACCTGTCCTGAATTCTGATCCTGAATAGAGCCCTTAGCCTCCAATCCCCTTCCTCTTAGAACATTAGACCACCTGTCTTCTACAACTCCCCCCCCCTTTCCTTCCTCTCCCTCCTGAACATCTACTGTAACCTATACATTGTTTGAGGGAGGCCTATCTTCCTTCCTGTCTTCTGTGGGAATCCTAATTATCTCCCTCAAACTCTCCAACTCCTCCCTCATACCCCTCAATGCCTCGCCACACCCAAGTTCCTACACTTGCACTCCTTAGCCGTTCTTTACGGAAAAAATGAAAATAAAAGGAAAAATAAATTAACTTACGTGCAAAAAATGAACGGAGCGACATATTGTCTGGGATAGTATTCAAAGATCACACGACAATAACGTAATTCATATACGAGTACACTTCAATACTAGAATACTACAATACTATGGTGAAAAATGTTGAAATTCCAAGATAGAGAGGCAAACTGGATCCCACAGCAGTCACACACATTTTTTCCAAATCTTCCATTATACACAGTTCAAAAAATTAAGAGAACATGTTTTTGAATGTATGTCATGCTCCACAAAACAATACCATACACCCAGGTATATTACTAACTAAACCTTTTTTCTTTACCGTTGAAGTATACAAAAGAACATCAATGGATTCGCGTTTATTTTCAGAACACAAACGGAAATGTCCAAATAGGGACGAAAACGAAGTGTTAACAGTCCTCCAGGGTGGATTTTTATCATAGCTTGGCATCTACGTGGCATGCGCTGTATAAGTCGACGGAGGTCACGTTGCGGTATCAGGTCCCACTTTCAATGAGAACCTGTTCGAGGTCTTGGAGAGTCTGTGGTGGAACAGGACGCCCACGAACACTTCTGTCAAGCCTATCCAACACAAGCTCGATGGAATTAAGGTCGGGACTCACTGCTGGCCATTCCTTCTTTTGAATGTCCAGTTCTCGCAAGACAGCTCTGGTTATGCGCGCTATGTGAACCCTGGCATTGTCGTGCATGAGTACGAATTCATGATCAACACCGTATGCAGCAACCAACACATGCTTTATCGGTACCTGCTCGATGTACCCCGCATCGGTAAGAATACCCCGGACGACGACAAGATCCGTACGGCCATCAATACTGATGCCACCTCACACCATCACAGAACCTTGTCCGAATCAGTCGCCTTTCTGGACAACATTTGGCATGTACTGCTCACCACGGCGTCTCCATACACGTTGACGTCCATCACGCTGTTTCAGAGGAAATCTGGACTCGTTTGTGAACAACACAGATCTCCATTGACGAAGTTGCCAGTTGACGTGGGTACGGGAAAACGGAAGGCGAGCTGCGCGATGTTGCTGCGTTAAACGGGGCACTCGATCAAGACGTCTGGGTCGTAAGATCACGTCTCTTAACCTGTTCCTTACTGTCTGGTCAGATACCTTGATTCCAGTGACCCTCCTGAGGTCTTGTTGCAGTTTTCTGGCAGTTGCTGAACGACGCCGCAACGCACAGATGGTCAGATATTGGTCATCCTGTGGGGTTGTCATGCGTCCACGACCTTCTCCATCCCTTGTGAACTGGCCTGTCTCACTGTAACGATTCCACAAGCGGTAAATAACTGACGGAGAGACATTGCGATCCACAGCAACACGACGAAAAGTCCATCCTTTCTGGATCAAAGTGACGGCCCTTGCGACTTGAACCTCGTTAAGATGTATCATGCGATGTGCTGGTTGGCATACAACGTGCTAAAATGACCGCAGTAGTCTGTGTACCTCACAACGACACACGGACACACCGCTGTTCACTTTGTTTTGAGGGGTCGCCTGACAGTTTAATGCATGGCTACGCCTACAGATGGAGTGTAACTTGGATTTGACATACCCTGAGTAGCTAAGGTCTCAAAGTATGCTGTACGGCCATTGGAACCCCATCTACCAAATTAACGTTCACATACCAGACGTTGCAAAACATGTTCCCCGAATTTTGTTTGAACTGTGTATATATCCTGAAACATCATAGTAAAAGATGTCCATATCAACGCCAGTATACTAAAACAGATGTTCCTTCCACTCATGATTATTCCATACTGGACTCCTCTAGTATTAGCTCTGTATGCTCTAGTGCTGGTGATAACACAAAGTTAGTGCTGATAATCAGCAAGAAATCGTGTTAAGCAAAGAGAATGAAGTATCTCCACAGGAAGTTACTAATAAGATTCGAGATAAGCTGAGCTTGTTAACATATAAGTGAAGAAGTTACGTAAGAATTGCATGTGTTGGCAAGCCTGCAAAGGTTTAATATGTTTAATGCGATATATTTCCCAGCATGTACACAAACACTTGACATCTCTTTTTTTATTCAAGGTTATAACTGCTACAGAGTTTGATATACAGTCATTTTCGTGGCGAATTACTGAAAGAACACTTAGCGCAACTAAGCACAAACGTTTGAGATATTGATTACGTTACTGACGAATCAATTTACGAAGGAATGTCATTGTTAACTGTAAAATACTTTCTACGTATTTTTTGCAGAATACTTTCAAAACATGAAACACTATATCTTAATTTGAATCAAACGTATATAGCACATAAACACAGTCATCAGTCAGTAAACACAATGCACAGCCCTGAAGCACCACAGTAGTGAACGGTTTCAAATCACTTATTTAAACTATAAATTTCGAAGTAAATGACATCAATCCCCATATCGAAACACATGTTCAGAGACAGCTCATCCCTATCTATTTACACCAGCGCGCGTAGTGAAGGAACATATCAACCAGCACAAGTCATCACACTATACATTTCTATTCGTCCTGCTGTTATCCCAAGACAGACTACAATATATCACACCTTAGTGCTACTATCAATTGTCGGGAAAATGGTGGAATTCGTGGTGGTCGTAAGGGATGTGTGATTCGCACGTGTTTATGTTTGTTTACATTGTGTTTGAGGATATGAAGTACTATATCAACAGCGTTATTTAAGTACAAAGTAGGCCTAGTGTTAGAGGTGTAAATAATATTGTGCATAACAAAGTCTATTGTTGTGTTATAACGGCTGTAGATTTTGCTAAAGTGGATCGTTCGTGCTGCGTACTAGGTTGTAGATTAAACTATACTGTTGCAGATTATGTACTTCAGTTTTTAAATTCCCTGAATATACAGCTCTATGGGAGAAAATTAAGTCTAAGGCCAAACCGGGCCAAACCGGGCCAAACCGTTCAACGTATTGAACCAAGATTTGTGGTAAAGAAGCGTCCCTTACCAACAAAAAGTGGCAGTATTTTAGGGAGAAGAGTTGAATTTTGCTAAGATTTGATCCATTTTTGATGGACTCAGAACAAACTTCTGGTTCCACTTATTGTGGATGATAGTGCTCTTTTTACTAAGGTACACGATGATGGTAGGTTTGACGATATCTTGTCAAGGAATGCCTGTTTCGAAGTGTCGAGTGCACCTTGAATGTGAAAGTTTTTTTATAAGAAAATATATGTGTACCAAACGAGACCTTCTGTATAACAGCTGGGATAAGCTGTACAATGTGGTGAGTCAGTTTACAATTACGAACATCTTTCCACCTCCAATACGATTTATATTCCAGTGAATATTTTTGAGGATGCCTTCATTCCTGATAGTGATATGGATATAGTAAGATGTAGGAAAATAACATTTGCTTTGGAGTGATATTGCGGTTATTAGTTTCAGCTTAGGCACAGTATCCACCAGAGCTTTTGACATGGACTCCTACAATTTCTCCACATATCCAGGAGTCTATCAGTTGATGCAAATAACTAACATCATGGCTCTATCTCATCATGTATATCTTTGATAGAATAGGTTCGTACTAATACTATTAAAGCTTGTTCTAAATTTGACCAGGAACGCCTTGTATCCTACAGTTATCTAGAGAAAGTTTGTCTAGCTATTAGCATTTATCATAACATAAGAATATATCATAAGATTTTACATAATAAGTGCACTGTTATTTCTGAGGGCACTATCCGGTTCTGAATGTATTACCTAAAAAGTGGATTAACAGAGGTGTGCCCAGCCTTACTTTGAGTTTCCTACCGTAGCAATTCTGTCTTTATATTTCTGTAACTGCTCAGTTAGGATTGCATTGATGAATATAGTCTTATCTACTACCATCGTGTAGGCTACCTAAATAAAAGGAACGATATCATCCTTTATTACTATGTTAAGTGGAACCGGCTGTGTGTTAGATAAAATGTATCCATTGAATGTCATATATACTTACATGCTTCGTTATGTCAGTGTTGTGTTATACATATTTTAAACGATGCTGAGGTAATCCATTAACCTAACTAACACATTGGTTACTAATCCTCTTCTTGTTTATTGTGCTTCATTGCAATTATTGTCTACAAAGTACATAGTTTTGACATTAATCTTGGAGATCCTGGAGGAAAGAAATCTAATATGCGAAGCTTTCGCATCGAAATGAAATTATTCTGATGACTCCCTAACCTTGAACAGTAGGCAGCTGATCCCCCTATGACGCCCACCATGTTGGTTTTGACATTACGGTCTGATATATTGTAGTCGGTCTTGGTGATACTGTTATCCCATACTTGATAGTGTAAGGCAAGGACAACACGCAATGTTAATTTTTCTTTTGTTTCAGATGGGGACACACATCATCTAGTTCAGTATAGCGTCGTTCACATTTGAAGACAATTCCAGGATGTTATGTAAATAAAAACTACTTGAATTTATTTAATAAAGACTTTGTTCCTTTATTTCTTGCCACGTAATTACCAATGTTCAATTATTACACAACATAAGACACTAACAACATTATAAATATGTGGCTTACTCAGCAGCGCAGTGGCCTTTCACCGCTGAGTTTCGTGGTTCAAATCCTGGTCATACCATGTGAGATTTGTGCTGGACAAAGCGGAGTCGCAGTTTTTCTCCGGCTACTTCGGTTTTCCCTGTCATCTTTCATTCCAACAACACTCTTCATTATTATTGCATTTCATCTGTCAGTCATTAATCACTGCCGCACAGGAGTGCGGCAGGCATCGGCAGGCGGCACAAATCATATTCTCGCCTCTAGATAGGGGCTTCATTCATTCCATTCCTGACACGGATTTTCATTTAATTGAATATTTTGTATGGTCGGCGTAGTGGATTTCTGTTTAGAGAGCCCCTGGTTCGATTACCGACTAGGCTGAGGATTATAATTGCGTATGGTTTATTCCTCTAGCTCGGGGACAGACTACTCACTGTTGTGTGTTTCTGAGGTATCTGTGGTGGTGTGTTATATGTAGATGAAGAAATGAGTAGAAATCCACACGAAGTGTCGAGCCCAAGAAATGAGGAAAAGGCCAAAAAGGAAAGGATTACAGATATCTTGTACAGTTCCTTGGAAGAATGGTAAAAAGAATTAAAAGAAGTAAATTGATATTTGGATCATGTGCCGAATAGGGAACGAAGTCTGGAAGGCACAGCCTAGAGACGACTACAGTTTTCAGACACCCTGGCTGTAAGATGACATCAGTTTCTTACTCTACTGATGAACCTTTAGGTTCTTGCAAAATAAACGTCGTCGTAATTCGTAGTATAATGCACACAATCGCACATACGAAGTGCGTATTTTAAACAACAATATTTTGAAAAATATTTTCTTTTCTTTGAATACTACACACCTTAAACTATTTCTCCACGTAGTCATCACCATTATTAAGGTTCTTGAGGCGCCAATTATTGTACGAACACAGGCATGTGAAATGAGGAACAACTCTTAATGTAAACATTCCTATATAATAACAATATTCACAAGCAAACAGAAAGAAAAAAAGAAAACAGAACGATAATATAGCTTGTTTCTCAAGTACATTTTCGAACAAGTCTTACGTACGGAGTTTTAAATAATATTCACAAGTCAACAGAAAAAATAGAACATAATTCGTAAGTAAAATTTTTTAAGGAATATTTTATGTGTGAAGATATAAAAAATATTCACAAATAAAGAAATTAGAACTTGCTTCATAAATACATTTTCTTAATAAATATCCTATTACCGTATTGTATATTATGCATTTTATGATACAAAATGTGAAAACCTCTACCACTAAATGTACCGCCTGAACAGTGCCCATTGGGAAATGCAGTTCTCTGAAAGAATGCCCGCTTTCTAATCTCATTTCTTGATATAAAATCATCTAGCTCCTTCTCCAGATTTAACACCTTAGCAGCCCTTGACGACTACCAAACTCCACGTTTCAAGGAGACTTAAGATCTAGGAGAAACATTTGATGGGGGAATCGGGTCGGGGGGGGGGGGTTTATGGCACTCTGCTCCTCTAAGATCATTTCGGGGGGACAGGAAACGTCTTGCCCCCACAAAGCCGGCGCCACTGACCGGGCACACCAAATCATCTGTGATTACAGATGGTGCACATGATGACGATATTCACTGAACATTGGAAGACATTTCCTCACCATTCCATCCACCATACACCTCACACAGTTGGTGATGAATGTCAGTGTGTTTAATGTTTCTTGCGTTCAAGAAACGAATCGCGGACCGTGGATTGTTCGTTTGTCTTGAACATTTTAAACACTCACTATACAAGATACAATATATGAAGGTCTCCAGCATTGCACATAGCGTGTTAACAGATGAAGGAACCCATTGCGCTTGCTTAATATTACAACCGCAGCACTGCAGCGGAAATATACGCAAACGATACTTATTAAAAAGCCGTCGCTAGTAGCAATACTTGAATTGCACCATTCATTTTTATTTACATTGTCATTTTATTTACAAAAAAAAAAAAAAAAGAATGAGGTCTCTGTGTGTTATACCGGTATTCTATTTCTTTTAGACACTAACTGTAGAAACCAATTTTCTGATCAACCAGAGCGATGCTCTGTACAAGTCCCTGTACCACCATGACTTGATGTAAGCAACACGATTTGAATAAAATGCTACCGAACTTCTATTCCTAGTGATGAGTCGAGTTCGGAAGTTTATGACCTAAGGAAGTACAAAAGTTTCAAAGCAAATATGCTCTAAAAGTAGCTATGACTGAAAACGTTTAAAAAAGCCCTTAAAAGATGAAAAATATGACCTAAAACTAGCTAAATATGACCCAAAAATATAAAATATAACCTTAAAACTAGCTAAATATGACATTAAAACTGTTTATTTATCCGAGTCCGAAATCACTACAATATATTTACAACTACTCTATTTACACTTTGTTTATCCAATATTCAGCTGTCGAGATGGCACATTCATCAGCTTCTACCAAATCCATCATACTACATGGTTTAGACAGATTTATACAGATGAGAAGGTGTCTATGATGTTGCTTTTCACCACACTCACACAAATCTTAATCACCGTACATAAAAACTAGCTAAATATGCCCTAAAACTAGCTAAATGTGACACAAAAGGAAAATTTTTAGGGACAGCATGTATTAGAGTACTACTAACACTAAACATGTCAAAAGTGATAAGCGATAACAACATGTTTATTGTTAGAACCGGGCGAGTTGGCCGTGCTGTTAAGGCCACGCAGCTGTGAGCTTGCATCCGGAAGATAGTGGGTTCGAACCCCGCTGTTGCCAGTCCTGAAGATGGTTTACGATGGTTTCCCATTTTCACACCAGGCAAATTCTGGGGCCGTGTCTTAATTAGGACCGCTTCCTTCCACTACTAGCCCTTTCCTATCCCATCTTCGCCATAAGACCTATCCGTGTCGGTGCGACGTAAAGCAAACTGTACACTATCTTGTTACAAACGACGCCTCAATTTAAACAAAAAATCATATAATGAGAAAAATATGACCGAAGCAATAAAATGGCCGAAATATGAATTTATTTGAAATATAAAATTGCTTTAAATGGGGTCAGGAACTCATCATTCACAGTTAATTTTCAGGTTTCGGGTAAAATGACCTTAGGAATGAATTAGGACCTTTCCTTAACTTCCGAATCTTAGTGATGAGACAAGAGGTTTTAGAATTTAGCTAATTCTTTAGGAGAAAATATTTGGTAGACATGGTCTTGGAACATGATGAATTTCCTGGCTTACACATTTAATAATTTGATTTTAGGTTTTATCCACTGAACTGTTCGGGACTAATGCAACAAAGACGAAACTGTCACGTGGACTGCCAACGTCCAGTAACTTTGCTTGAAGGAGATATCGGCCAGTAAGTATTCGTCTACGTTCTCTGAGCTGATACAACGACAAGGCCAAGTGGCTCTAGATACCTGCATTCATTGTATTTTGGACGTAAATACATGTGTAAATAGGATATGAGCGATATGCAAATGAGCTGACGCGATAAACCCCCGAAGTAATGTTTAACGACCAGCGGTAATTCGCACAAGGAAAAGAGGAAAAGAAACACTGATAGCAATGGGTATAAAAGTTGGAGCAAGGTTTGCTTGGTTACCCAGAGACACGCAGTAAGTATGCAATCTAGCATTCAGTAATATCAAAATTGCTGGACATTCTTGAACACATTAGTTATTTGCAAGAGTCGTCGAGTTCAAAGAGTGTATTGGACATTGAAGGAGCTCTTAACCTTTATTCGTTGATAATTTTGTATTGTCATAAGATGTGTGCAGATAACTGTCTGGGGTGTTGTCGAATTGGTCCGATGGTTATAGGAATTTTGAAATCAACCAATTAGTGAGGTCGAACTGGTCCGACGGTTGGCACTGGGGCGGGGTCGAACTGTTTCGAAGCTAAAATATCGAAACCAAGGATCGAAGAAGTCTTATCATCTTCTCATATTTATCATACCAACTGTCCCAACAAAATGACACAGGAAAATATAGTAAATATATGTAGCGGCCTTTCGTCCTTGTCAAATAACGTATATATATATTGCCCTTTATGTTAGGTTAGGATCGCCACTTTTGATCCGATTGTGTCTTGTCACTTTTTGAATATCTAAATCGCTCAAAAACGACTATCTTAAAACCCCTCTCACTTAACATGGGAAGTAGTGGACACTTCTACGCGTTATACTCTGCTCTGAGACAGTCTAAGAACTGACACTGAATCTAGTGAAATGAAGCAGTTGTTGGGGTTTAGGTTAGTAACCCATTCAGGAATTCCTGCCTCTAACTGCCTAACAAAAACGCTGAAAATATAACCAGATGTACATTTACATCACTAAAGTGAACAAAATATGACCAAAGCAATAAAAGGCCGAAATATGAATTTATACCCATCGGGCCAGTTCGGTACTACCCAACTGTGAGTAACCAATTACAATTAATCTTGGAGCTGTCGACAAGTGCTTTATCTGTCATAAGCCGCAGTATTTGTCCAGGCGTGCACTTTACTTAATAATGTTATTCATTTTACGTCAAAATAACTACTTCCTTTAACGATTTTTCTTTTTTCTTACAAGTCGTTTTACGTCGCACCGACACAGATAGGTCTTATGGCGACGATGGGACAGGAAGGAATATACCGTACAATACCATATACTTTATTGCCGTTAGATAGCATACTACGTACAGTTGCAATAGACAAAGTCAAACGCAAAATATAACTTACAGTTTAACAAATATAAATACATTTAATTGTCATTAAACAGGTTTATATACACTGAAAAGTAAAATGGAAGCTTATCGTGACACGTTGTGCTATTAGTCTATTGAATAGTAACCGTGGATCTGATCATAACTACCAGTGTTACCTACCTATTAGGAAGGTGCTGAATTTCATATTCGCCCCTTGACATTAGCGTTACTTTTTCTTCAAATTCAGATAGTGAATAAAAACAGCCATTTTTATGTTTTAAGTTACTTCAGGCAATATCTTTCCACTGGGTCGGTAGCTTATTGAATAATTTTATCCCATTTGATCTATTAATTTCCTTGTGCATTTTTTATCTGACGTGTGCTAAACCTAAGTAGGGGCTGCCTGGCTGAGGCGGTAAAGGGGTGCTCGGTTCACCCGGAAGAACATGGGTTTGATTCCCCGTCAGGAAGTCTTAAAATTTAAGAAACGAGATTTCGGATTCCGGAGGTGCATATTGTCCTGAGGTTCACTCAGCCTGCACCAAAAATGAGTACGAGGTTATTTCCTGGGAGAAAAGGCGGCCGGGTGCAGAGCTAACCACTCTACCTCACCAAGTGCCGAGGTTACGGATAGTGGAAGCCTTTACCTTCCACCCCTCCAAGGGCCTTCGTGGCCTGTATGGAGATGACTTTGCTTTGATTCGCTTTGCTAAATCTAAATCATTCCTTCTCCGTATATCGTATGAATGTACATTTCTACGAGATGTCAGATCATCGAGATTTTCTTTGATATTAAAGATGCAATGAAATGTTTATAGTGATGGGAGAGTCATAATAGCAAGTTCTTGAAACACAGGCCTGCATGACTCCCTATTGGTCTTGCCTTTTATACACCTTATTGCCTTCTTTTGCCACTTAAACACATCTTGTGTGCCTGTCGAATTCCCCCATGAAGCATAGTATGCACACATCTGATTACTGCTAACTGACTCTTCCAGTCTTCGAAATAAAAATAACCCTCTCGACAGTCTTTTACCTAAATTTTTTGTGTGAGTATATCAGGTTAACTTAGAATTTGACAGAACTACGTTATTTATTCTCATCTGAAGTTGATTTAATTAAGTGAAAGTAAGTAACTTCTATCTTGTTACTATTTAAAAATAGTTTATTACCCTGCAACCAATTGGATGATTTGTCTAGCATATCTAACCTTTTATTTTCCACATTTGTAAAGTCCTTTCCACTTGTTATGATGGTGATATCATCTGCATAGAGCACTGACCTGCAAGGTAAATTACTTACATTTATGTACACGAGGATGAGCTACTCTGAGTGCTACAGACGTTTTGGTTTTCAACTTGTACAATTTGACGTCTGTTGTTGAGATAGGGTGTGATTAATAATAGGCCTAATTCTACATCTTTAACCCCGTAATAGTTGAGCTTTCTTATTAGTATATCATGTGGTATGAAATCAAAAGCTTTACTGAGGTCTAACAATGTAGCAAATGTTATGCGGTGAGACTCAAAACCCTGTATTACCTCAGTCACAACAGTTTCTACAGCTTTAATGATGGATTTACCAGATATGTAAACAGAAGGAGGGGTATTTAATAAATTGTACTTTTCAAAATATGCTGATAACTCTTCCTTTATACAATGTTCTATTATATTAGATATAATAGGAACAATTGGAATGTATTGATACTTTCCTGGATCCAATCTATCACAATTTTATCTGGAAAAATTCCTTCAGTCAGTTTCCAGCTTAGTTGAAGGAAATAATGTTATGTCAATAATGTTTTTAGGATATAGTTACTTGCTAATTGCTTTACGTCGCACCGACACAGATAGGTGTTATGGCGACGATGGGATAGGAAAGGCCTAGGATTTGGAAGGAAGAGGCCATGCCTTAATTAAGGTACAGCCCCACCATTTGCCTGGTGTGAAAATGGGAAACCACGGAAAACCATCTTCAGGACTGCCGACAGTGGGATTCGAACGATATGGTTACTTAATAATAATATTCGTAATTTGAGTAAATTAATTCTGATACTTTTTTAAGACTTTTACAAGCTTTATCTCTTGCCACCTAAATGGAGGTCTGTAAGTTTCAGAAATTACATTATTTTTAACATGTTATTGTACATTGTTACATTATCACGGGAGGCGCTACTGTTGTTCATATATTTGACACTTACTGTATTTACAACATAGTCATTCAATACATCAGGTTCTATTGGCACTGACATTTTATCCTCTGTCCTACCAATTTCATCGTTTATAACTGACCAAGCTGCCTTAATTTATTTTTGAGTTGTTAATAAAATAATCATTAGCTTGCTTTTTCAATGTTTTTATTTCTTTAGATAGCACTTTTTAATAAAGACAATTTTCTTTATCATTTGAAGAACCCCCCCCCCCCCCATTTTGCTTTAATGTAATACATCATCTTTAGATTCCTAATAGCTGCAAGGCGAGGAGTGTACCATTTCCCTTTCTGTTTACTTTATATTTACTTGATGTGTCAATTATCTTTGTTGTTCTAGGACACCATATTCTCGTACAGGACCATAACGTTTGCAAAAAGTTTTCAGTTGCTTCTGAAACATTACTGGAGTTTGCTATCATGTTTTCAAAATTGATTTACAGTAGGCCTAATTAATTTCTTAGCTTAAAAATATTATTATCTCCTAACATCCTAAAGTGTATAAGTTGTCTGTGGTTACTGTGTTTTTGCAAGACACTTTTGAATTTTAACCAAAGACCGCAGTGATCAGACAAAAGAGGCTCTGTGACACCACATGTACAATCACTTTTATGAACATTAGTAATGATCTTGTCCAAACAAGATTTTTTTCTAGTGGGTTGGTCATTGGCAAGATAGAAGTTATATGACCTTAGAAGATCACAAAAATAGATTTTGGCAGATGATTGAACTAAAGTGTTAATATTAATGTCTCCAATGGAATAGATTTTATAGTTTCGATACCTATCCAAGCACTCTGCGAAATTATCCCACAAGTTCATAAAAATGTTAATGTCGGAATCAGGTGTTCGATATAGAGAAACAGTTATCAGTTTAAAATGAGTAAATATCATCCCGGCTACTTCAAATAGCTTCTCTTCACAGAACTGATCTAAGTGTAAAACAGTGTATTTCATGTTGGTATTCATTTTCTTACATATTGCAACACTCCCATTTGAAACCCTACTTCTACAGAAATATGTCATTACCTCGTATCCTGGGTGAATATACACGTCAACCTCTTCCTTTTACAAGCCAATGTTCATTCACACACAGAATATCAACAGAGAATTAATTCAGGAACATTTCAATTTCACCAAGCTTATTTCTGATGGATTGTGAGTTGATATGGAAAATAGTAAGTTCTGTATTTGCATAACAATATTTGCTAGCGTTCTTAACTGTTCGTGGAGTTTGGTCCACTGGCCACTGCAAGCTTTCCTCTGGTATTAACATCTGTACTATTTCCTAATGTTACATTTACCTCATAATTGGCGACTCCCTTGTGAACCTGGATCCTTGTGCTTAAATATTGATTTAAGGACCAAGGATTTCCAAACAAGTTTCCCTGTACATGCCACTTCAGTGGTGTAGGTTTACTGATGTTTAATTTATCCTCCAAATCATTCCTGATAATATTAACAATTTGTCTACTTAGGGGTTCTTACCCATCTCTATTAAAGGGTAGGCCATGCTTAGTAAATAAGTGCCTGCTAAACTCCGAAATTTCTATTAAATCAAAATTTCTAAAATGTTTCCACAATAAATTTATTAATTCTCATATTTACATCCTGCACAGCCTGGTTCACATATGAGTCTTTTGCAAGATCATGCCTATATGGTACATTAACTACAGTAATTTGGAATCGGGTAATTTAGAAATCTTACCTTTGAGGTTGATAACTAATTCCTCACCTTTATCTACAGCAATATCATTTGTCCCACTTATAATCACTACATAGTTGTCCTTCTCTAAACAGGATCACAGTCCTTACGAACATTTCGTGCTCTAGCACCCTGTTTTACTAATCCCTGTATTCTGAAGATAAGACTTGATATTTTCTGCCATCCCTCGTCATTGACTGTCCGTGTACAGATGGATTTTCGGCTACCGTGACCTTAATTAAGGTGTGCCTGGTGTGAAATTGGGAACACTGAAAATCACCTTCAGGGCTGACGTTTTGGGGTTCGAACCCACGATCTCCCGAGTGCAAGCTGACAGCTGCGCCCCTAACCGCACGGCCAGCTCGCTCGGTTTTAATAAGTTTCGGAGACTTCGAGGGATTAGAATTTTGTCCTGCAGGAGCTAGTTTCGTGCTAGCAAATTCACTGACAGGAGGCTGGTGTATTTGAAAACTGAAATGAGCCGGGATCGAACCCGCTAAACTGAGCTCAGAAGACCAGCGCTTTACCGTCTATGCTACTTAGAGAGTCTACCCCCTACCGTTCAGTTGCTTGTCCCAACAGTGAAAGAGTTCCTCTATACTCTCCATAATGGCTGGCTGTTGATTGAACCACTGTTCTACAGAATTACAGACCACTTGATTGGCGATGAAACACTTTCTCTTCAGGGCCTTCCTTCTTCAGCGGGCCAAATCCACACGATAGTCGCAAGCCCAGTGTACCCGGTGCTGGGTTGACAGCGTGTTGACGTGCGTGGAGCATAAGCACATCTTATGACAGTTTTCCCGTCAAAGGACCTTCTGTGTACAGAAATTCAACCCTCCTACTTCGTATTCGTTTGGAGAAAACACTTAAACCCGATATTGCTTCAACATTTTTGTCTTCTTAGTAGACGCGTGTCTAGACATCGGTGGCAGCACGCCGTGCAGGGCTGTAGTCGAGGGAACAGGCGGGTATACAGTAGCGGCGATTACGGGGGGGAGAGGCAGTCACCTTCCCCCGAACTTTGTGGAGAAATTATTACATTTTTCTTCAATTTTAGCCGGCTGAATCTAGGAATTATAGGAATTATTTTAAAAACCAATTTGTACAAGCCCTGTTGTCTTATCAGTTAATTATTTACTTTAATTTCTTTAATTATTAACAAAATACTTAGGAGCAATACCCACAAAATATCGTTCGTCGCGGCTAACCGATTCGTACAGCAGCACAGCAAGTAGCGGAGACTCGCGCAGCAGCGTATACCAGGTGCTGTGAGGAAGGGCAGCGGTATAACTTTTGGCCAAGATCATGGACACTGAGGTAAGATTCACCCGCTTGTCGCGCGCATTCGTTCGTCTGGCAGTCTCTTTAGTCTCTGTTAGTTTCTTCGCGTGTAGTAACATACTAAATGATTTTTAATTGTATAACCTCCCCGTACTTTTATTTAATGTAATACATGTGTAATATTGCTCATTGGTGAATGTTTTATTGTAGAGTATTGAATCAAGATCTCAGAAAACTCTTAATACTGCAATTCAGTTGGTAAACTGTCACGCTTTACTCTCTGTAGAAATTCGCTCTGAGAGCATCAAAACTTACCATTTAGTAGGCTTTCTCTTTTTCTTCAGTTTTGATGTATATAGACCCCCCCTGCTGCTATATCCCGAAAATTCGGGAACATTTTGTTGTCTGTACATTTTTTCTGCTAAAATGGAGCTGATTAGTTGTTACGTTCCTGCTGTTTCACTTGTTTTCATGTTTATTAACGAAAAGCTTCAAACCGGAGCTATTTACACGGGCCGCCTTACTCTTAACTCAAAACATTCTCCCCAAGCGATATTTAAATTATTTCTGAGCTTCCGCTAAAACGTTGATAACTCCTGAACCATTCATGCAAATTATACTATGATGCTATTTTTATCTTAATAAACTTATTGAAATGAATAAACAACCTATTTTGATAATGATTACGTGATTAATCTAAAAATATAGTTCGTAATTTTAAATTTGATTCTTTTTACTGTCAACTATAACAGAGAAACACTTCTAGAGGGCTATGTTACACAGATAGGTATATACCGTCCCGTACGGTTTTGTAGAGATTTTTAATGCTGTAAAATTCTTCCAGACATACTTGGGGGTCTATCGTTGACGGTTTAGGCAGCGTAAGCCGAGTATACGCTTGGATGACAGTTTTTCTTTTACTTTCTTCACTAAATTACCACTATTCGGCTGTCTTCTGTTGTAGATTAATATCTCATACAGTTGAACCTTCCCCATGAAGTGTTCTACACAACGGGGGAAATCAAATCAATATCCGTTGGGTGGTTGTCAAGATAATTATAATTTCGTGTGGCTATTTGTAGCCGAGTGCAGCCCTTGCAAGGCAGACCCTCCGATGAGGTAGTGTGTGCTGTGTGAGTTGCAGGGATGTTGGGGACAGCACTAACACAGCCCCCGGGCCATTGGAATTAACCAATGAAGGTTAAAATCCCCGACCTGGCCGGGAATCGAACCCGGGACCCTCTGAACCGAAGGCCAGTACTCTGACCATTCAACCAACGAGTCGGACGTTGTCAAGCCCGCACAAAACTTGATGATATGTAGGCCTATAGGTAAGGTTAAAGGTAGCAGTGGAGGGCAAAAGGTTGTAATCACCACCAACAATAATATACTCTCATTTGTCTACAGAAATGAACACGAAACTGCTTGTATTGATGATGGTAGTTCTTGTGGCGATGGCCACTGGTCAGTCCCGATCAGGAAACTGTCCACGTGTTCGGCCAGGTACGTTCGGCATCTGCGTTGAAGAATGCTCTAGTGATGACGCGTGCCCAGGAGCACAGAAATGTTGCAGCAATGGTTGCGGCCGTACCTGCAGGAATCCTGTATGAATAACATCGGAGAGGTGAGTAAGTACAAAGTCACTGGTGATACTTTTGTTGTTCTGATCACCAGCCCATTGGCATATTTATAGCACCCTATCCCTTGCTGATACAGTTAAATCTGTCAAGTTGAACACCTCTCTAACATGACCAGTGCTGATATTGACAAAATTTTCATTGAACTGGAGAACACCCATTAGTTTATATGTACAATTTATTCTGTAAGTTGAGCACCTGTCTAACTTGAAGCTCGACATCTGGGTGTACGGAATTTAAAGCAATTTTCACCTGCATAAGTTGACCACTGTAGTTCAAACTTAGTGTGGTAGTGTACACATCAGTGGCGAATTCTGGTTTTTAGACGTGTAGGATGAACCATTAGTAGTTAGACATACAATAAGAAAATGAAGTAGGTAGGGTAAGCAATAAGAACGTGTTTCTTCGTTTGTTGATGACGTTCACGGAGAATATTTCCTAAATGATTTATATCAGCCACACCTGCATTGTTCCAAGTTGCAAAACTTTTTTTTTCTACTTGCTTTACGTCGAATCGACACAGATAGGTCTTATGGCGACGATGGGATAGGAAAGGCTTAGGACTGGGAAGGAAGCGGCCGTGGCCTTAATTAAGGTACAGCCCCAGCATTTGCCTGGTGTGAAAATGGGAAACCACGGAAAACTATCTTCAGGGCTGCCGACAGTGGGGTTCGAACCCACTATCTCCCGGATGCAAGCTCACAGCTGCGCGCCCCTAACCGCATGCAACTCGTCCGGTAAAGTTGCAAAACAATAAACACGACCAACAGAACAGTTGATTTAAATGTCTACACACGCTTAACTACGGTATTTCTCTATGCTTAGAAATATAGAAATTAAGTTTCGCTGTTTTACGAAACTGAAGTAAGCTGGGTAATGATGGTGTAGGCCGCCCTTTTTCCTTGAAAGCTTGTTGAATTGAACGGGCATTTCATTAGTCCTTCGATTACACAATCACAAGGTTCACTTACGTGGTTTTCACACTTTGATGTACTCGCATTATAAAACATTTTACGACGCGTTGATTCATTACAAGCTTCGGGTCTAGAAAAACCTGCTGTCGGACGAACGACCACGTCCTCGCTGCTCGATGTCTTGAGCACAGTTCCCCTCTAAACCTCGCCTTCTTCTCGCTGCGTTGACGTCACCTATAGCTATGTGGATTCAAGGACAGTTTAAGACGAAGCTAAGACGTCCTCACACCCAACACCAACCTGCTCAGAATAAAACTCTTTCCAATAGTGCCCTTCAATGAAAACCTACAACCTGTTTTTCAGTCTTTGACCGGGTCAGGGATGTAATGAATGCAACATATATAGGCTGTTGTTACAATGGGGTCGCCACACCCAAGGTGATTTTATTAATGACTGATAGATGTTATGAAATGAGAATGGAGAGTGTTGCTGGAATGAAAGATGACAGGGAAAACCGGAGTACCCGGAGGAAAACCTGTCCCGCCTCCGCTTTGTCCAGCACAAATCTCACATGGAGTGACCGGGATTTGAACCACGGTATCCAGCAGTGCCTTTCAATGACGTTGTTAATTGTGATGTGTCGTTTAGTTTTCAGTTACAGCAATAAATGTTAATAATATTTTATACAGAAAAATTGTGGAGTGTAGGATGCTATTTTTTTTTTTTTTTTTTGCTATTTGCTTTACGTCGCACCGACAGAGATAGATCTTATGACGGCGATGGGGCAGGGAAGGGCTAGGACTGGGAAGGAAGCGGCCGTGGCCTTAATTAAGGTACAGCCTTATGCCTGGTGTGAAAATTGGAAACCACGGAAAACCATCTTCAGCGCTGCCGACAGTGGGGTTCGAACCCACTATCTCCCGAATACTGGCCGCACTTAAGCGACTGCAGCTATCGAGCTCGATGAGTATAGGATGACACTCACATCTTATATGGAATAATTGCCACTGGCACACACATTCCTCACAAAGTAACAAGGCCACATTCCAAGCATTTTGCTACCCTTCTTTATTTGTTTCTTTAAATGATGATGTGCAATTAAGTTAACCTAAAAATGGTTTGAATGAGGGAGGTTCCAAGATGTTACCAACAACAATAATTAGTATACAACTTGTAAGAGGACAGACGGGGAAAACAAGCTGCCTGTCATGTTTGGTTCAGGTCAAACACGGTCAATCCTTATATGACCATGTGCAGCATTAAATACTTTTTTTTGTTTTAAGCGAGGTGTAAATTCTCAACTTTTGTGATGTACAGTGCTGTACTTCAAATAATAATAAAATTGTATGTTTATTAAGGCCGAATATGACCTAGATAAAGTAATAAATATGTGTACATACCGTAGTACAGTAAAATTTTGTAATTTTTAAGTCGCCACTTGATTTTAAAATGATTGTATTTTTTAAAATAAAATAACAACCTGTCTATGATGATCAGGTTTTATCGTATCTGCCCAGTCGTTATAGACTGATCTACTATAATCTACTTGTCGTATTTAGACTTCAACCTGTCTGTTTTGTCTTCACCGTTTTACGTTCCTAGTTCCAGAACGAATTCTAGATATCTCAACATTTTTCTTGTAAATATTTACCGCATTGTTTTCTGATTATCAACACAACTCGGTATCCCCACATTTGCGGTCAGTTTCTAAACATCTACTATTCATTCAGCTGCGGTATCTTTCTTTATGTAGTTGACTATCAATAGATCTAATTGGTAAACCAAGTCGTCTCACATAAATACGTCGTGAGGGGCGGGCAACGGCATGAAGTAAGTGACTTCGTGTGCTCCGAGACCGCTACGGTAGCTGTGAATGACCTACAGGAACCGTGAACAACCATTGTAAACGGGCTATGGTGAAAGGAAAACTGGTCAACGGCTTTGAAGGCAGATGATTTTAAAGCCCAATGGTTGAGGAGTCGGAAGAACCGACGTCCACTGCTTTGTGGTTAGAGTAACATCCAAAGGCTAAGGGTAATGAAATGAAATGAAATGGCGTACGGCTTTTAGTGCCGGGAGTGGTGGTGGTGGTGATTATTGTTTTAAGAGGAAGTACAACTAGGCAACCATCCTCTATATAACACTAATCAGAGGGAAAAATTGGAAGGGGTCCGCCACTTCGAGAAATGAAGGTATCGGCCAAAGGAAGGCAAGGGCCACGAAGGGCATGAAAATGAAAGACTCCCTAGGTCTTCATACGTAATACCGTCGGGGTCGGAAAAGAACAAGAGTTGACCAAGAGAGGTCGGATAGGATAGATAAAAGTGAAGAGCCTAGCACAAGTAAGTGGAAGCAATGCCAGGACTCAGCTAGGGGGCCCGTGGTCGCCAACCCACGCTCCAAAGTTCAGAGCCCTTGGGGCTCCTTTCAGTCGCCTCTTACGACAGGCAGGGAATACCGTGGGTGTTATTCTACCGCCCCCACCCACAGGGAGATTAGTGCCGGGAGTGTGCGATGACAAGTTCGGCTCGCCAGATGCAGGTATTTCGATTTGACTCCCGTAGGCGACCTACGCGTCGTGATGAGGATGAAATGATGATGAAGACGACACATACACCCAGCCCCCGTGCCAGGTTAAAATTCCCGGCCCTGCCGGGAATCGAACCCGGGACCCCTGTGACCAAGGCCAGCACGCTAACCATTTATTCATGGAGCCGGACAAGGCTAAGCGTGAGCTCCCTGAAAGAAAAGGTCCAGCAAGTCCGGGGGCTGTAAGGAGGCAGAGCGCCCTGGACAATTACAAAGCAGGTTGATGCCGTGCACACGAACTTTTCCAAAGCTTTCGACTCTGTTCAACATAATTTTTGTCAGCATACGGCATTCAGAAAGCTTGCTCGAATGGTTTAAATCTTTGCGACAGGAGGTATTCAGCAAAATACTAGGCCTCACTTCTCGTCCTTACCAGTCAATTTCTAGAGTTCCACAAGGTATTTGTGTTTCCTTCTATTTGTTAATGATCTGCCATTACAAATTCATTCCAGCAACTATCTGCTCTATGGTGATGATCTTGAAGTTTACACGGTAATTGAAAACATGAGTGACTGCGAATTACTACAGTCAGCTACAAATAATATTAGTGATTGGTGCAAACAGTGGCATCTAACCCTAAATATTTCAAAATGTAGTGCAATATCCTTCACGGGAAAATCGAAAGTTAATGCATTCAAGTATTATATAATATAAAAGGTCAAATAGCGAAGCGTCTTGTTGTTCTTACCGAGCTCGACAGCTGCAGTCACTTAAGTGCGGCCAGTATCCAGTATTCGGGAGATAGTGGGTTCGAGCCCCAATGTCGGCAGCCCTGAAGATGGTTTTCTGTGGTTTCCCATTTTCACACCAGGTAAATGCTGGGGCTGTACCATAATGAATGCCACGGCCGCTTCCTTCCTACTCGTAGCCCTTTCTTATCCCATCGTCGCCGTAAGACCTCTCTGTGTCGGTGCGACGTAAAGCAAGTTGTAAAAAGAATCTTGTTGTTCTTTTTAGTAATAAATGAACATGTGTTAGTGTAAAGATCGGCAATAAGGAATACAGAAAGGTAAGTTTCCTGAAAAGAAATGGTAAGAGTTTAAAATCCATTGTCTTATTGACAGCCATGTACGGTCGAGTCCTGCGTATTGCTCTGAGTTGTGGATCCGTTCACAGCAGTACTTAAATTAATGCCTTAGAGCGAGTGCAGATATGATTCTCAAATTGGATCGGTATAAAATCAATCGATCAATCAATCAATCAATCAATCAATCAATCAATCAATCAATCAATCAATCAATCAATCAATCAATCAATCAATCAATCAATCAATCAATCAATCAATCAATCAATCAATCAATCAATCAATCAATCAATCAATCAATCAATCAGGACTGTCGCCCATATGGGAGATTGTCTATCAGTTGTTTCTATTTCAACGTAGTTGGACATTTATCAGACATTTCCCTTGATAAATTATTATCCCTAATTCCGTTTCCTATAAACGAATATTTTCCCCAAGTTGTCCTCTTGAATTCCAGCTTTTTCTTCATTTTGTGATCTTTTCTACTTTTACAACTCCAGTGAAGCTTGTTAGTCTACTAATGTCATTCAGTGCCATCTCTCCACGGAGAGGTCGGAACATACCGCTTAGTCGAGCAGCTTGTCTCCTTACTCCCAAGTCTTCCCAGCCCATAGTTTGCAACATTTTCGTAACACTACCATAAATCACCCGAAACAAATGGTGCTGCTTTTCCTTGATTTTTTTCCAGTTCTTTGATCAAGTATTCCTGGCGAGGGTCGAATACACTGGAACCATGTTCTAGTTGGGGTTTTATCAGAGACTTACACGTTCTTTCCTTTAGCCTACATCCTTTGCTAGTGGCTTTATGTCGCACCGACACAGATAGGTCTTTATGGCGACTATTGGATAGGAAAGAGCTAGGAGTTGGAAGGAAGCGGCCGTGGCCTTAATTAAAGTACAGCCCCAGCATTTGGCTGGTGTGAAAATGGGAAACCACGGAAAACCATCTTCAGGGCTGCCGACAGTGGGATTCGAACCAAGTATCTCCCGCATGCAAGCTCACCGTTGCGCGCCCCTAACCGCACGGCCAACGGCCCCTAAATTCCCTCATATCCATATGGAGAGACCTGTAATATTTCTTTATTATCCCGTTAATATGATAGCCCAATTTAGATCTTTCGTTATATTAACACCTAGTTTCTTGATCCCCATTACTGTCACTCCATCAACAAAGTAATTACAACCTGAGCTAGTTTGTCATTGGAAACAAATTAGGGAAAGCCATCGATTTTGATGATGTGATTTGCAAAATTTACAGAGAACAAAGTGAGGGAAATTGTCTTAAAGTGCATATGCTCACAGTGTTAAGTAAATAAACCAGAAAACAACACTTGGAACTGTAAGTACCGTATCTTATTCTTCCCTCCTTTAATAATATCAATGTACGAAGGGGGATGACAGGAAATTTTCCTCACGGGGTTCCACCTACTTTGTTACGCCACTAACGGGAAGGAACTAGAATTTGTATTAACTGGAGCAAATTAAGACAACCAAGGAATTTACAGATATATTTGTGTATGAAACTTGCATTAATATACCTGCGCAGATTTCTAACACAAATCTTTGTACAAAACAGAACATAATCCATCGATGAGAGCTTGGTACACAAACATTGCAGGAGGCCAAATGGATTGTATTGCGACTGACCTAATCAAGACTTTTGGCAGGGTAGATCATGGAAAATTATTAAAGAAAAGGGGGGGGGGGCTAGCGGGGCTATTGAATATACAAAAATGTGGCTAGATGTGTGGCTGATTTTCCAGAAAATAGAACTTAGAGAATTGGTGTAGGAGAAGCATTATCCGATCCTGTAGTGATTAAGAGGCGGGCCCGAAAGGCAGTGTTATTGAACCTCTGTATTTTCTTGTACACAGTATATGAGTGATATGAGTAAGGAAATGGAATCACAAATACGGCTCTTTGCAGATGATGTTATACTGTATAGAGTAGTAAATAAGTTACAGGATTGTGAGCGACTACATAAAAAAAAAGAGACCTCGACAAAGTTGTGAGATGGAGAGAAGCCAATAGTATGATGGCAAACGGGGTGAAAAATCACGTTGTAAATCGGGCTGTGACGTCAGAACCACCCGGTGAGAGTATTGGCACACGAAGTGACCAGATAACCAGGAAGTTCGCCCGGTCGGAGTATAGTAATAAATCTTAACTTGTGCAGTTCTGAGCGAAAACACAGCGGCGAGTCACAAAGTGGTCGAGGATTTCCAGCGATGAATAGAAGGCCGAAAGTCCATTCCGGGCGAAATCAGTATAACAAGAGACCTAGGTAAATGTTTGGTGGTATTGCAGAATTTTCTATAACAACTGTACTAAAAGGCTTTATCTCAGTTTTGAACTTTTTTCTAATTGTAGCGAACATTTTAACCACTGAACATAAATTTTACGTACTTATTTCTAAATATACTGTCAAATTTTTCGAAATGTTCTCTTATTATTTTATTTTTGGATAGATCCAGGTGGTTTTGAAGTAAACCTGTTTTATATTTTTCCGTACACATTGATGATTTCAACTTTTTCATTTAATGTTAATTGTTTGCCATTTTAACACTTTTCAAGATACCGTACAGCAAGAATTTTGAGCTGTACCATTGAACCCTAGAACACTAACCCTCTTTCAACACACATTATTACTAACCCCTCGTAAATTTGACTACTCCAGTTTACAATTGTTATATTTTTTACGTAACAGCTAATATTTGATAAAATGTTGGATATTTGGAATTCTTATATTTCACATGAATACGTGAATCAAAATACTTAGATATTAAATCATGCAATTGTTTATTCAAAATAGCAAACTTAATACACATAAAATATTGTATTAACATGTTTTATAAGAATTTTATTTTATTATACAATATATTAAAATAAACCCATAAAACTATGACGGTGGGCTTTTATAGCACAAAGAATCCAAAAGTACCATGAAAATAAATAAAATAAGTCTAAATGTAAGAAAGGCATAAATACACATTTTACTAGTTGAATGAAAAACTTGCCTTGTAGTTCTAATTTTTTTACATGCCTCTCAAGAAACATCCTCTAACGATTCATTTTTGATAAATATTGTATTGCAATCAAAATCAGAATTTTCTGGTCTCTCGTCATCAGAGGAATCAGATGTAATTGGGTTCTGTCAGAGATCTAAAACTGACAACGGGTGAAGTGATTATCACAAACACTAATTTCATTTCCTCCTTCAGAAATTAGATGTTCTTTCTCATCTTCGTAATTCAAATATTCGTCACTGTCACTAGTATCATGAACACTGTCATCTTTCACGTTGTTGTCTTCTTCACTCTCTGCCTCATCTTCATCTGATTCGTACAATAATCGTCAATAAGTTTATCTGGTATTCTGGCAACCATTTGCGTTCTTCTGATTTATCTTCGAAAATGCCCTACGATAACAGAAACGCAGTTGATAGTGACATAAAAACAATACGTGTATACTTAAACAGTATGTGCCTGTTTAAATTGTAATAATAACAATTGTACCTTTAAGTCAATGAGAAACATAATCGCTGTGAGATCCCACGTATTCATTCTATATTGCACTATCACGTACCATTCGTCAATATGACGACACCCACCAAATTATCACAGGTATGAACAAAGATTATCATCAATCGCACACGCCACAGTCAACAACTCATCGAAAAATTCAGTTTCACGAAATGGCGGCAGGCACTCATTCGCGGAAGGCAATAAAATATACCGTACTACTACCTCCATTCGTACAAATTACGAAGGGTTAGAGTAATCTTGGGGCACATTAAATACGTCTGTTTGCCACCAATTCATGACAATTACAAATCATGCCCATTATACCATCACTGTTACCTGCGAATTTCTGGAGCTGTGTTTTCTTTTACCCTGTCCATTATTTCGAAGTTTTAAATTAACGCTGCGGTTACAGAACAATTAGCGGCCACCCGCGCGAGCTAGCGCTACATTTTATAAACACTGCTCAGTGTTGAAACGTTTGAAATTCTCAAGCGCAAGTGAAACGGTCCAATTTCTGCTTCCTCTCGCGAGTTGGGCTTATCAGCAGAGTGGTAATCATGGATTGCGAAAAATTAATAAACGAGGACAATTTGATTTCATTTCATTGCACTCAGATTTTAACATTTTAAAAGAATGATGTATAATGTGAAAGAAAATATAGAAAATGACATTATATTATATTACAAAATATTGTGTTACTGCAAGTTTGTCTTTTGCTGAAATGGAATGTTTTTCTGTGCTTTCAATAACGTCCTTTACATTATCTAAAATATGGTAAAATGTAACTGGTCTTCGATACATTTTTAATAATGTTATTGGTTTACCTATCTACTTTTTCGGTTTACGGGAGCGAGAAATTTTTGTTCGTCGTCTTTAAGCATTCTATGCAAATGGTGGAATTCACGTCGATTGTCATAAATTGGGTGTACGTTAGTCTATACTAAAGTGACCAGACGTCCCGTTTTGAACGGGACAGTACCGTTTTTCAACCTGTTGTCCCGGCGTCCCGACAGATTTTGTCGGGACGCCTCTTTGTCCCGTTTTGTTAGAAAATGAATTTTAATTTTAGTCTCTCTTTTCGTCAACGTAATATTTTAAATTATTATAGATACTGAAATTCGTGTATGGCAAGGTAACTGTTTGTATGTCCGTAACAACTAAGCTAGCTAAGAGTAAAGAGGGAATATAGGAGGCTGTGACAATATTAGTTACGAGCAACAACAAATATGGCAACCCTGCTACTCTGCCTGCATTGTTTTTCCTTGCTTGAAGCGAGTCCCTGGTTAATTCTCTCAACAACAGCAGTTGGAGTGTCGTATGATGCAGGATTAAAGATGCCGAAACGAAAATGTATGTTCACTACTGCGTTGCAAGAAAGGCAAGTGCCTTATTAACTTAGAATTTATAGCGAATTTAATGCAATTCAACTCCCAGTAACTATATATAGATCAACAAATACTTATTTTCTATCGTAGGTACACGTTTATAAAGAAAACACTGACCGATTGTGATTGTGATGTTCGTTGCACCATTTGTAACACCGAATTCACTGTGTCCAATGGAGGGAAAAGCGACATTGAACAACATCTAAAATCAAGGAAGCATAAAAACGCAGAAATTGCGGCATCGTCATCCAAAAGTGTAATCTCATTTTTTCGGCCAACTTCAGCAACAGACCGTGAACTGCACTTCGATGCAATTGAAGGAGCTTGGACTTACCACATGGTTGAAGAAAATCATAACTTTCGCTCAAATGACTGTGCTTCGAAATTAATAAGAAATTGGTTTGAACAGAAATTCTCTTGCGGTCGTACGAAGTGTGAAGCCATTGTTGTGAACATACTTGCACCTCATTCTTATGAAATATTGCAAAAGGAATTGAATGAAGTCAGGTTTGTTACAGTGTTTACAGATGCGTCTAATCGTGGGGAGAAAAAAATATTTCCTGTTATGGTTAGGTACTTTTTACCCCTACAGGGTGTCCGTGTTCGAATTTTGGAAATTGATGAACGTCCTGGCAAAACAGCAGATATTGTTACCGATTATCTGATTGACGTGTTTGCAAAAAACAATCTTAACAACAAGACAATTGCATTCTGTGGTGACAATACTAATAGTAATTTTGGTGGAGCAGCACGTAAAGGATACAGAAATATTTACCACAAACTTAGGATGTTATTACATCGTGAAATCCTTGGCGTTGGATGTGCAGCGCATATAGTGCACAACACAATTAAGACTGCTGATTATTTACCTATCGATGCAGAACTTGTTATTCACAAAATATATTACCATTTTCGCTCATACACTATTAGAGTAGAATCACTAAAGGATTCCTGCAATTTTGCTGAGATTGAGTACAGGAAATTGTTAGGTTATAGTAACACCAGGTGGTTAGCGTTGATGCCAGCACTTGGAAGAGTTCTTGCAATTTTTGAGGGACTGAGGTAAAATTTTCTGAGTCAGGAAAAATGTCCAATGATAATGAAAGATTTTTTGAAAACCCACTGGCGAAAATTGTTCTTCTTTTTCTGCACAACAAAGCTACAACTTTCCACCAGACAGTTCTCCAGGTAGAAGCTGAGTTAACAACAGGAGTTGAAGTAGCCATGGCACTTTCTATGTTGAAAGTAAATATGACTCAGAAAAAGGAGAACAATGTTATCCCAGATGTTGTAAACTGTGCTTTGCATGAACTAAAAGATGAGGGTAAGGTGAAAGTAGAGGAATTCCAAAAAATTGCTAATAGTTTCTATAATAATTTCGTGTGGCTATTTCTAGCCGAGTGCAGCCCTTGTAAGGCAGACCCTCCGATGAGGGTGGAAAGGTAAACTCGTGTCCTCATCCTGAGGTAGTGCAGCTCTTTTCAGGCACACCCCCAATGGAGGTGAGCTGCATGTACCATTTCAACCACATACCAGCCCTCCTGCCATTCTTAAATTTCTGGCAGTACCGGGAATCGAACCCGGGCCCCCGAGGACGGCAGCTAATCACACTAACCGTTACGCTACAGAGGCGGACAATAGTTTCTATGATTCATGTATTCAGTACTTAAAAGTCTGGACTGAGAGATTTGAAGTATATAAGAAATTTGAATGGATCTTGCTTAACAATGTCCTGAAACGGAATGATGTTGAAATATGTATACCTATGATTAAAATTGTATCTGGAGAATCAAATGTTGATGATAATGCTATTTTCAGTGAATTTGTTTATGTTAAGCAATTTGCTACTGCAGACAAAATCACTCAATGGAATAATGAAGGAAAAGAAGCCCATCTGAGATAGGTGGAAATGTTTCAGCATTTCTCTTCTCAAAGACTATCATTCAGTACTTTTTCTAAAGTTGTAGAATTTGGGTTATCCTTGCCAGGTACTAATGCACCTGTAGAGAGAGTTTTTGCAAGTATGAACAAAATATGTACATCAGAAAAAACCTAATTAAAAGTTGAAACGCTGAAAGCATTGTTGCTTACCAAAGTCAATCTAAAATACAGTTGCTTTGAGTTTTTCAATTAAGAAACTTCTGAAGAAAATCCATTCTTCAGAAAAATATGTCCTCTAGGCTAACTGTATAACATGATGTAAAATGTATGCGATTTTTATAGTAATTGTAATGCTTTAAATGTTCTGTATCCATTAGGCATATTGTAATAATTTTGCCTTATGTTTGTAATAAATAGATAAACAGGCTTACAGTTTTCTATTTGCTTTAACTAATAGACGGAATAATACTTTTTTTAAAAAATCAGTTGGTTAGTGTCCCGTTTTCAGCTTGAGAAAATATGGTCACATTATTAACAGGACGTCTGGGTCGTAAGGACACTTCTCTTAACCTGTTCCTTACTGTCGGGTCAGACACCGTGACTCTAATGACTTTCCCGAGGTCTTGTTGCAGTTCTCTGGCAGTTGCTGAACGACGCCGCAACGCACAGATGGTCAGATATCGGTTATCCTGTGGGGTTGTCATGCGTCCACGACCTCGTCCAACCCTCCTTGTGAACTGGCCTGTCTCATTGTAGCGATTCCACAAGCGATGAATAACTGAGGAAGAGACATTGCGATCCACAGCAACACGATGGAAAGTCCATCCTTCCTGGATCAAAGTGACGGCCCTTGCGACTTGAACGTCGTTAAGATGTCTCATGTGATGTGCTGGTTTACGTACAACGTGCTCATATGACCGCAGTAGTCTGTGTACCTCACAATGGCACACGGTCCGACTCGTTGACTGAATGGTCAGCGTACTGGCCTTCGGTTCAGAGGGTCCCGGGTTCGATTCCCGTCCGGGTCGGGGATTTTAACCTTAATTGGTTAATTCCATTGGCCCGAGGGCTGGGTGTTTGTGCTGTCCCCAATATCCCTGCAACTCTCACACCACACATAACACTATCCTCCACCACAATAACACACAGTTACCTACCCATGGCAGATGCCTCCCACCCTCATCGGAGGGTCTGCCTTACAAGGGCTGCACTCGGCTAGAAATAGCCACACGAAAAAAAAAACGACACACGGACGCACCGCTATCCACTTTGTTTTGAGGGGTCACCTAACATTTTAATGCCTGGCTACGCCTACAGATGGAGTATAACTTGGATTTGACATACCCTGAGTCAAGAAATAAGTATAAATAACCACCTAATCGATTAGGTGATTATTTATACTTACTTCTTGATTATACTCATCGATACGGTCAGGACATGGACAACTTGTAATACCCTGAGTAGCTAAGGTCTCAAGGTATGCTGTACGGTCATTGGAATCCCATCTACCAAATTAACATTCACATACCAGACGTTACAAAACATGTTCCCCTAATTTTTTGAAGTGTGTATATATCCTGAAACATCACTGAAAAAAGATGTCTATATCAACGCCAGTCTACTAAATTAGATGTTCCTTCCACTCATGTTTATTCCATACTGGACTCCTTTAGTATTAGCTCTGCATGCTCTAGTGCTGGCACACACAGCTCTGGTTACATCTCTCCAACACGGATATCTAATCTCCGTAGGAGCTCCAAGTACTTCTGCTCGGCCGGGTGGCTATCATCTTTATTTTGCTACCTCATCGACCTCAACAAAGCAAATAGGCTGGCACCTAGTTGGCAGTCGGCCTCCCCAACAATGTTTGCCTGCATCATTCCCAAGGTTGATCCCGCCATCTCCGAAGACGACATTTGCAGCGCACTCAGTTCAGCCAATTTCCGAGTCCATGATGCTTACCGGCTGCTGGACGACTCCACCTCATCCCCGTCTTCGCAGATTCTGCTGTAACTACCAACGCTGAACGATTTGAAGCGCTTCTTCGACACCCGAGTAGCTATACATCACCAGTACTACCTAGTGGAGCCTACTCCTCAACCCATCCTGGCTTAGCTCAGTGCAAATCCGACTACTCTACCCGTCGTAACCACTCCTCAACTTAGTACAACGCCACAGCCTTCATCGCCTACAGTTTCCACTTACACTACTACTACCACCACCACCACCACCACCACCATTACGACGACAGCCTATACCCTCACCCATATTCCCGCCACCACCGTTACTACATGCCATCCTTCATCCATAATGCTATCCTTCCTACCTTATTCCCCACTTTATACACAACTTTAAACCCAGCAACTCCCTGACGACATCTTAGATTCCGCTGCAGCAACACCGCCATCGCCTCCACACTCTACACAAGATGACGAAGCAGCAGCAGTCGGCGCACCGTCATCGACAACGCAGCCGCCACCACCAATCCACAAAATGTACAGCTGTGTGATCCGAGGTGTGGATCCTGCTCTCTCAAACCGAACCATTCTCCACCAACTCCAGCTGAGGGCGTCCCAGTTCGTCGCGTCTTCCGCATCCAGAACACCTCCGGCCCAACGTACATGGTTCGCATCCATCACCGCACCGCCGAAGATGTCCAACACCTCATCAGCAACGGAGTATACATCTATCGCCATCGCCGTAAAGTTGAGCCATCAATCTCCCCATCCCCACCTGTTCGACATCCCACTATCAATACTCCTCGCCGCCCCCGGCCGGCCCCTCCTTTTCAACCTAGTCCACCCGTTAGTCCACCACCTCCCCCCGACAAGTTCCTTCCCCCATTTACCACCGACGTTCGAAATCCTACAATTCCTCACATCTTCCTTCTACAATCTCACTACGACTCTGCACCTACTAACCATCTTCATCCTGGCACACTCATGTAAATTTCACTCCTAGTGTACATCCTCCTTCCTATCACCGTCTTCCCCTTCACTAAATTTTTCAAATCGTCTACCCATCTTCTACATCTAAAACACCGCACTGTTCTCATCGCTTCTCCCGGCCCGATAGAGTGCGTAACGCTTTAGGGGGCCCGCCCCGCCCCGCGGGGAATGAAAACAATAAAAAATCTAGTGCTGGTGATAACTTAAAGTTAGTGCTGATAATCAGCAGGAAATCATGTTAAGAAAAGAGATTGAAGCATCTCCACAGGAAGTTACGAGTAAGATTCGAGATTAAGCCGAACATGTCACATAAATGAAGAAGTTATGTAAGAACTGCACGTGTATGATATGTATTTATAAGAATAATATGGCCAGCCTGAAAAGGTTTAATGTGTTTACTGCTATATATTTCCCAGGATGTACACTAAACAGTTGACATCTATTTTATTTTTTTTATTTTTTTTTGTTCAATTGCTGCAGAGTTTGATATACAGTCATTTTCGTGGCGAATTACTGAAAGAACACTTAGCGCAATTAAGCACAAACGTTTGAGATATTAATTACGTTACTGACGAATCAATTTACGAAGGAATGTCATTATTGACTGTAAAATACGTCCTACGTATTTTACAGAGATTACGTATATAGCACATAAACACAGTCATCAGTCAGTAAACACAATGCACAGCCCTGAAGCACCACAGTAGTGAACGGTTTCAAATCACTTATTTTACTATAAATTCCGAAGTAAATGACATCAATCCCCATATCGAAACACATGTTCAGAGACAGCTCGTCCCTATCTATTTACACCAGCGCGCGTAGTGAAGGAACATATCAACCAGCACAAGTCATCACACTATACATTTCTATTCGTCCTGCTGTTATCCCAAGACAGACTACAATATATCACACCTTAGTGCTACTATCAATTGTCGGGAAAATGGTGGAATTCGTGTTTGAGGATATGAAGTACTATTTCAACAGCGTTATTTAAGTACAAAGTATATACTTAGTCATCAACGAGAGATGCATATTGCGTAGGCCTAGTGTTAGAGGCGTAAATAATATTGTGCATAACAAAGTCTATTGTTGTGCTATAACGGCTGCAGATTTTGCTAAAATGGATCGTTCGTGCGGCGTACGAGGTTGTAGATTAAATTATATTGTTGCAGATTCCGTACTTCAGTTTTTAAATTCCCTGAATATACAGCTCTATGGGGGAGAATTAAGTCAAAGGCCAAACCGAGCCAAACTGTTTAACGTATTGAACCAAGATTTGTGGTAAGGAAGCGTCCCTTTCCAACAGAAAGTGGCAGTATTTTAGGGCGAAGAGTTGAATTTTGCTAAGATACGATCTATTTTTGATGACCTCAGAACAAACTCCTGGTTCCATTTAACGTGGATGATAGTTTGTTGTTGTTTGTCTAACCCTTGTCCCGTTTCTTTACGGGGTCGGGTATGAGGTGAGATGAATCTGTCGTGGCGGGTTTTTATGACCGGATGCCCTTCCTGACGTCAACCTCATCAGAGGAGTTAATGAGATGAAATGAATGATGTGATATATGATATGCAGGGAGAGGGTGAAACCCGGTGCCGGCACATAGCCTACTCCTGTCGAATAGCACAAATGGGTCTGCTCAACGCTTAACGTCTCCATCCGACGGACGAATCACCATCAACAGCGTCATATGCTCTCACTCCATATGAGCACTGTGGAGAGGTTTGGAATTTAATCCAGGCTTTTGGCACGCAATCTAGTGATTAGAAATTGTATACCACAACCTCCCCTACGCTGCCGGCCAACATTCTGATGGTGAACATTTTTTCGACCAACGGGACTCGAACCGGCTAACCTCGGTGTCATACCGTTTAGACTTCAGCGCCTTAACGATCATAGCCACCAGGCGGGCTAACGTGGATGATAGTGCTCTTTTTACTAAGGTACACGATGATGGTAGGTTTGACGATATCTTGTCAAGGAATGCCTGTTTCGAAGTGTCGAGTGCACCTTGAATTTGAAGGTGTTTTATTAGAAAGTAGATGTGTGCCAAACGAGCCCTTCTGTATAACATCTGATATAAGCTGTACAATTTAGTGAGTCATTTTACAATTACGAACATCTTTCCAGCTCCAATACGATTTATATTCCAGTGAATATTTTGGAGGATGCCTTCATTCCTGATAGTGATATGGATATAGTAAGATGTAGGAAAATAGCATTTGCTTCGGAGTGATATTGCAGTTATTAGTTTCAGCTTAGGGCACAGTATCCACCAGAGCTTTTGACATGGACTCCTACAATTTCTCCACATATCCAGGAGTCTATCAGTTGATGCAAATAACTAACATCATGGTTCTATCTCATCATGTATATCTTTGACTAAATAGGTTCGTACTAATACTATTAAAGCTTGCTCTAAATTTGACCGGGAACGCCTTGTATCCTACAGTTATATAGAGAAAGATGGTCTAGCTATTAGCATTTATCATAACATAAAGTCCGGCTCCATAGCTAAATGGTTAGCGTGCTGGCCTTTGGTCACAGAGGTCCCGGGTTCGATTCCCAGCAGGGTCGGGAATTTTAACCTTAGGCCTAATTGGTTAATTTCGCTGCCACGGGGGCAGGGTGTATGTGCCGTCTTCATCATCATTTCATCCTCATCACGAAGCGCAGATCGCCTACGGGAGTCGAATCAAAAAGACCTGTATCTGGCGAGCCGAACTTGTCCTCGGACACTCCCGGCACTAAAAGCCAAACGCCATTTCATTTCATAACATAAGAATATATCATAAGATTTTACATAATGAGTGTACTGTTATTTCTGAGCGCACTATCCGGTTCTGAATGTATTACCTAAAAAGTGGATTAACAGAGGTGTGCCCAGCCTTACTTTGAGTTTCCTACCGTAGCAATTCTGTCTTTATATTTCTGTAACTGCTCAGTTAGGATTGCATTGATGAATATAGTCTTATCTACTACCATCGTGTACTTAAATAAAAGAAACGATATCATCTTTTATTACTATGTTAAGTGGAACCGGCTGTGTGTTAGATAAAATGTATCCATTGAATGTCATATATACTTACATGCTTCGTTATGTCAGTGTTGTGTTATACATATTTTAAACGATGCTAAGGTAATGCATTAACCTAACTAACACATTCGTTTGTAATCCTCTTCTTGTTTATTGTGCATCATTGCAATTATTGTCTACAAAGTACATAGTTTTGACATTAATCTTGGAGCTCCTGGAGGAAAGAAATCTAATATGCGAAGCTTTCGCATCGAAATGAAATTATTCTGATGACTCCCTAACCTTGAACAGTAGGCAGCTAATCCCCCTATGACGCCCACCATTTTGGTTTTAACATTACGGTCTGATTACAAGATATTAGAATCATTCCGTATTGACGGTTTTCACTTTACAAAGGTGAAAAAATTAGTGTATCCTCCTAATTCAATACATCAGTTGGTCTTGGTGATACTGTTATTGCATACTTGATAGTGTAAGACAAGGGCAACACGCAATATTAATGTTTCTTTTGTTTCAGATGGGGACACATACACGGCCGACTGGATCCCTCGCTGCGCTCCGAGCTAGCTAGAGCGACGCATCAAGTCGGCCGTGACACATATCATCTAGTTCAGTATAGCGTCGTTCACATTTGAAGTAAATTCCAGGATGATATGTAAATAAAAACTACTTTAGTTTATTTAATAAAGACTTTCTTCCTTTATTTCCTGCCACGTAATTACCAATGTTCAATTATTACGCAACATAAGACACTAACAGCATTATAAATATGTGGCTTACTCAGCAGCGCAGTGGCCTCTCACCGCTGGGTTTCGTGGTTCAAATCCCGGTCACACCATGTGAGATTTGTGCTGGACAAAGTGGAGTCGCAGTGTTTCTCCGGCTACTTCGGTTTTTCCTGTCATCTTTCATTCCAACAACACTCTTCATTATCATTTCATTTCATCTGTCAGTCATTAATCATTGCCGCAGAGGAGTGTGACAGGCATCGGCAGGCGGCACAATTCATGTCCTCGCCGCTAGATGGAGGCTTCGTTCATTCCATTCCTGACATGGATTTTCATTTAAATGAATATTTATTGTATGGCTGGCGTAGTGGATTTCTGTTTAGAGAGCCCTTGGTTCGATTCGCGTCTGGGCTTGGGATTTTAATTGCGTATGGTTTATTGCTCTAGCTCGGGGACAGACTATTCACTGTTGTGTGTTTCTGAGGTATCTGTGGTGGTGTGTTGTATGTAGATGAAGAAATGATTAGTAATCCACACGAAGTGTCGACCCCATGAAATTAGGAAAAGGCTAAAAAGGAAAGGATTACAGATATCTTGTACAGCTCCTTGGAAGAATGGTAAAAACAATTAAAAGATGTAAATTGAAATATCTGGATCACGTGTCGAAAAGGGTATGACGTCTGCAAGACACAGCCTAGAGACGACTACAATTTTCAGACATGCTGACTGTAAGATGACATCAGTTTCTTACTCGTGCAAAATGAAAAACGTCGTAATTCGTAGTATAATGCACACAATCGCACATACGAAGTGCATACTTTAAACAACATTATTTTGAAAATATTTTCTTTCCTTTGAATACTACACATAAACAATTTCTCCACATACCGAACTTCTATCCCTAGTGATGAGTAGAGTTCGGAAGTTTATGACCTAAAGGAGTACAAAATTTGCAAAGCAAATATGCCCTAAAAGTAGCTAAATATGACATTAAAACTTTTTATTTATCCGAGTCCGAAATCACTACAATACATTTACAACTACTCTATTTACACTTTGATTTTCCAGTATTCAGCTGTCGAGATGGCACATTCATTGGCTTCCACCAAATTCTTCATACTACGTGGTTTAGGCAGATTTCTACAGATGAGAAGGTGTCCATGATGTTGCTTTCCACCACACTCACACAAATCTTGATCACCGTACATAAAAACTAGCTACTGTATTTCTATACCAATATATAAAGAGGTAAAGTTTGTACCAATGGCTAATGTCTAATCCCAGGAACTACTTGATCGATTCTAAAAATTCTGTCACTAATAGAAAGACACATTATCCCTGAGTGCTATAGGCTATATTTTATTTTCAAAACAATTCGAGGTGGGGGGGGGGAGGGTGATTTGGGGAGATATAAAAATACTAGGCTAATATCGGCGAAATATCGAATTTGTCGTACAAGGACGAGACGAAGCTCATTTTAAGCCCCTTGACGCAAATAACAAAACTCACTAAGCTATACGGGCCCGAAAACCATGTTTTTAAGGCCCTAAAACCAACCGTTACGGAGATATCGGCACCACACTACCCCTGCTCTATGAAACGGTTAAGGAAATGAACTGCCGTAAACATGGCAACATCAGCTCCAGTATGCTTACAGCAGCGAGATTAACTACAATATATCACGAAAAACTAACATGTTAGAGACATAAAATTTGGTATTTGGAATCTCCTTTAAAATAAAAGAACACAAATTTCTGTTTTCAGAAAATCCACTTAAGGGGTGAGGGTTGAAAAGAAGTGAGGAAGGAGTTGAATTCTTTATATGAGGATACATATATCTCAGAAACGGAAGATGTTACAGACGTTAAAATTGGTAACCCGTTCTTGGAATCTCTTTAAAAAATAAATGAACGCACTTTTTTTTCCTGAAAAATCCACTTAAAAAGCGGGTGATATTTTAAAATGAGTATCTTCTTTTCTTCTACCTGTTTTTCCATACCTGTGGGGTCGCGGGTGCGAACTGTGTCGCACATGTGGATTTGACGCTGTTTTACGACTGGATGCTCTTCCTGACGCCAACCCTATGTGTAGGGCTGTAATTACCATTGTGTATTCCTGCTCTGGTTGGTAATGTGGTGTGTTGAGTGGATATGAAGAGGAGAGTGTTGGGACAAACACAAACAACCTGTCCTCGAACCAGAAGAATTAATCACACGCGATTAAAATATCCGACCCAGCCCTGAATTGAAACCGGAACTCTGTGAACCGAAGGCCTCAACGATGAACTCTCAGCCAAGGAGTGGGGCAGGTTTTAAAATAAGTATATCTACAGTATATCTCATAAGCTTAACATGTTATAGGCTTGAAAATTGGTATGTGTAATCTTCTTTAGAAATAAAGAAACCCATATTTTTGATTGTTTCTCACATGTAGAGTTCCATGTCACATATTCCAGATTTTGCTCTGCCAGTAGCTTGGTCATCTTAGTCCCAAAACGCAGTGCCACAAACCTGGTTTACAAAGAGGTTCTGGCGTAAATGAAATGAAATTTCTCGGCGAGTTTTTATAATTTAGGGGATTCTCAGATAATTTCTTAGTGCAGTACCGAGGAATAATTAATTTTTATCAACTTAACGAAATCCTCGCGAGCGAAGCCGTGAGTAACAGCTAGTATGACATAAAAGGGTAAAATATGCCCTGAAAATTAGCTAAATATGACCTAAAACTAGCCAAATATGACATAAAAGGTAACACATGCCCCTAAAACTAGCTAACTATCACCTAAAACTAGATAAATATGACCTAAACTAGGTAATTATGACTTAAAGTTGAAATATGCCCTAAAACTAGCTAAACACGATCTAAAACTAGCTAAATATGACCTAAAACTAGCTAAATATGACCTAAAAAGGTAAAATACGACAATCATTTTAGGGATAGCATGTATTAGAGTACTACTAACACTAAACGTGTCAAGAAGTGATAAGCATGTATCTTGTTAGATCCGGGCGAGTTGGCCGTGATGTTAGGGCCGCGCAGCTGTGAGCTTGCATCCGGAAGATAGTGTGTTCGAAGCCCACTCTCGGCAGCCCCAAAATGGTTTACCATGGTTTCCCATTTTCACACCAGGAAATGCTGGGGCTGTGCTTTAATTAGGGCCACGGCCGCTTCCTTCCCACTACTAGCCCTTTCCTATCCCATCGTCGCCATAAGACTTATCTGTGTCGGTACGACGTAAAACAAATTGTACACTATCTTGTTAAAAACGACTCCTCAATTTAAACAAAAACGCTCAAAATATACTAATCAAATATGCCCTTGCATCACTTATAACTATGACCAAAGCAATAAAATGGCCGAAATATGAATTTATTTGCAACTAGCTGCTGTACCCGTGCTTCGCTACGGGATTCTCAGAAAGACAGACCTTGTGGTTTTCTTAACTGAAGTCAACATAGGTCATTACAAAAACGTCAGTACGACAGTAGCGATTAATATTACGGTGCCGATCTAACAGTCCATAGTTCCAGAGCTAGAATGACCAGGCTGCAGACAGCCGTGAACACTCCTCTGCCATTATTCCGTTAAATATGCACACTGCGCATTCCAATTAGTGCCCCAGGGTAGGGATTGAATAACTCGCATGCTATGATGGACTAGTGTGTTACGTACCAGTAGTATCAGAACATTTATAAACCATGGGAATGGCATGCTAAAGAAGAACGTTATATAACTCCCCAGCTACTTCCAGCCAATATTCCGGCAGGCTGTTACATTCGGTACGACCGGGCGAGTTGGCCGTGTGGTTAGGGGCGCGCAGCTGTGAGCTTGCATCCAGGAAATACTGCATTCGAACCCCAGTGTCGGCAGCCCTGAAGATTGTACTCCGTGGTTTCCAATTTTCACACCAGGAAAATGATGGGGCTGTACCTTAATTAAGGCCAAGGCCTCTTTCTTCACATTCCTAGCCCTTTCGTATCCCATCGTCACCATAAGACCTATCTGTGTTGGTGCGACGTAAGGCAAATTAAAAAAAAATACTCAGTACGCAGCAGTAATCCTATCTATCGGAGATGAGTGGCAACAGAAGACGCAAAGCACATCAGAACAAACAATAGTCAACGTAATGTTATTGTTAATCAATTTCGTGAGCTTTATACATTGTAGGCCTTAACATTTAATTTTCTTTGGACTATGTGAGATTAGGGCGTCTTATAAAATTATTTGTAGCGTGTACTGTAGTTCCTTTTTTCTCCGAATTTACATACCGATTTTCATTAAATTCTGTTTTCCCATTTTCTCGCGGCTCGGCGCTGATATGGACTTCGTAACAAAAATCCAAATTCATGAATATCTCTGTGATCATAGCCGGTACGGTAACAATGTATAAGACAAATGATTGTAAACTTTAGTAATGTGGTATTTATCGATGCGGCCACTAATAACAGAAATATTTGAGAAATAAATTTTAGGCCTTCCCCTAAAGTACCATTTCACTCAGCGTGAATACAATTATTTATGACCTAGATTGTAGCGACTTATTCCCGGACATTGCATTCCGATTTTGATTAAATTCTCTTCAGCCGTTTTCTCGTGATGCGTGTACAGACAGACAGACAGACAGACAGACAGACAGACAGACAGACAGACAGACAGACAGACAGACAGACAGACAGACAGACAGACAGACAGACAGACAGACAGACAGACAGACAGACAGACAGACAGACAGAAATTACGGAAAATTAACAAGTGCATTTCCTTGTCACTGTGGACACGACTGATGCAGAAATACCATCCTTTTTAAATTCTGAGCAATGTACAGACAAAACTCTTATTTTAAATATATACTAGCTGATATACCCGTGCTTCGCTATGGAATTCTACATTGTATACAGAATTCTAGGCTAGGTAGTGTACACGCTGTGAGCAAGATTGTATTAAATTGCATAGCTCTTAACGTTACCCTAGAAACGCGATGGGAAAGACACCAAACGTCTTTTCTTATGTGAAAACTGCGTTAGGGGATTTTCATTGTAATAGTAGGCGTGAGCCATGAACACTCTTTAATTTCGATTGGCAGGGGGGGAGGGGGTCGTGAAGGTTGGGGGAGGGGCAAATAGTGCAGAGTCCCAGGGCAAAACTATGCCGTCTTACTCATCTGTTTAATAGGAGTACCCGATGAGTCGGAAAATTTCAATTTACTACACTGGCGGCGGTAAAATCTATTTGACTTGGAGACAATTTTTTCCTCCAAGCCAGAGCAGAAACTCCTTCTTCACTGCTAATTTGGAATAAAATGAATGTAGAATTTAATAAAAGTGAAGAGGAAGAAGCTTTCCTTAAGAAACGGCACCTTTCAGGGTTGAATTTTGAATTATTTAGTGAATTGTAGTGCTATAATTTGGAATAGGCTTAAATTGTAATTCTAGACCAGGTCATACTACTACTATTACTACTAAGTGAGCCTCTACCTTATGTGTGCACAAGGCTCATTCAAAACAGCACGTCAGAGTAGGGATCGAATAGCTGGAATACTGTGATGAACCAGTGTGTTACGTACCAGCAGTACGGTATCAGAAAGTGTATGAATGGCATGCTAAAGAAGAAAGTTTTCTAACTCCTCACCTTTTTCCCTCCAATATTCAATCAGGCTGTTAATACTCGGTACGCAGCAGTAATCCCATCTATCGGAGTTGAGAGACAGCATAAGAGACAAAGAACATTACAACAAACAATGTTCAATGTAATGTTATTGTTGGTCAATGTTATGCGCTTCCGATATTGTAGGCCTTCACATTTAGTTTTCTTCCAACTCTGAAATACCACTCTTATCATAGTCAGTACGGTAAAACTGAATGAAACATAAATGATCGGAAATTGTATTCTCTATAACTTGTGTTATGTAGTATTTTTCGATAGGACAAATAACATACGTATTTAAAAAATTAAATTTTAGGCACCTTCCCCTAAACTACATTTTTCCGGGCTGAGTGATATTGTTTATAGCTTAGACTGTAGTGTATTATTCTACAACTCTATATACCGATTTTCATTAAATTCTGTTGACCCATTCCTCCTGGCTCGGCATTGATATCAACTTGGCAAGAAAAATACAAATTAATGAATATCTCTGTTATTATAGCCGGTGGGTAAAAGTGTACAAGACAAAATGATCGGAAATTTAATGCTATATAACTTTAGTTATGTAGTACTAATCGATAGGACCACTAATAACACAAATATTTGAGACTTAATTTTAGGCCTTCCTCTAAACTACCATTTTACTCAGCGTTAATGAAATTATTTATAGCCTAGATTGTAGCGACTTATTCCCCGACTTTTCATACCGATTTTCATTAAGACAGGACCTCTAATAACATAAATATTTGAGAATTAAATTTTAGGTCTTCCCTTAAACTACTAGTTCTCTCAGCGTGAATACGATTATTTACAGCCTAGATTGTAGCGACTTATTCTCAGACTTTACATACCAATTTTCATTGAGATAGGACCACTAATAACAAATATTTGAGAATTAAATTTTAGGCCTTTCCCTAAAACTACCATTTCTCTCAGCGTGAATGAGATTATTTATAGCCTAGATTGTAGCGATATATTCCTCGACTTTACATACCAATTTTCACTATGATACGACCACTAATTCCATAAATATGTGAGAATTAAATTTTAGGCCTTCCCCTAAACTACCATGTCTCTCAGCGTTAGTAAGATTATTTATAGCCTAGATTGTAGCGACCTATTCCCGGACTTTACATACCGATTTTCGTTAAATTCTCTTCAGCCGTTTCCTCGTGATGCGTGTACAGACAGACAGACAGACAGACAGACAGACAGACAGACAGACAGACAGACAGACAGACAGACAGACAGACAGACAGACAGACAGACAGACAGACAGACAGACAGACAGACAGACAGACAGACAGACAGACAGACAGACATAAATTAAGGAAAATTAAAAAGTGCAGATCCTTGTTACTATAGACACGACCGATACAGAAATACCATCCTTTTCAATTGCTGAGCAATGTACACACAAAACTCTTATTTTATATATATAGATATATAGACATAAAATTGCTTTAAACGGGGTCAAAAATCCAACATTCACAGTTATTTTTCAGGTTTCTGGTAAAAATAACGTTAGGAATGAATTAGGACCTTTCCTTAACTCCCGAATCGTAGTGATGAGACATCTTAAGAGGTTTTAGAATTTAGCTAATTCTTTAGGAGAAAATATTTGATAGACATGTTCTTGGAATTTGATGAATTTCCTGGCTTAAACATTTAATAAATTGATTTTAGGTTTTATCCAGTGAACTGTTCCGGTGCAACAAAGACGAAACTGCCACGTGGACTGCCAACGTCCGGTAAGTTTGCTTGAAGGAGATATCGGCCAGTAAATAATTGACCACGTTCTCCGAGCTGATACAACACGACAAGGCCAAGTGGCTCTAGATAGCTGCATTCATTGTAATTTGGACGTAAATGCATTTGTAAATAGGATATGAGCGATATGAAAATGAGCCTACTCGATAAACCTCCGAACTAATGTTTCACAACCAGCGGTAATTCCCTCAAGCAAAAAACAAAAAAAACAAAACACTGATAGCAATGGGTATAAAAGTTGGAGCAAGGTTTGCTTGGTTACTCAGACACACGCAGTAAGTACGCTTTCAGTCACATCAAAATTGCTGGACATTCTTGAACACATTAGTTATTTGCAAGAGTCGTCGAGTATTGGACATTGAAGGAGCTCGTAACCTTTATTCGTCGATCATTTTGTATTGTCATAAGATGTGTGCAGATAACCGTCAGGGGTGTTGTCGAATTGGTCCGATGGTTATAAGAATTTTGAGATCAACCAATTAGTGAGGTCGAACTGGTCCGACGGTTAGCACAGGTTCGACTGGTTCGACGCTAAAATATCGAAAACAAGGATCGAAGAAGCCTTATCGTCTTCTCTTATATGATACCAACTGCCCAACAAAATGACACAGGGCAATATAGTAAATATATATAGTGACCTTTCGGCCTTGCCAAATAACGTATATATGTATTGCCCTTTAGGATAGGTTAGGATCACCACTTTTGACCCGATTGTGTTTTGTCACCTTTTGAATATCTAAATCGCTCAGAAAACGACTATCTTAAAACCCCTCTCACTTAACATGGAAAATAGTGGACACTTCTACTCGCATTGCTCTGCTCTGAGATTGTCAATCAATCAATCAATCAATCAATCAATCAATCAATCAATCAATCAATCAATCAATCAATCAATCAATCAATCAATCAATCAATCAATCAATCAATCAATCAATCAATCAATCAATCAATCAATCAATCAATCAATCAATCAATCAATCAATCAATCAATCAATCAATCAATCAATCACTACTGATCTGCATTTAGGGCAGTCGCCCGGGTGGCAGATTCCCTATCTGTTGTTTTCCTAGCCTTTTATTAAATGATTTCAAAGAAAGTGGAAATTTATTGAACATCTCCCTTGGTAAGTTATTCCAATCCCTAACTCCCCTTCCTATAAATTAATATTTGTCCCAATTCGTCCTCTTGAATTCCAAATGTATCTTCATATTGTGATCTTTCTTACTTTTAAAGACAACACTCAAACTTATTCGTCTACTAATGTCATTCCACGCCATATTTCCGCTGACAGCTCGGAACATACCACTCAGTCGAGCAGCTCGACACTGAGTCTAGTGAAATGAGGCAGTTGTTGGGTTTTGGGGTTTAGGTTAGTAACGCGTTCGGGAATTCCTGCCTCTAACTGCCTAACAGAAACGCTCAAAATATAACCAAATATGCCCTTACATCACTAACATGAACAAAATATGACCAAAGCAATAAAATGGCCGAAAAATGAATTTATACCCGTCGGACCAGTTTGGTACTACCCAACTGTGAGTAACCAATTACAATTTATCTTGTAGCTGTCAACTAGCGCTTTCTTTGTCATAAGCCACAGTATTTGTTTAGGTGTGCACTTAATAATGTTCTCCATTTTACGTCAAAATAACTACTTCCTTTAACGATTTTTCTTTTTTTTTACAAGTCGCTTTACGTCGCACCGACCCAGATAGGTTTTATGGCGACGATGGGGTAGGAAGGAATACACAGTAGAATACAATATACTTTATTGCCGTTAGATAACATACAGTTGCAATAGACAAACTCAAATACAGTATATAACTTACAGTTTCTTCTTCTTCTTCTTCCTTTTCTACAGCTTTTCCCACACCTGTGGTGTAGCACAATATGTGAATTTGGCCCTGTTTTACGGACGGATGCCCTTCCCGACGCCAACCCTATATGGAGGGATGTAATCACTATTGCGTGTTTCTGTGGTGGTTGGTAGGGTGGTATGTTGTCTGAATATGAAGAGGAGAGTGTTGGGACGGACACACACACTCAGTCCCTGAGCCACAAGAATTAATCGGAAGCGATTAAAATCCCCGACCCGACCGGGAATCGAACCCGGGACCCTCTGAACCGAAGGCCAGTACGCTGACGATTCAGCCAACGAGTCGGTCAGTATATAACTTGCAGTTTAAAAAATATAAGTAGGCCTACATATAATTGTCATTAAACAGGTTTATATACATTGAAAAGTAAAATGAAAGCTTATCATGACACGTTGTGCTATTAGTCTATTGAATAGTTACCGTGGATCTGATCATAACTACCAGTGTTACCTACCTATTAGGAAGGTGCTGAATTTCATATTCGCCCCTTGACATTACCGTTACGTTTTCTTCAAATTCAGATAGTGAAAAAAACAGCCATTTTTAAGATATTTTTTGAAGTTGCTTAAGGGAATATCATTCCAGTGGGTAGGTAGCTTATTGAATAATTTAATCCCATTATATCTATTCATTTTCTTGTGTCCTTTTTAATCTAATGTGTGCTAAATTTAAATAGGAGCTGCCTGGCCGAGGCGGTGAGGGTGAGCTCCGTTCGTCCAGAAGGACGTGGTTCGATTCCCGGTCAGGAAGTCGTAAAATTTAAGAAACGAGATTTCCACGTCCGGAGGTGCATATGGTCCTGAAGTTCACTCAGCCTACACTAAAAATGAGTACCAGGTTAATTCCTGGGAGCAAAGGCGGCCGGACGTAGAGCCAACCACTGTACCCCACCAAGTGGTGAGGTTGCGGATAGTAACCACCCCTCCAAGGGCCTTCATGGCCTGTACGGAGATGACTTTGCTTTGCTTCGCTTTGCTAAATTAAATTATTTCTTCTCCGTATATCGTATGAATGTACATTTCTACGAGATGTCAGATCATAGAAATTTTCTTTGATATTAAAGATGCAATGCAATGTTTATAGTGATGGGAGAGTCATAATAGCAAGTTCTTGAAACACAGGCCTGCATGACTCCCTATTGGCCTTGTCTTTTTCACATCTTATTGCCTTCTTTTGCCACTTAAACACATCTTGTGCGCCTGTCGAATTTCCCCGTGATAAATGTGAAGGGAAGAAAGCATAGTATGCACACATCTGGTTACTACGGACTCTTTCAGTCTTCGAAGTAAAAATAACCCTCTAGACAATCTTTTACATAACTTTTGTGTGTGAGTATACCAGGTTAACTTAGAATCAAAACGTATTCCCAATAATTTGATAGAATTATGTTCATTCTCATCTGAAGTTGATTTAATTAAGTAAAAATAAGTAACTTCTGTCTTGTTACTATTTAAAAATAGTTTATTAGCCTGCAATCAATTGGATGATTTGTGTAGCATATCTAAATTTTTATTTTTCACATTTGTTAAGTCCTTTCTATTTTTTATAGTGATATCATCTGCATAGAGCACTGACCTCCAAGGTAAATTACTTACATTTATATACACGAAGAAGAGCTACTCTGAGTGCTACAGATTTTTGGTTTTCAACTTGTTCAATTTGACGTCTGTTGTTGAGATAGGTTGTGATTTATAATAGGCCTAATTCTACATCTTTAACCCCGTAATAGTTGAGCTTTCTGGCATGGAATCAAAAGCTTTACTGAAGGCTAACAATGTAACACATGTTATGCGGTGAGACTCAAAACCCTGTATTACCTCAGTCACAACAGTTTCTACGGCTTTAATGGTGGATTTACCAGTTCTGAAAACAAAAGTGCGGTATTTAATAAATTGTACTTTTCAAATTATGCTGATAACTCTTCCTTTATACAATGCTCTATTATTTTAGATATAATTGGAACAATTGAAATGGGTCGACAGTTGCCTGGATCCAATCTATCACAATTCTTAAAGACAGATATTCTGACTGTAAATTTCAAACAATCTGGAAAAATTCCTTCAGTCAGTTTCCATCTGAGTTAAAGGAACTAAATAATGCCAATAATTGTTTTTAGGATATAGTTACTTAAGCCATAATAATAATCTTCGCAGTTTGAGTAGGTAGCTTATTGAATAATTTAATCCCATTATATCTATTCATTTTCTTGTGTCCTTTTTAATCTAATGTGTGCTAAATTTAAATAGGAGCTGCCTGGCCGAGGCGGTGAGGGTGAGCTCCGTTCGTCCGGAAGGACGTGGTTCGATTCCCGGTCAGGAAGTCGTAAAATTTAAGAAACGAGATTTCCACGTCCGTTAGATAACATACAGTTATACATACAGGTATTTTACCTGTTGAAAGCGTTCGAGTCGCAATTATGGGTTGCCACAATGGACAAAGTAAAGCATATCAAGATAATGTTTTTATCACATAGAAATATAGCGATGATATGGAACTTTTAGGTTACGGAGGTCCGTAAAAATGAGATCTTAAGATGTGTACAGATCCACGTATGGTGGTGGTAACTATTCTTTCGATGTTGTTCATAGGCAAGTCGAACTTCTTCCAGAATTCTACGAACAAGGCAGGTATTGTGCCACGAGCACCAATCATTAGGCCGATAATCTCTACTTCATTCAGCTGGTATTTATTTTTGTAGAATGGAATGGTGGGCGCGTAGATGTTCTGCTTTTCAAGATGAACTTCATTAGACTGGCCGACATGGTGCTCGAATTGGATGGTCGGATCGATAATGAAGCCTTTCTTGCCGTTATCTTTAAAGGCAAGTATGTCAGTTCGTCTTGTACTCCCTGTTGTAGACAAACCGTGGACTTCTTCATATACACGAAAGTTTTTGCTACGGAGTTATGCTGCAATCAGTGATCTTATCTTGTGGTGACGCGAGTTTCTCAGTACTTCGTCGTAGGGGCAAGAACCCAGAACGTGAGCCAGTGTTTCTTTCTCTCTGACGCATCTGCGACAGAGGTTTCCGCCCTGAGTGCTGCCCGGGATAGTTCGTACTGCAGAAACATTCGATGTAATCTTGATTGCCTCTCGCCATTCGCTACAAGAAAGTCCCTGGTGATGCCTAATCCAATTATCGGCCGGAGTGTATTCTTTATACAACTCTACACCGATCCCCTTCTGAGGCAAAGAGCACCAAGTTGCCATTTCACGACTTCTTAGTTCTTGGTGGATTTTTCTTGGATTTGGAAGGTCACTGCCTTTATTGGAGAGTCTGTTTAAATCTGTGATGTTGAGGGCCTGTGGACAACGCGTCGTTTCGGATGTCAGATCACGCATCTTAAAAACGTAGCTATTGCTGGCTCGGCAAAGAGCGTTGCATGCGCTTATTTGTTGCAGATGTACTTCCCAGCTTGCTTTGAAAAGTCCGAGGCCTTTGAATCTTAAGTCAGTATACAGAGCACTATCGGGTGTATCCGTGGGTAATTGCAAAATTTCCTTTAGGGAGCTCTTTACCATTTTGTCGGCGGTTTTCATGAAGCTAAGAGGTACTTGTGTAATTTCAGCGGTCTGAAAAGCATACACGAGAGTAGGGCTGACTGTTTTGTTCAAAACAATGAACTGTTGATCTGCTGTAAGCGCATCTAACTTCTTGTGCAAGGTTTTTAAAGAAGTGTTCGCATCAAATGTGAGTGTTTCGTTAAAAGTGACGCCAGGATATCGAATTTCTTATCTTTCTTTAATAGTACTGATCCTAAAATTGTCGTGAATATCGAGCACTCCGTCCACGACTTTCCCTTTTTCAATACATATGCCCACACATTTGTTGGCATTTATCTGTAGACCGATTTCCTGGAACAACGTGATAGCGATGCGTTTCAACTCAAGAGCTGCTTCTTTATTTTTGCCAACAATGACTGTGTCATCGGCGAAACCAACAATACTAAGAGGGGGCAATTCTGCAGAAACTGGTTTGCCATATGCTTGTAGTAGGTTTTCTTCTGTTATCTCATAAAAAATGAAATCTGTGGCAAGGTTATACAATGCTGGCGATAATGGAGATCCCTCTCAACAAGCGAATTGGCTTCGTTTTACCCTTAGTGGTTTCGATCTGTGTTGTATTGTCAGTCTGTAGATTAATGATTAGTTCCTTCAGTTTAGATGGAAGTGGCTCGGCAGCTATTGTTACATTTAGGCGCTGATGTCCGATGTTGTCGAAGGCTTTTGATATGTCTAAAAAAATCACGGTAACATCTTGCTTATCTGTCTTTGCTGTTTTGAGGAGTCCTCTGAGAATAGAAGTATTTATAAGGCATCTTGGCTGGACGTTAAAGCCTCTTTGGTGTTCATTGAAAGTTACAAAGGAGCGCAAATGCTGATCTAATACCCTTTCAATAACACGTTTAATTACCGATCACATCGTTACCGGTCTCCAGTTTGACAGACATTCGACATCGCCTTTCTTATGTATCAACACGGTTCTAGCACCCTTTAGACACTGGGGTATTTTACCTGTTGAAAGCGTTCGAGTCGCAATGCTTGCTATGATTTCGCATACCGTGTCGTCCCTGATGACACGTACTAAGACACGGTCAGGACCAGGAGCGGTATCTACTGCAATTCGATGTGTTGCTGCGGAGATTTCTTCTTTTGTGATTCTGGGGCTGAACGTTTCATCTAGCTCTACACGGTCTACGTCACTGATTTTGGAGCAGTAATCGTGCCTTATATTGGAATTTTCAATGGAAAATAAATCAGAGTAAGTGACAAATATTTTGGAAATATCGACGTTGCAAGATTCAGATCTTGGATTCAGTACCCTCCGCACGGCTTTCCTTCGCTGATTGTAGAACTGAAACTGAGTGAGCTGAGAGTCATATTCACGTTTTCTTTCTTGGCGTTCTCTCTTGGTCGCACGTTGTGGATTCGAGGACTTACTATATGTTTTACCTTGATGTCCGAGACGTTGTTTTCTCCTGGCTTCGTAATATTTCGTAGCAGGGTGTTTTGACCAGGTAAGAGAAGGATAGAGTTACTCAGAAATTCCGACAACTCCCACACGAGTATGTCGAACTCAGAATCGTTTTCACTGGAGAACTGAATGAATTTGTTCTTCCATTCCTTTAATTCTGACCGAAAAGTAGTCTCCTCTTGAACAGGATATTGATGCTCGATGGAAATAATATCATCTTCTGACTGAGATACGCGTTGACTGAAGTTGGTTAACAAGGTAGTTCGATGTATTTGTGGATGAGAGCGACTAATGTGAATGTTTACACCTCTTGCTCCTTGAAAATATCCACCACAGTGAGGGCATTGGGTTCTTCGCGTATCGGAATTATCTTCCGGTCTGTTCACAGTCTTCTCGTATTTTTCATCCTATACATCTTCACTTTCTGTCTCAGAGTCCGAATATTTATACTGTGGTCTAAAATTTCTTCCTAACGAAGACAATATTCCCGTGGAGCCCGTAGAAGTAGTAGGTCGTTCCGTAGGGGCGTAGTACTGATTCTCATTCTGGCTTAACCTGTCTTTATGCTTCTTCCCCATGTGGACAAGCAAACCTTTATGAGAAAAGGTTTTATCACAGTGAAGGCATTTATTTCTTGTTTTATATCGGTCTCCATTTTGAATGAGGACGGTGCACAGTGGGACGAAATGACGGAAACGTGGCCGAAAGTCTAAATCTTGGTAAAATTGGACATAAATGGGTACTATAAGGTTTTTGATATTGCTGATTACGAATCTTATGTTAAAATTGAAAAATTCAAAATGGCGGATCCAATATGGCGGACCAAAATTCGTAAAAGTTGGTTTAATTGGACAAAAATGAGTATTATAAGGTTTTTGATACTGCTGATTACGAATTAGATGTTAAATTGAAAAATTCAAAATGGCGGATCCAATATGGCGGACCAAAATTCGTAAAAGTTGGTTTAATTGGGCAAAAATGAGTATTATAATTTTTTTGATACTGCTGATTACGAATTAGATGTTAAAATTGAAAAGTCAAATTGGCGGATCCAATATGGTGGACCAAAATTCGTAAAAGTTGGTTTAATTGTGCAAAAATGAGTATTATAAGGTTTTTGATGCTGCTGATTACGAATTAGATGTTAAAATTGAAAAAGTCAAAATGGCGGATCCAATATGGGGGACCAAAATTCGTAAAAGTTGGTTAAATTGGTCAAAAATGAGTATTATAACGCTTTTGATACTGCTGATTACGAATTTGATGTTAAAATTGAAAAATTCAAAATGGCAGATCCAATGTATCGAACAATTTTTAAAAAAATATAATATTTATAGGCAAAAATATAGTTAATTAATTATTGAAAAACGAAAGTAGTTATTGTTTTTGAATTTAGGATTTTTCAATTATTATCAATAAATATAATTTGTGAATATTAATACATTTTATTAGAATTGAACAAAAGAAACATTACAATATAAGTTTACATCTTTATCCTTATCCTATTGGCTTTGATGTTCTTCAACAGTTGCTTCTGATTCATCTTCGAAATCGCTAATCTGTCCGCCCGAATCATAATCTTCGAAGGAATCACTGTCCCCACAAAAATCATCGTCGTCTGAATCTTCATCACTGTTAGAAGCAACTGGAGGTAACACTAAGAGAGTTTTCGCTTCTGGTAATAAAACCTTCTCTTCTTTGGGACGTACTTGACGCAAGGATGCTATAAAAGGATCAGTTGTTGACAGAAGTCTTCGAAAAATATCCCCCATGTTTTAAACTCGAGAACACTTTCGTGCGTGGTATTCTCGGTTTCGTTTGATTAATTTATTAGTCGCTTCTTGCGCTTCTTCTGATAGTTTGCCAATCGGTAGTAATGCTGCTTTCACTATATCCGGTCCGTGGATCAGTAGTCGGTGAACTCCAGTTGGCATGTTGTACCAGGGATACAATTGAACAAAGTATCTGGCTGTTTCTGTACAATATGTGCGAAATTTATCTATGTTAATTTCTTCACCACTTGAAATTGTTTGCAATATAACGTGAAAACGATGAATCAGATCCTGATTGACTCCGGTTATACTAGCTGATGTACGTGCGTTTTCGAAGAAACGTCGAGCCGTATTTCCATCATTAGTGCTGCCACCACCAGCTTTTGGCATATCAATGAGAAGTCCTAATTCTTTTCTGAAGCCATCCTGGACCATACGTTTTCTGCTTTCTTTCGCGGCTTTGTCTTCGGTTTTGCGCGCTTGCCACTTCTGTGTTTCACTTTGATATGATATATGAATGAGACATTAGAAGCAACGAATCCACGCATGAAGAGTTGACAGTCCTAATTTGTAATGATCGACGTTTACTGGTTTCTTTAACATTGCGTCAATGTCGTTGAACTTACTGGATGTTGCTTGACATAAATAACAACGTTGAGATGATTTAGTTCCCGTAACTGCATTACATACTTTACCGTCAACCAGGGTCATAGCTAATTCATATGTGACCACAATTTTTCTTGTGGCGATTACTCTTTCTAAAGGTTGCAATTGTTGAATCTGTTTGTCGTAATAAGATTTTTCATTCAGTTAGGTTTCGATGGTTTCTTTTACAAATTCTAATTTTAATGGCCTAAAATATTGAGTAGATGAAGGTTTTGTATTGGACCAAACTACAGATTGAACATTAGAAATTGTATTAACTGCTTTAAGTTGCAATGGAACAATCGAAGTGAAAAGTAAACTTGTATCTGAAATATTTGGATCAGTAAATTTCATTTTATAAATACTTTGTCCCGAAGTCCCATCGAAGCCCCACTTGCAAATAAAATTCATATGCTCAAGTTCTTCATCGGTCATTTGCGCAATATTGTTCTCCTTAAGTAACAAAATGCGATTTAAAGTATGATCTAATAAACCTTGCAATTTAACCTCAGCTCTGGATTCTGTAAAACTAAGGCAATCATCATGGGGGTAACAATCATTTTTAGCATGGCCACAGCCGTATATGGTGGAATAACGTTCATACCCTTCGCTTTGAAACGGTTTCTCATTAGTTGATATCGTCCTTTTGACATTCCTGTATCAAAAATAAGAGCTAGAGCTTCATCCCCGTTAAGGCCTGTATTATTTGAAGAAGATAATTTTTTCCGAAATTCTGCGACGTCAGATGGATTAGATATTGAAACATCTTTCACAATTTTGGAAGCATCTAAATTTCCTGAAGCTCGGAGACTCATTTGCGCAGCGTATGTCAGTTCTTTGTGATTATACTTCTCACGAATCTCCGCGGTTCTTCTTCTTTTTGATCTGTCGGACATTTCGTCAAATTCTTTTGGAGGTCGACCCATTGATCCACGCTGTTCGCTTCTCGTAGTAACACCAGGTACAGGAAAATTAATTAAACCATTTAGCCATGTTTCATTTTTCTTAAAAAAATAATCATTACGTTTGGAAGGCTGCTTATGTTTGGTCCTAAACACGTGAAATAAAGTTGAAATAATTGGCCTCATGTATTCCGGTAATGTATAAGGTTGTCCAATATTGTCAGCCACAAATTTTTCCAAATTGTCAACAACTACTTGCAGGTCACTGGAGAGATATGGTTTCATTTGGATGAAAATGTCTTTTCTCGAAAAATGCACATTATCATGGTTACTAGATGAACCTGAAAAAGCATAAAAAATAATATATACACATATATATATACATATGTATGTGTGTGTTTGTGTGTGTCTGTGTGTGTATGAAAAAAAAGATAGGACAGAATATAATAGCATCGTTTGTCCTTTTCTAAGTTATGCGTCAGATCCTTCAAAAGAAGGGTCAATGTTTCCATCTCCTTTCATCACATTCTTTCCTTTACTCTGCTACACGTATAAATAATAGCATAATTCACAGAAATATTGCTATAACTGAACTTTTATATAACTTTTTACAAAATGCATAAATATCGGCTAATACCAATTTTCACTTCAAATGTGGTTCATTACCGGAGTAGTGGCTAGTAGTGCGGTTTTCCAAGAGATTTTTAAAGTAAATTAATTATACTTCATCATAGTATGCGAGATTTAGCCGAATGCTGTCGTATACATAACTTTTACCTATCATTTGTTACTATATTTCAGTATTATTTTACGTTATTTAGCATAAAAGTTAATTATAAATAAACAACTGTTAATATTTTGTTTAACATCTAATAAGGTCTGAATAATAAACTACATACCAGGAGAAACATTATCCATTTTGTCGATACTTTTATAAACGTCTGAGATCACTTTTATCAATATCTTAACATGTGATACGTTGCTCGCTCCGCTTGCCTCGTGCGTGACTAACAGAAACGCTACGCGTTTGACCTGCTGTGCAACTTCACAATGAACCGGCTGGCTGTTTCTAGGGCCGGAATTCAATAGTCCCAACGTTCCTATTACCAACTTATGAGTCGAAAATCCCCAATAGAAAACTTTTTATTTCGGACTTTTGCCCACGTTTTCGTCCTTTCGTCCCACTGTGCGGTGGTATGATAATTCATGGCAGAGTACCATAGCGACCAAATAACAGTTTAACTAAAATCTAGCGCCTAGCGATCGCGGCGGAATTATTATAAGTTAACGGAGAGGTCAGAGTGGACTTTTGCAAAGAGAGTGCTAACTAAGGACCATAATCGCGGCCCCCTTCATCAGCCTCTATTGGCAGTTATTTGAGTTAAACCAACGACATGAAAGATGTAGACTGCTAAACATACTCGTTAAAGCGCCCCTGGTTGAAGCACAGCGAACTAACTTTTGCCTGTAACTATCATGGAGGCTGCCACTTCTTGGTCTTGACATTTAGCCCTTATCAGTTCAATGAATTAATGAGATTATAGTGTATGTTATTGCAAATTAAAGATTTATTTAAAAATAAACACGACATTTTCAGACATGATTAATGTTGCATTTATGTTATAGTGAAATAGGCGCGGTGAATATGGTGAGCATTTGCTTGATTAAAACAAGAATTATGTACGTAGAAGGATGGATAATCCGGCATCATACACTAACAATAAAGTCGTTCACTTCAGAAAGACATGTTATACGTACAGCAGTTCATTGAGGAATTCACACGCGTAGAGAAAGATACCACTGCCTTTTCATGACATACCTTCAGTGTCATTCTGGTATAATTTTTGAATTTTGCTTCTTGGTCTGGTTTGTTATGTTTTATGCTTTTTGCTACTTATGGCTACTTTATAAGAACTTCTGTGCAACATGCAGCACATACGTCCGTTGGTTGCGGCATCCTCTGCCTGTCCTAACGGGCCACTAAATGGGGTAACCCCGGATTCTAAAGTTGAGAACACCTGACCCCTGATTGAGTGTAGCATTCCTTCCACATACGGTATCCTACCAGCTTTACCATTTTAATATTTCTACCGGACCTCTCTTGGTCAAACTTCGCCTGACTTCATTGTACTGAATTCATAGCCTACATTTATTTATTTATTTATTTATTTATTTATTTATTTATTTATTTATTTATTTATTTATTTATTTATTTATTTATTCTTCTTTCTTCGTTTCGGCCTGCTGTGGACCACGTTATTTCAACCATTTGCATCCTTGAGCTTTAATTCTTCCCCAGTACTCACGCATTCTCGTTCTGTGACCCTCCTTTCTTTCATCAGTCCACTTCTTGCCTGTTTTCAACTTTGGCCTTTCTTGGAACCTCTTGTATCCCTGGAGCTTTTTCTGGGGAGGAGCACGTTTCTGGATGTCTTCGAGTGTGATTCCTATTTCTTGAAGGTATTTTTCAACTTAGACAAACCAGGGTCCCTTGGTTTTCTTGTTAAGAAAGTAGGAAAAGATCCTATTAGTCTGTCTCTGTGTGCTCATGCGTGCTATATGGCCATAAAAATTAATCCTCCTTTTCCGAATCGTGTCCGTTATCCTCTCCATATGCTGGTACAGATAGCTGTTGTGTCGTCTCCTGTACTCACCATTTTCTTTGATTGGTCCAATAATCTTTATCAGGATTTTTCTTTCTTTAGCTTCTAGCTTCTCCATCAGACCTTTTCTGTTCATTGCAAGGCATTCTGCTGCGTACAGTGCTTCCGGGCGTACAACCGAACAATAATGGCTAAGCTTGGCGTTGATGGACCCTGATATTTATTTATTTATTTATTTATTTATTTATTTATTTATTTATTTATTTATTTATTTATTTATTTATTTATTTATTTATTTATTTATTTATTTATTTATTTATTCATTCATTTAGTTTAACCTTGCACACCTTCAAAAAGACCGTACCAGTACTCCATCACACAACTTCTCCAGATCCATTCTATGGCAGATTCAAAGGAAATAAGCATATGTTTTGTTTTGCCTGCAAGTGTCATGGCTGCCAGTGGTTCAAGTAGATTCAAAGATGGCCATCAGATTAGCAGTCTATGTTTTTAAGGTCGTTGAGTTAAACGTAGTATAATGCGTGCGTTATTTTCAACGCATGGTTTGCTTGATAACATGCAATCTATGATTGACATAACAAGATCGATTAAAATGTCTACTATCGTTGCTACCAAATCCATTATAACCAAGTACAATAACTCACAAAAAGAGCCACGATTCCGCCGGATAACATCAGTGCACTATTAAAACCCACGAATGAACAGTACAAATTAACAACGACGCCTTAAAAACCGACCAGGCACTTATTTCTTATAGCACAATGACAGAGCACTTCATCCGCACAGCCATCTCTCAACTTTTCAAGCTTTATCTCTTGCCACCTAAGTGGAGGTCTGTAAGTTTCAGGAATTCCATTATTTTAACATGCTATTGTATATTGTTACATTATCACTGGAGGCGTTACTGTTGTTCATATATTTGACACTACTGTATTTACAAAATATTCATTCAATACATCAGGTTCTATTGGCACTGACACTTTATCCTCTGTCCTACCAATTTTATCGTTTATAACTGACCAAGCTGCTTTACATTTTTTGAGTTGTTAATAAAATAATAATTGGTTTGCTTTTTGCTGCTTTTATTTCTTTAGATAGCACTTTTTAATAAAGACACAATTTTCTTTATCATCTGAAGAACCCCCGCTTTTTGCTTTAATGTAATAAATCATCTTTAGATTCCTAATAGCTGCAAGGCGAGGAGTGTATCATTTCCCTTTCTGTTTACTTTATATTTACTTGATGTTTTATTATTTTTGTTGTTCTAGGACAACATACTCTCGTACAGGATCCTAACATTTGCAAAAAGTTTTCAGTTGCTTTAGAAACATTACTGGAGTTTGCTATCCTGTTTTCAAAATTGATGTACAGTAATTCATTTCTCAGCTTAAAAATGTTATCATCTCCTAACATTCTAAAGTGTAAAAGTGGTCTGTGGTTACCGTGTTTTTGCAAGATACTTTTGAATTTTAACCAGAGACCGCAGTGATCAGACAAAAAAGGATCTGTGACACCACATGTACAGTCGCTTTTATGAACATTAGTAATGATATTCTCTGTTGTATACAAGAAGTACGATATACAAAACACAACATAAAAGTTTATTAGTTTGCAGTCTTTCCTACAATATGTACAAAATAAAAGGAATTTAGACTTGCTTCTTAGAATGCTGAATACGCTAGATAACAACATAAGTTAGTTGACTGTTTGTAGAAGAAATATATACATATACACACTCTGAATTCTATATGTACAATGAGATCTATCTTGACGAGATAGGATGCCCAAAGGAGTGAAAGTTTGCGATAGCAGATGGCTATCTGAAGTTTGAGAAATTTGAAGGGAACTTGGAGCAACGTTCGTGTTAGCAGAATGCTAAGTAGGTGTATGTCAGTTACACGGGAGGCGGGTATCTTGAGGCGTAGTTGTCCTGAGGTGAAACCTCCCGATCAGAATTAGTCCACCTGTACAGTACACGTTTTTAAGAGGGTGCCTCCGTGTCTGACACACGGTGTAGTTTGATCGCTGGACACAGCTGACTGCCTGGAGCGGTGAAAACGCCGCACCAATATATACACGCTGGCTGACGTCACACAATATACGTCAGCGCACTGCTGTCCACACCTCGTACATCGAGTAGGTTCAATGCGTTAGCGGGTTGCGGAGCTCCCAGGCGGAGGACACTACAACATTGTCCAAACAGGATTTTTTTTCTAGTAGGTTGGTCATTGGCGAGAGAGAAGTTATAAGACCTTAGAAGATCACACAAATAGATTTTGGCAGATGATTGAACTAAATTGTTAATATTAATGTATCCAATAATAATAATAATAATAATAATCGTATGGCCTCAGCTACCGTGTGCAGACATTTCAATTTGACGCCATCTGGCTGTCTGCTCGTCAATTTCGACGTTCCGTTTTACTCTAGGTCCACTAGATGGCAGACCGAGTAAACCGAAACTCTCTTGGGCGTCCATGGCTGAGATTTAATGAATTTTGTCGGGTAAACACCAAATGTGTCACCACAGATCTTTTACATGCCGACATCGTACGACATGGAGTGTCGAATGGACTTTTTTCCGCCCTTCAAAAATCCGACTACCTCTGCCGGGTTTGAACCCGCTGTCTTGGGCCCGGAGGCCGACACTCTACCACTGATCCACAGAGGCACCTATGTAATAGATTTTATAGTTTCGATACCTATCCAAGCACTCTGTTAAATTATCCCACAATTTCATAAAAATGTTAATGTCGGAATCAGGTGTTCGATATAGAGAAACAGTTATCAGTTTAAAATGAGTAAATATCATCCCGGCTACTTCAAATAGCTTCTCTTCACAGAACTGATCTAAGTGTAAAACAGTGTATTTCATGTTGGTATTCATTTTCTTACATATTGCAACACCCCCGTTTGGAATCCAACTTCTACAGAAATATGTCATTACCTCGTATCCTGGGTGAATATACACGTCAACATCTTCCTTTTACAAGCCAATGTTCATTCACACACAGAATATCAACAGAGAATTAATTCAGGAACATTTCAATTTCACCAAGCTTATTTCTGATGGACTGTGAGTTGATATGGAAAATAGTAAGTTCTGTATTTGCATAATAATGTTTGCTAGCGATCTAAACTGTTCGTGGAGTTTGGTCCACTGTCACTGCAAGCTTTTCTCTGGTATTAACGTCTGTACTATTTCCTAATGTTATATTTACCTCATAATTTGCGACTCCCTTGTGAACCTGGATCCTTGTGCTTAAATATTGATTGAAGCACCCAGGTTTTCCAAACAAGTTTCCCTGTACATGCCACTTCAGTGGTGTAGGTTTACTGATATTTAATTTATCCTGAAAATCATTCCTGATAATGTTAACAATTTGTCTATTTAGGGTTCCTTGTGTATGTATGTTGAGTCCTCAGCCCTAAGGCTGGTTGGATCCTCAACAGCTCTGCCATCAGATTCCCGTTGCTTTCCTCACCGAGCCAGAGTTGCTATTACATATCAGTCCACCAAGCCCACTGAAATGCATGCATCGTCTGACCCTATGAGCAACATTTTCACACCATTCATTGCAGGGACTGGCTGCGTAAGGAATGGCATTACTAGCATCGCTCATACCTCAGTCACTTTCATATCGTCAAAGCCAAGGATGAGACAGAGACAGATCAATGAAAGTAACAAAATTGCTCTAGCCTATACCAGAAGACATAGTGCACTGCAAACACTAGGTCCTGCCAGCAAAGGCATAGGGTTCCTTACCCATCTCTATTAAAGTGCAGGCCATGCTTAGTAAATAAGTGCCTGCTAAACCCCGAAGCATCTACTAAATCAACATTTCTAAAATGTTTAAACAATTTATTAATTCTCATATTTACATCCTGCACAGCGTGGATCACACATGAGTCTTTTACAAGATCATGCCTATATGGTACATTAACTACAATAATTTGAAATCAGGTAATTTAGAAATCTTACCTTTGAGGTTGATAACTAATTCCTCACCTTTATCTACAGCAATATCATTTGTCCCACTTAATAATCACTACGTAGTTGTCCTTCTCTGAAACAGGATCACAATCCTTAAGAACATTTCGTGTTCTAGCACCCTGTTTTACTAATCCATACACCTCCATCCCCGGATTCTGCAGATAAGACTTGATATTTTCTGCCATTCCTCGTCCTTGACTGTCCGCGTACAGATGGTTTTTCGGCGGCCGTGGCCTTAATTAAGGTTTACCTGGTGTGACATTGGGAAACCACTGAAAACCATCTTCAGGGCTGACGACAGTGGAGTTCGAACCCACTATCTCCTGAGTGCAAGCTGACAGCTGCGCCCCTAACCGCACGGCCAGCTCGCTCGGTTTTAATAATTTTCGAAGACGTCGAGGGATTAGAATTTTGTCCTGCAGGAGCTAGTTTCGTGCTAGCAAATCTACTGACAGGAGGTTGGTGTATTTGAAACCTGAAATGAGCCAGGATCGAACCCGCTAAACTGAGCTCAGAAGACGAGCGCTTTACCGTCTATGCTACTTAGAGAGTCTACCCCCTACCGTTCAGGCACTTCTCCCAACAGTGAAAAAGTTCCTCTATACTCTCCATAATGGCTGGCTGTTGATTAAACCACTGTTCTATAGAATCATAGACCACTTGATTGGCGATGAAACGCTTTCTCTTCAGGGTCTTCCTTCTTCAGAGGGCCAAATCCACACGATAGTCGCAAGGAGACTAAGCCCAGTGTACCCGGTGCTGGGTTGACAGCGTGTTGACGTGCGTGGAGCATAAGCACATCTTATGACAGTTTTCCCGTCAAAGGACCTTCTGTGTACAGAAATTCAACCCTCCTACTTCGTATTCGTTTGGACAAAACACTTAAACACGATATTGCTTCAACATTTTCCTCTTCTTAGTAGACGCGTGTCTAGACATCGGTGGTAGAACGTCGTGGGGGGAAGGGGGGCGAGGGAGGCAGTCACCTCCCCCGAACTTTGTGGAGAAAATATTACATTTTTAACCGGCTGAAACTAGGAATTATAGGAATTATTAAAAAAGCATTTGTACAAGCCCTGTTGTCTTATGAGCTAATTCTTGCGTTTAATTTCTTTAATTACTAACAAAATTATTAGCGCAAATCCGCACGAAATATCGTTCGTCACGGCCAACCGATTTGTACAGCACCACAGCAAGTAGCGGACACTCGCGCAGCAGCGTATACCAGGTGCTGTGAGGAAGGGCAGCAGCGGTAAAACGTTTTGCCAAGATCATGGACACTGAGGTAGGATTCACCCGCTTGTCACGCGCATTCGTCAGTCTGGCAGTCTCTTTAGTGTCTGTTAGTTTCTTAGTGTGTGGTCAAATACTGAATGATTTTTAATTGTATAATTACACCGTGCTTCTATTTAATTGTAATACTTGTGTAATATTATTGTCCCTATGGTGGAAGTTTTGTTGTGTAGTATTGAATCAAAATCTCAAAATCTATTATTAGCGTACTTAAATTGGTAAACTGTCAACCTTTACCTTTCTGTCGAAATTCGCTCAGAGAGCATCAGAAAAACTTGAATTTTGTAGTTTTTTCAAAAAAAGTTTTGATGTATATACCCATCCCCCCCCCCCCCCCGCAAACCCCCGTGTACATTTTGTTGTCTGTAAATTCTTTGCGCCCCCACTTCTAATTACCAATTGCCGCTACTGCGTGTATACGCCATATGCCCTCTGCTTAACTCCACTCATTAAATATGCCTACTGATTTCTTGCGTATACCTTCCACTTCAGTTGATTTCCTTTTAAATTTCGCCTTTCTTTCCAGCTACGCTGGTAATCGTGAACATCGAAGGTTCAGCTTGATTAATAACATTACAGTATTAGTCATCACTTATTTAAGGTCGTCACTGTTCGTTGCATACGTCTCCAGTTGACCAATTTAAGCCGGAAAAGTATACAAAATTGTGGCTGCAAAACCACCGTACTGCAACATGCACTAATTCAAGAGTTTGTTCCAGTGAAAAGTGTGATCGCAGATCAAAAGAGGCATCTTTGATTATTTTTAATAAATAGCTGGAAGTAGGTCCAGTAGAAAACGGTTGTGAAAGCAAATTAATATTTTGAAATCAGTGCATCAAAATATGGATTTCTTCTTTATCATCATAAAATGTCCTCCTCTATAAGCCTGGTTTATGATAAATTGAGGGAAGTTTGTGGTAACTAGCTGTAATCCACTAATTTTAAACGCAAGGGTGGTCTGGTATCCAGGATTTGTCATGGCTGTACGCAGGGGAGAGGTTAGGGGGGTTTAAACCCCCTCCGAAATAAAAGTGAACTTGACAAATTTAAACAGCATGTACAGATTTTGAAATATCCTACGAAAAATAAGAAATATAATAAAAAACAAGCATTAGCAAAATAAACAATTGCATCTAACCTATACAATTCTGTGCCGTCTTTAAATGTTTCTTTATGAACATAGTTAACGAATTTACTGAAAACATAAATGGAAATTTTGACTTTGGGAGAGATATAGGGATCGTTTTTCATGTTCTTAATACATTTTGCACCATACAAACCAATTTCAATAAACATATACAAATATTTTCATGTTATCGAGCCGCTACAGGATTAACCGCCTCCATGGCTAAATGGTTAGCGTGCTGGACTTTGGTTAAAGGGGTCCCAGGTTCGACTCCCAGCAGTGTCGGGAATTTTAACCATGATTGGTTAATTTCTATGGCCCGGGGACTTGGTGTGTGCGTCGTCTTCTTCATCATTTCATCCTCATCATGACACGCAGTTCACCTATGGGAGTCAAATCGAATGACCTGCATCTGGCGAGCCGAACTTGTCCTCGGACACTCCCGGCACTAAAAGCCATACGCCATTTCATTTTTTTTTTACAAGATTAAAAATAATGAATCAAATGTCTAATCATTTGTAATACTTACAGTTAAATATACGGTTACCTCCCATTTTTAAACAAATGACAGAAATCTTTGTGTCGCAGTGAACGCACGTGTTAAAGCTTGTTCTGCCCACCAGAATTTACCTTTACGTTTCACCCGTTGAGTTTAAAAGGTACTGCTCTAAAACTATTTCAAACTTTTCTTTCTGTAAAACCTATTTTAAAGTAAAGAAATTATTACTATAGTTTTTTGTTATCAGAAGCAACTCCCCCACCACGCCGCAACTCCTAACCCCCTCCAGAAAACAATCCTGGGTTCGGGTTTGCGCCTGACTTAAGTCAATCAATCAATCAATCAATCAATCAATCAATCAATCAATCAATCAATCAATCAATCAATCAATCAATCAATCAATCAATCAATCAATCAATCAATCAATCAATCAATCAATCAATCAATCAATCAATCAATCAATCAATCAATCAATCAATCAATCAATCAATCAATCAATCAATCAATCAATCAATCAAGAGTGTACACTGTGAGAATTTTGGGACTACAATGCCGGAAGTGTCGTTTGATTCGTCTTCTTCTACCGCTCTTCCTACACTGGTGGGGTCGCGGTTGTGAACTGTGCCACATATGTGGATCTTGCCCGGTTTTATGGCCGGATGCCCCTCCTGAAGCCAACCATATGTGGAGGAATATATTCTCTATTGCGTGTTACTAGAGGTGGTTGGTAGTGTGTTGTGCTGTGTGGATATGGAAAGGAATATGTAGGTACAAACACATACACCCAGTTCCCGAGCTACTGAATTTAACATCTGTACATGCAGTTAAATCTCCGGAACGGCTAGGAATCGAACGCGGAACCCTCAGAACCGAAGGCCTGTACGCTGACCATTCAATCATGGAGATGGACTGTCGGATTCTACATCAGAAGTTCTCAAACCATTATGAGATTTTACCCCTCACTCACGGCTGAAAGTTCAATGTACCCCCACGAAAAATCCCTAAATAATAGGTTAAAAAATATGAGTATTTGGCTAATTAATAAAGCACTTTTAATAGATTAAAACCTTTCTCTTAAATACGCATCGTAAATAAGACGAGATTGTGAAATTAAATACATTTTTTTTTACCACATCGCAATAAAGAGTTTGTGTCTGTATCAAATATAATACAATGATAACAAAGTAACATAGGATAGCTTGTTTGTAGGAATGCTTCAAAAAGCACTAGATTTCAGCTTCAACATCAATATCAATGTCAAATTAATAAATAATGATGAAAAATGTTCGATCTTCATTCTGGAATTCAGACCTTGCGAACCATGAAACTGTCAATGGGAAGGGTGTGCCTGCCTGGCGTGGCACAGTTTTCTGATGAGTCGTGTTCAGGTGAAACTTTCAAGCAAAACGTGGTTTCATATATAGGCCCACATATTCAACTTTCTTGTTATTTATTTCCATATTTCAATTTGTCTTCATCTTTTCTCTGAAGGCTGCTAAACGTCTCAGGCGTACTCGCGTACCACAGTTTGATAACCACTGTTCTATATGTATTCGGTAAGAAAAGATGAAATAGAGAGATCCCAGAAAACCGTAGTGCGAAGGAGTGCAAGAAATTTCTTTCTACCGTAAAATGTCACAAGATTACGGACAATAAATGGCTTCAAAATTATCTTAAAATATATTCGAGAGAATAGAGCGGCTTGTGAGTATTCCAGACCATCCAAAATCACCGATATAGAACGTCGAATGTCTCATGTTAAGCGTCTAAGTCGGCCGAACGTCGTGAGGCGAGTTTCGCGCAACTCGAACCTCAGCGAGCACATGTACTGCCCTAGTGGTGGAAACACGGAAACATTTCCAACCCCTACTAACTACATACTGTACTATACAGAGTGGTCGGAAACAGCGTGAACCGGATACATGAGCGTTAGAAGGTTGGTCATACTGATAAATAATTTGAATTTTTAAAATATTTCGCTCCGTTGTTATCTTATCAGCTGCTGAAGTTAACCAATCAGAGCAATTCGCGGGCGAATTCAAATGAGCTATACCAGATGGTGTTGAGAAATCCGCACGTGACTTTAGACCGGCTTGAAAGCCATGCCGAGAAATCGGCATCGAACTCAAACACATCGTGGCTTTCAGCCAGTTTTACCGTAGCGTATTTATTACGGCGCGATCCTGTCAGCTCGGAGGCCCGTGTTCAAAACCCTCCCCTGGTTAAGTAGTTCTTTCGATTGGTGCTTTCAAGCAATGACATTCATCTGAACAACCCTTATAGTTATCATACATTTTGCGGTCAATAATTCGGAATTGTTTAAACATTTTAAGAAAAAAGGTCTGCGTACAGCGTTTCGTTGCGTACCACCAGAAGAAAGTACTGATTATTATTAACAAGAACAAAGTTATAGCCTATTTAAAGTGGTGGACCAACAGATGTGGATTGAAGAAAGCAAAGCGAAGTTCGCTCGATGGTTATTCGCAGTAGCGGCGATTAGGGGGGGGGGGGGGGAGAGCGAGGGGGGCAATCGCCCACCCATTTTGTGGAGAAAGTATTACATTGTTATTGCATTTCACACGGCTGAATTTAGAAATGAAGAGAATTATTAAAACAAGCAATTTGTACAAGCCCTGTGCTCTTATCTTATTTCCTTTATTTTATTTTATTATTAACATAATTCCCAGAGGAAATAGGAAAAAAAATGAAAGGTCGTTGATCGCGGCTAATCGATTTGTATAGCACTACAGCAAGTAGTGGACATTTTGCATATGCTGTGAGGAAGGGTAGCAGAGGTATATATCGTCGTTGCCGGGACGAAACCTCCTATATGATAATATTTTTGGAGATATACTGACCCGCAGCACATACATTATGAAGAGCGAGAATGCCTTGACAATATTCACACAATATTGCACCTTAGATGACAGAACTTCACCGGCCAAAGTTCCAAGCTAAAATATTTCACATAGGAGGTTTTGTCCCAGCAGCGACGATATTTTTTACCAAGGTCATGGATACTGAGGTATGATTCACCCGCTTGCCGCGGGCGTTCGTCACTCTGGCAGTCTCTTTAGTGTCTGTTAGTTTCTTCGCGTGTAGTCAAATACTAAATGATTTTTAATTGTATAACCTCGCCTACTTTTATTTAATTGTAATATTACAATATTGTACCTTGGTGAATGTTTTACTGTATAGTATTGAATCAAAATCTCAAAAACTCTTAATACTGCAATTAAGTTGGTAAACTGTCACCCTTTACCCCTCTGCAGAAATTCGCTCTTAAGAGCATCAAAAAACTTACCATTTTGTACCTTTTTTTTTTTTTCAGTTTTGACGTATATAGACCCATCTGCTGCTATATCCCGCAATTCCGGGAACATTTTGTTGTCTGTACAATTTTTTGCTGCTGAAATGGAGCTGATTGTAGTTGTTACGTTCCTTGAAGCTTTCCAGCATCTACTTTTAAACTGTCATAATGGTAAACAATCCCGAGTTCTTTTTTTGCAGTTTTTGTCTGATTGACGTAGAATGTCCCATTCCAGTTATTGACGTAAACGGTTGAAACTTCCGAGACTTTTATCTGTAACTATCCTTTTGATATTCCTGCTAATATCCTGCACTGCATTGTTTCACAGAATATTGGGGCCTTCCAGAAATTATCAGTAAGGAAATTACTTGTCTCATGTTTATTAACGAAAAGCTTCAAACTTGAACAATTTACAGTGATAGGCATTATCAGATTTTCTTGTAGACGTAGTTTCTTCCTAAAGCTTGTAAGTAGCTCAGAGCGACATTTTTCCAAGGTCCTTCGGGCCGCCTGACTCTTAACTCAAAACATTCTCCCCATGCGATATTTAAATTATTTCTGAGCTTTCGCTGAAACGTTGATAACTCCTGAACCATTCATGCAAATTATACTATGATGATATTTTTATCTTAATAAAATTATTGAGATGAATAAACAATCTATTTTGATAACGATTACGTGATTGATCTCAAAATATAGTTTGTAATTTTAAAGTTGATTTTTTTACTGTAAACTATAACAGAGAAACGCTTCTAGAGGGCTACGTTACACTTATAGGTATATACCGCCCCATACGATTTTGTAGAGATTTTTAATGCTGTACAATTCATCCAGACATACTTGGGGTTCTATCGTTGACGATTTAGGCAGCGTAAGCCGAGTATACGCTTTGATGACAATTTTTCTTTTACATTCTTCACTAAATCACCACTATTCGGCTGTCTTCTGTTGTAGATTAATATCTCATACATTTGAACCTTCCTTATGAAGTGCTCTACACAACGGGGCAAATCAAATCAAAATCCGTTGGGTGGTTGTCAAGATAAGCTCGCACAAAACTTGATGATATATAGGCCTATCTTCTTAAGACGTCATCTCCAAACGGAGGTAGACGATCCACGCAGCCAGCTCTGATCCTGACGTTGCAGCCATGCCATGTGAATTTATTGGAATATCTCACAGGATCTTTAATGCAGTTCTCGTTGCCTTCTGCATCCTAATGCCGTTGACCAAACTGGTTCCTCCGCTTTTGGGAACAATTTCTTGTCCCCAGGACAATAGAGTGCCGCTCATCCACTCTCAAAGAGACTATTGGCACTTGGTATAGGAGATCTCCTTATACCGGGAGATAATCGGTCGCTTCATTCGTTAGCCGCCTGCATATAAAATATAATTGTTTATGCAGTCGTTGCTCCCTAACTACCGCGGGGAAGTGAATGTCAGGATTTCACCGTCACTGAAACAAGGACCAAATGGCATTTCCTTGTTTCTCTGGTTCTTTTGAGAGGATGTAGGCCTATAGGTAAGGTTAAAGCTAGCAGTGGAGGGCAATAAGATTGTGATCACTACTAACAATAATAACCTCTCATTTGTCTACAGAAATGAACACGAAACTGCTTGTATTGATGATGGTAGTTTTTGTGGCGATGGCCACTGGTCAGTCCCGATCAGGAAACTGTCCACGTGTTTGGCCAGGTACGTTCGGCACCTGCGTTGAAGAATGTTCTACTGATGACGCGTGCCCAGGAGCACAGAAATGTTGCAGCAATGGTTGCGGCCATACCTGCAGGAATCCTGTATTCGGAGAGGTGAGTAAGTACAAAGACACTGAAGATACTTTTGTTGTTCTGACCACCAGCCCATTGGCATATTTATTCAACTGTCCATAGCACCCTACCCCTTGCTGATACAGTAAAACCTGTCAAGTCAAGCTGAACACCTCTCTAACATGACCAGTGCTGATATTGACCACATTTTCACGGAACTGGAGAACACCCATTAGTTTATATGTACAATTTATTCTGTAAGTTGAGCACCTGTCTAACATGAAGCTCGACCACTATCTGGGTGTACGGAATTTAAAGCAATTTTCACCTGCATAAGTTGACCACTGTAGTTCAAACTTAGTGTGGTAGTGTACACATCAGTGGCGAATTCTGGATTTTTAGATGTGAAGGATGAACCATTAGTAGTTAGACATACAATAAGAAAATGAAGTAGGTAGGGTAAGCAATAATAACGTGTTTCTTCGTTTGTTGATGACGTTCACGGAGAATATTTCCTAAATGATTTATATCAGCCAAGTTGCATTTTTTTTTTGCTACTTGCTTTACGTCGTACCGACACAGATAGGTCTTATGACGACGATGGGATAGGGCAGAGCTAGGACTGGGAAGGAAGCGGCCCTGGCCTTAAGGAATATACAGCACCAGCATTTGCTTGGTGTGGAAATGGGAAACTACGGAAAACAGACTTCAGGGCTGCCGACAGGGGGGTTCGAACCCACTGTCTCCCGGATGCAAGCTCACAGCTGCGCGCCCCTAACCGCACGGCCAACTCGTCCGGTAAAGTTGCAAAACAATAAACATGACCAACAGAACAGTTTATTTAAATGTCTACACACGCTTAACTACGGTATTTCTCTATGCTTAGAAATATAGAAATTAAGTTTCGCTGTTTTACGAAACTGAAGTAAGCTGGGTAATGATGGTGTAGGCCACCCTTTTTCCTTGAAAGCTTGTTGAATTGTACGGGCATTTCATTAGTCCTTCGATTACAAATCACAAGGTTCACTTACGTGGTTTTCACACTTTGATGTACTCGCATTACAAAACATTTTACGACGCGTTGATTCATTACAAGCTTAGGGCCTAGAAAAACCTGCTGTCGGACGAACGACCACGTCCTCACTAGTGATGTGCGCGAATGACGCCAGGAATCGCGAGAATCCGTTCGTACGACTTCGACGTCGCACTCAATGTCGCATGCGATGAATCGGTTTTCCGATGACGTCGCCAGAGTGTGCTGGGCCGGCCTTGGCTGGGCGCACTCACTAGGGTGGATCGTCTGGATATAAGTGGGGCAAATTCGAACGTGCAATATTTACTATAGAGCGTTCCAACCTTAAATTGCAGTACAGCGTAGATGGAGCGCGCTGTTGCAAAATCGACTCGTGAAGATCACGCTCGAGTGTGACTCAAACAGGGCGTCACAGTTCCCCATTTTTCGTTTGTAATTTTGTAATTTTAAGCTCATTCGTTCATAAATTAATATTTGTAGGATGGTAAAATAAATACAACATACCTTAATCACTGGCGTTCGGGAGATGAACTTGAGGTTGATCCGGACGATGAAGAAAGTCGTATTAAAAACTTTTCATCGTCGACATCGTCCTGTAATTCGTCTGCTTTCCACAAAACTCTTTCATTTTTCTTTACTTCGTTCACGTAATTTGCCCAATTGTCTTATGTTTTTATGGCATAAAAATTTTAGTTCAGCATTTGGAACAAAACCATGTTCATTACCCGCGTGGACTAAGGCAAATCACGGTCCTCGACTTTTCGGTGGCCTAAGTCCCGAACTCACCCCTTCAAAAGCGGCCTGCCGTGCACTTTTCACTGCCGTATCCTTCCATTCTTTTGTCACTGTCTGCCCAATATTTACCCACGATTAATCTCTGTAAATTATAGCTTTATTTTGTGCCCTCAAACGTTTTATCTCCCTGAGATATCTGTGCCTCCAATTAATAATTTCATCGGTTTCAGTGACAGCTGCTTTATACCCCGTCTTAAATAACTGAAGCCTTTATCATGTAAGAAGCGATACAATGTCGTTTTGGAAAATCGTGGCAAAGAATCTTCTCCATTTACGCGACTCAGAATCACCTTCAATGTCGGTGGTATGTTAGCAAATAAAAGAGACTGAACCGCCCGACGAATCCACTTCTCACAATTTCATCATATTTAATTTTTCTGTCGTCCTCTCTTTTTTTTCTTTCGAAAGTTCGCAAAGGACTAGGTGTGTGTTCCTTCCTTATAGCATAGATTGTTGTTCTTTCAGAACAACCTGTAGCTTCGGCTGTTTCACTGATTGCGCTGGTTATATTCATAGTCTTTAAAAAATAATCCAGGACACTCATTATAATATTGCGTTCTTTTCCCCTGAGTTTACCTACGGAACGTTTCTTTTTAATTTGACGATCCATTATACATCCTTCTGCACTTTTTCTTCGAACTAAGAACTATACATACGAGCACGAACTGACAACTACACAGACTACACAAATACAGTCCACTTGTCCTCAAGAACTATACATTTATCTTGTCCGGCTCCATGGCTAAATGGTTAGCGTGCTGGCCTTTGGTCCAGAGGGCCCCGGGTTCGATTCCCGACCGGGTCGGGGATTTTAACCTTCATTGGTTAATTCCAATGGCTCTGGGGCTGGGTGTGTGTGTGTGCCGTCTTCAGCATTAGAATTCACCACAGGTAAGGGGCCCTATTCTTATAGACGCGCAGGTCGCCTATGCGGCGTCAACACTGGAAAGACCTGCACTCGGCCTCTTCGGAGGCCACACGCCATTAAATATTATATATATCACTGATCTTTATTTAATCAATCTTATAATACTGATTAAATGAACACCACTGCACACGGCTGCCAGTATATTTAAAAGCTCAGCCAGCCGAGTCACTTGTGAAACGTAAACAAACGAGATGTTTTCCCTGTCATAAATTGAGATAACGAGATAGGGACTTGAGGTATGATTTAAAAATAACTTCCATATTCGAAGAGCGTTTGCTTTGCTTTAGCCACGCCATGATCCTTCTGCACATTTTCTTCGAAATTAGATCCCCACGCACGAGCACGAACTCACGAACCACACAAACGAAATACACTTTCCCTCAAGAATTGTACATATGTCACTGATATGTATTTAATCACTATTATACATACTACTGACGAAATGAGCACTGCACTGCATGCGACTGTCTGGAAATGTTAAAAGCACATGTTTGGGAGATCACTACCGGTACTTCAGCCAGCCAGACAGCCAGCCGAGTCACGCTCGAAACCAAAATTCAAGGAGATATTCTTCTTGTCACAAATTAATAACTAAGCAGGATAGGAACTTCGGGATTGTTTTAAAAATAACTTCCATATCTGAAGACCATTTGCCTCGCTTTGACCCCCCATGCAAATTCCATAGGATAGACGCTGGCCAGCGACTGACTTTTTCGTGCCTACACATAAAATTCCCTGAACATGACTGAAAATAAACGCATATACTGCATTTTGTTATCATTTAAATTTAAAAATAAACTTATCTACGTCGAGCTGAAATGTTTCTTTACCAGCAGTGAAAAAATTAGGAAAATAATGAATATAAAATAGGAGTTATGGCATGATAAGTTCTATGCAATGAAGATTTTGCATTTGGCGAAACTTTCCATTATATTACCATTTTCACACTAAATTATTTTTTTACATTTTTTTTGTTAACGACATCAAATGCGCCTTGAAATTCTGTACATAACACAATATTCACCCAATTTAACCGATAACATTCTGATTCACGGATATTTGGCAAACCCGCTGCATTAGAGTAGGACAGCGCTACACGCAAAACATGGAAGAAGGAAAGAGACGGAATTATCCCATTACTGCTGTACTGCAATTTAAGGTGGGAACGCTCTTATAGTTCTTTTGTATACAGTATAGTATGATATAGAACCCATTTAAATTACACGTCTTAATGGTTTTCATGAATAAATTATGACACACAATAATGAAATAACAATTTAACCTGGTAGTCTGGAAATCACATTACACATTTCGACACTGGGTGTAGCAATCGACAGTGTTATTTATGCTTATACTGTATTTTTCTAATGTGGTTTTCAAATATCGCTAGTATAAACGTGTTAAGTCTGTGGAATTAAGTGTGTTGTATGTATGTTGGGTATTCAGCCCGAAGGCTGGTTTGATCCTCTGCAGCAACATTTTTAATAAGTACACAACTTGTTAGTCCGCCTCTGTGGTGTAGTGGTTAGCGTGATTAGCTGCCACCCCCGGAGGTCCAGGTTCGATTCCCGGCTCTGCCACGAAAATTTGAAAAGTGGTACGAGGGCTGGAACGGGGTCCACTCAGCCTCGGGAGGTCAATTGAGTAGAGGTGGGTTCGATTCCCACCTCAGCCATCCTCGAAGTGGTTTTCCGTGGTTTCCCACTTCTCCTCCAGGCGAATGCCGGGATGGTACCTAACTTAAGGCCACGGCCGCTTCCTTCCCTCTTCCTTGTCTATCCCTTCCAATCTTCCCATCCCTCCACAAGGCCCCTGTTCAGCATAGCAGGTGAGGCCGCCTGGGCGAGGTACTGGTCATACTCCCCAGTTGTATCCCCCGACCAAGAGTCTGAAACTCCAGGACACTGCCCTTGAGGCGGTAGAGGTGGGATCCCTCGCTGTGTCCGAGGGAAAAGCCGTACCTGGAGGGTAAACAGATGATGATGATGACACAACTTGTTTCGTCGCATACCTGTCTTCCGTTACATGTAATTTCCAATGACATTTTCGAACTACTGTCCGACTCGTTGGGTGAATGGTCAGCGTTGAGGCCTTGGATTCAGAGGGTCCCGGGTTCGATCACGTGTCGGGTGGAGAATTTTAATCGCCTCTGATTAGTTCTTTTAGGTCGGGGACAGGGTCTTTGTGTTTGTATCAACACTTTCCTTTTCATATTCGGACAACACACTATACTACCAACCACCACAGGAAAACGCAATAGTGATTACATCCCTCCATATAGGGTTGGCGTCAGGAAGGGCATCCGGCTGTAAAACGGAGATAAATCCACATGTGCGATACAGTTCGCACCCGCAACCGCACAGGTGTGGGAAATGTGGTAGAAAAGAAGAAGAAGAAGAACATTTCACACTACTGCTAAATATTATTATGAGGAACTCTTAAAATTACTAATTTTATTTGCATCACTGCTTAAACTTAGTTAAGGTTGTCTTTTTAGTACAATTGTATTTTGTTGAAATAGTAGTATTATATTATGTCATAAACCCCCTACAAGTTTTGATTTGTTGACAATCCATACAATTTGAATAGTTTCAAACAGAGAATCATATTTTCTGATCAAAATACAGTCGCATTAGAGTATATAACTCCAGGACATTGTAATGAGAGCAGGCATGGCTTGTAAAGTGACCTGATTATAAATCAAAACGAACTCACATTACAGAACACATTGGTGCTGCACGTGTTTACGTATCTGCATCATAGATGGTGCTACTAGTCCCTCGGAATCGATTCCGGAATCGGGTACCCTATACCCCATGCCAAGACCGACTCCAATCCTCAGACCGTAATATATAAAAAAACATGGCGGCCGAAGTAGTCGGATTTCTGGGACTGGATAACGCGAAAATATCACGTGCAACGGCGGTAATTTAACATGACAAATGTAAGAGCATAGGGAAAACCACTGTGTTTTCACGAACGAAAATGCATCGGCAACAACTACCAATCACATATAATCAACTAGAATGACATACATTCTACTAGAAAAAAGAACAACAAGCTGATTATTTAGAAATTTCAATTACTCAAATAACGTTTTGTCTTAGATTTCACTTCGCTGGTTAGATGAAAATACATTATAAAACCGTTAAAATGATATTTATAACATCATTTTGAATGTTTCAAAATAAATTAAGGTGCGAAATTCCCCAATTTATTCGCTCTCATGAGAACTATGAAACATAATTTGTTGCCTTAGTTTTGAAGTAGTGCCCAGTTTCTTATATTCAGCACCCAATGAAAAGGAAGTACACCCGAAATAATAATGTTATTGGCTTTACGTCCCACTAACATTTTTACGGTTTTCGGAGACGTCGAAGTGCCGGAATTTAGTCCCGCAGTTCTTTTACGTGCCAGTAAATCTACCGACACCTTGACGTATTTGAGCACCTTCAAATACCACAGGGATGAACCAGGATCGAACCTGCCAACTTGGGATCAGAAGGCCAGCGGTTTAACCGTCTGAGCCACTCAGCCCAAGTACACCCGAAATAATTATATTAAGACATTGAACGGCCCTGGTAACGCTAACATAATGTTGGCATATGGCATAGCAACACTTCTCCCCCTGTGGGTGGGGGCGGCAGAATAACACCCACGGTATCCCCTGCCTGTCGTAAGAGGCGACTAAAAGGGGCCCCAGGGGCTCTGAACTTTGGAGCGTGGGCTGGCGACCACGGGGCCCTCAGCTGAGTCCTGGCACTGCTTCCACTTACTTGTGCCAGGCTCCTCACTTTCATCTATCCTATCCGACCTCCCTTGGTCAACTCTTGTTCTTTTCAGACCCCGACGCTATTAGGTTTGCGAGGGCTAGGGAGTCTTTCACTTTCACGCCCTTCGTGGCCCTTGTCTTTCTTTGGCCGATATCCTCATTTTTCGAAGTGTCGGACCCCTTCCATTTCTTCTCTCTGATTAGTATTAAATAGAGGATGGTTGCCTAGTTGTACTTCCTCTTAAAACAATAATCACCACCACCACCACCATAGCAACACTTCGTACAATGATAGTAACCTTAATGATGAAACGTTCAAGACACTAAAGATATAATGGATGGGCGAGCTTCAGTTCGGTGTAGTCTGCTTGATAACAGATAACCACAGCGTGAATTGGACGATGTTGGTAGTGTAAACCCCTGCGTTACAAACCCACCTAATCCCTCGAAGTCACTACTTCTTCTGTGTAACAGTATACAGATTGCTCCATCTGTCACACTTATAAGTTTTGTTATACTCCAAGATCCAGCCAAACATTTCCGCAGACAAGCACATATTATTGCAAAATACACTTGCATCTACATCACTCGACACTTTCAAGCACATAGACACTGACGGAATATCACAATATCAATTATATTCTATCTAAATTAATATTTTTAGAGGAACACGAATAGGTTCACCGTTTGGAATTAGAGAAACGTCTTCCCTAACCTCAGACTTATTCTCAAAATTATGTAGTACGCGAACCTTTTCTTGAGCCCAAGTTTCCATTCGGCACTATGAAGCTCAGGGCTAAAGAAAAGGTTCGCGTACTTTATGCACACTAGAGTTTTGTCATCGACTTAAAAATACCGGTAATCACGATATATATTCGTAATCCATTTCTCTCTTAATGTCTTATTCCGTCGAAAACGTAGGTATAGTTGTATGAGAGGCATTGCCAATGTTAGACTTGAACCTGGTTCACAACATGATCAAAACAAACTCATTCTCATATTACTGCGTATAATTACAGATCCTAAGTGTCCACTGGCTCATATAAATACACTCGCACACTTATATTATACAAAGCAACTAATATTTGTCGTCAACTTTAATGAAATTACACCGACTACATACGATAACAACAAACAAAAACAAACCCACATTTCCAACAATTGCGGCTACTCGATTCGCCATCTTTGAACGATCGAGAGCAGTGTTGCCAACTTATATTTTAAAGATCCGCTAAATACTACTAAAAATCCGCTAAAATTCCGCCAAGAAATCCGATCTCAAATAATGAGCATTAAAAGTGAGCAATAATAATAATAATAATAATAATAATAATAATAATAATAATAAATGAAATGGCGCATGGCTTTTAGTGCCGGGAGTGTCCGAGGATAAGTTCTGCTCGGCAAATGCAGGTCTTTCGATTAGACTCCCGTAGGCGACCTGCGCATCGTGATGAGGATGAAATGTTGATGAAGTCGACATATACACCCAGCACCCGTGACAGTGAAATTAACCAATTAAGGTTAAAATTCCCGACCCTGCCGGGAATCGAACCCGGGACCCCTGTGACCAAAGGCCAGCACGCTAACCATTTGGCCATGGAGCCGGAAATAATAATAATAATAATAATAATAATAATAATAATAATAATAATAATAATAATAATAATAATAATAATAATAATAATAATAATAATATGCAAACTAGGTGAATCCTCTACCTCAAGGCCCACACACAGAACAGACCAGTTAATTAGACGATCTTCCTTCATAGCATAAATATAAATAGTTTCATTATCTGTCGTCTTTCGTCAACTAAGAGATAAGTGCCCTTTCCCCACGCATTACAAATTTATTATACCATGATCTCATAACATCAAATCCAAATAACATGTTTTCCTCGTGTGACTGCTAGCTCCTGACAAGAAATACAGAATAGCTCGGAGACAGACTGGAGTAGAAATCTTTTTAAACACACAATGGATAAAATGCTAAATTCCGCTATAATAAATCTAGAATTCCGCCAAAAAATCTGCTGTCCGCTAAATGATATATTTCTCCGCCGACGGTCTTCTGATTCCGCCAAATTTAGCAGAAAATCCGCTAAGTTGGCAACACTGATCGAGAGTAGCATTAAGGTCTGAGCAAGACCAACTTCATCCTCAGACCGTAATATTAAAAAAAACATGGCGGCTGAACTAGCCGGATTGCTGGTATTGGCTAACACGAAAATATCACGTACATATTATATAAACGACCGTAATTTCACATGATAAATGTAACATCATAGGGAAAATCACTTTTACACGTATGAAAACGCTTCGCCAACAAGTACGCACCACATATAATCAACCAGAATCACATATTTTCTACTAGAAAAGAGACCAATAAGCTGATTATTTAGAAATTTCAATTCCTCAAATAACGTTTTCTCTTAGATTTCACTTCGCTGGATGGATGAAAATACATTATAAAACTGTTAAAATGATATTTCTAACATCATTTTGAATGTTTCAAAATAAATTAAGATGCGAAATTCATCAATTTATTCGCTCTCATGAGAACTGTGAAACATAACTTGTTGCCTTAGTTTTGAAGTGGAGGACAATTTCTTAAATTCAGTACACAATGAAAGGGAAGTACACTCGAAATAATAATGTTATTGGTTTTACGTCCAACTAACTCCATTTTTTATGCTTTTCGGAGACGTCGAAGTGCCGAAATTTAGTCCTGCCGTAGTTCTTTTACGTGCCAGTAAATCTATCGACACGAGGCTGACGTATTTGAGCACCTTCAAATACCACCGAACGGAGCCAGGATCAAATCTGCCAACATGGGGTCACAAGACTAGCGCCTTAGCCGTCTGAGTCACTCAGCCCAAGTACACCCGAAATGATTATATTAAACCTATGAACGGCCCTGCTAATGTTAACATAATGTTGACATATGGCATAACAGCACTTCACATAATGGTGGTAGCCTTAGTAATGAAACGTTCAGACACTAAAGATATAATAGGGTTTTACCCATTAAAGGACATGAGTGCAAGAACTCTATTGACTAAACATTTATATTTAACCACATGGGCGAGCTTCAGCTCGGCGCAGTCTGCTTGATAACGGATAACCACAGCATGTATCGGAAGGCGTTGGTAGTGTAAAACCCTACGTTACAAACCCCGCTAATCCCTCTAAGTCACTATTTCCCCTGTGTAACAGTATACAGATTGCTCCAACTGTCACACTAATAAGTTTTGTTATATTCCAAGATCCAGTCAAACATTTCCGCAGGCAAAGCACAGATCATTGTAAAATACACTTGCAACTAAATCACTCGACAATTTGAAGCACATAGACACTGAAGGAATAACACAATATCAGCTATATTTTATCAAAGTAATATTTTTCGAGGAACTCGAATAGTTTGGAAGTAGAGAAACGGCTTCCCTAACCTTAGACTTATTCTCAAAATGATTTATGCACGCTACAAAATAATCACGATGTATATTTCTAATCCATTCTCTCTTAATGTTCTGTTCCGCAGGAAACTTAAAAATAGTTGTATGGGAGGCATTGCCATAGTTAGACTAAAACCTGATCCACCTTGTGCACTCGTGTTCTTTAAGGGGTAAAAACACGATCAAAACAACCAGATTCTCACATTACTGCGTATGATTACAGATCCTATGTGTCCACTGATTCATATAAATACACTCGAATAATTATATTCTACAAAGAAACTAACATTTATCGTCAACTTTCAATAAATTACACCGACTACATACGATAACAACAACCAAAACAAACCCAGATTTCCAACAATTCCGGCTACTCGAATCGCCATCTTTGAACGATCGAGAGTAGCATTAAGGTCTGAGGATTGGAGTCGGTCTTGGTCTGAGGATTGGAGTCGATCTTGCCCAGGCATATGGAATCGATTCCTCGCGATTCCAGTCGCAACCTATCACTAGTCCTCACTGCTCGATGTCTTGAGCACAGTTCCCCTCTAAACCTCGCCTTCTTCTCGCTGCGTTGACGTCACCTATAGCTATGTGGATTCAAGGACAGTTTCAGATGAAGCTAAGACGTCCTCACACCCAATACGAACCTGCTCAGAATAAAACTCTTTCCAATAATGCCTTTCAAAAACGTTGTTAATTGTGATTTATCATTTAGTTTTCAGTTACAGCAATAAATGTTAATAATAGTTTATACAAAAGAATTGTGAAGTGTAGGATGATACATCTTATATGGAATAATCGCCACTGGTACACATATTCTTCACAAAGTAACAAGGCCACATTCCAAGCATCTTGCCACCCCTCTTTATTTGATTATTTAAATGATTACGCGCAATTAAGTCAACCTGAAAGTGGTTTGAATTAGGGAGGTTTCAACATGTTAGCAACAACAATAATTAGTATACAACTTGTAAGAGGACAGACAGGTAAAGCAAGCTGCCTGTCATGTTTGGTTCAGGTCAATCCTTATACGACCATGTACTGTATTAAATACTTTTTTTTTCTAAGCGAGGAGTAAATTTTCAACTTTTGTGTTGTACAGTGCTATACTTCAAGGAGTAATAAAATTACATGTTTATTAAGGCCGAATATGACCTAGATAAAGTAATAAATATGTGTACATACCGTAGTACAGTAAAATTTTGTAATTTTTTTTGTCGCCACTTGATTTTTAAAATTACTGTACTTTTTTTAATATAAAATGACAACCTGTCTATGATGATCAGGTTTTATCGTATCTGCCCAGTTGTTATAGACTGATCTACTCTAATTGACTTGTCGCATTTAGACGTTAACCTGTCCGTTTTGTCTTCACCGTTTTACGTTCCTCGTTCCAGAACGAATTCTAGATATCTCAACATTTTTGTTGTAAACATTCACAGCATTGTTTTCTGATTATCAACACAACTCGGTATCCACACATTTGCGATCAGTTTCTAAACATCTACTATTCATTCAGCTGCGGTATCTTTCTTTATGTAGTTGGCTATCAATAGATCTAATGGGTAAACCAAGTCGTCTCACATAAATACGTCGTGAGGGGCGGGCAACGGCATGAAGTAAGTGACTTCGTGTGCTCCGAGACCGCTACGGTAGCTGTGAAGGACCTACAGGAAACGTGAACAACCATTGTAAACGGGCTATGGTGAAAGGACAACTGGTCAACTGCTTTGAAGGCAGATGATTTTAAAGCCCAATGGTTGAGGAGTCGGAAGAACCGACGTCCACTGCTTTGTGGTTAGAGTAACATCCAAAGGCTAAGGGTAATGAAATGAAATGAAATGGCGTATGGCTTTTAGTGCCGGGAGTGGTGGTGGTGGTGATTATTGTTTTAAGAGGAAGTACAACTAGGCAACCATCCTCTATATAACACTAATCAGAGGGAAAAATTGGAAGGGGTCCGCCACTTCGAGAAATGAAGGTATCGGCCAAAGGAAGGCAAGGGCCACGAAGGGCATGAAAATGAAAGACTCCCTAGGTCTTCATACATAATACAGTCGGGGTGGGAAAAGAACAAGAGTTGACCAAGAGAGGTCGGATAGGATAGATAAAAGTGAAGAGCCTAGCACAAGTAAGTGGAAGCAATGCCAGGACACAGCTAGGGGCCCCGTGGTCGCCAACCCACGCTCCAAAGTTCAGAGCCCTTGGGGCTCCTTTTAGTCGCCTCTTACGACAGGCAGGGAATACCGTGGGTGTTATTCTACCGCCCCCACCCACAGGGGGATTAGTGCCGGGAGTGTGCGATGACAAGTTCGGCTCGCCAGATGCAGGTATTTCGATTTGACTCCCGTAGGCGACCTGCGCGTCGTGATGAGGATGAAATGATGATGAAGACGACTCATACACCCAGCCCCCGTGCCAGGTTAAAATTCCCGGCCCTGCCGGGAATCGAACCCGGGACCCCTGTGACCAAGGCCAGCACGCTAACCATTTAGCCATGGAGCCGGACAAGGCTAAGCGTGAGCTCCCTGAAAGAAAAGGTCCAGCAAGTCCGGAGGCTGTAAGGAGGCAGAGCGCCCTGGACAATTACAAAGTAGGTTGATACCGTGCACACGGACTTTTCCAAAGCTTTCGACTTTGTTCAGCATAATTTTCTACTGACTAAGTTGTCAGCATACGGCATTCAGAAAGCTTGCTCGAATGGTTTAAAATTTTACGACAGGAGGTATTCAGCAAAATACTAGGCCTCACTTCTCGTCCTTACCAGTCAATTTCTGGAGTTCCACAAGGTATTTGTGTTTCCTTCTATTTGTTAATGATCTGCCATTACAACTTCATTCCAGCAACTACCTGCTCTATGCTGATGACCTTAAAGTGTACACGGTAATTGAAAACATGAGTGACTGGAATTACTACAGTCAGCTACGAATAATATTAGTGATTGGTGCAAACAGTGGCATTTAACCCGAAATATTTCAAAATGCAGTGTAATATCCTTCACGGGAAAATCGAAAGTTAATGCATTCAAGTATTATATAATATAAAAGGTCAAAAAGCGAAGTGTCTTACGAAAATTAATGATCTTGTTCTTTTTAGTAATCAATAAAAATGTGTTAGTGTAAATATCGTTAATAAGGAATGCAAAAATTTGAGTTTCCTGAAAATAAATTGTAGGAGTTTAAAATCCATTGTCTCACTGAAAACCCTTTATTTCTCAGTCATACGGTCGAGTCCTGCGTATTGCTCTGAGTTGTGGATCCCTTCACAGCAGTACTAATTAATACCTTAAAGCGAGTGCAGATCATATTCTCATATTGGATCGGTAGAAAATCAATCAATCAATCAATCAATCAATCAATCAATCAATCAATCAATCAATCAATCAATCAATCAATCAATCAATCAATCAATCAATCAATCAATCAATCAATCAATCAATGATTTCGGACTGTTGCCCAGGTGGCAGATCCCGTATTAGTTGTTTGATTTCAAAGTAGTTGGACATTTATCAAACATCCCCTTGATAAATTATTATCCCTAATTCCGTTTCCTATAAAAGAGTATTTGTCCCAATCTGTCCTCTTGAATTCCAGCTTTAATGGCGGGACCTAGTGTTTACAGTGCACTATGTCTTCTGGTATGGGCTAGAGCAATTTTGTTACTTTCATTGATCTGTCTCAGCTTTATCCTTGGCTTTGACAAAATAAAAGTGACTGAGGTATGAGTGATGCTAGTAATGCCATTCTTTCTGCAACCAGTCCCTGCTATGAATGGTGTGAAAATATTGCTCATAGGGTCGGTTGGTGCATGCATTTCAGTGGGCTTGGTGGACTGATATGTAATAGCAACTTCTGGCTCGGCGAGGAAAGCAACGGGAAACTACCTCACTCCTCATTTCCATAGTACGCCTCTTCCTAGGCCATCTATGACAGCTGATGGCGGAACTGTTGAGGATCCAACCAGCCTTCGGGCTGACGACTAAACATACATGCATCTTCATTTTATGGTCTTTCCTACTTTTAAAACTCAAGTGAAGCTTCTTAGTCTGTAAATGTTATCCCATGCCACCTCTCCACGGAAAGCTCGGAACATACCACTTAGTCGAGCAGCTCGTCTCCTTACTCCCAAGTCTTCCCAGCCCAAAGTTTGCAACATTTCCGTAACATTATCGGAAATCACCCAGAACAAATCGTGCTGCTTTCTCTAGTAACAACACCCAACAGTGAATACATCCCTCCACATAGGGTTGGTGCCAGGAAGACCATCAGGGCATAAAACTGGGCTAGATCCCTGCCGAGTGCTGACCACAATACAATGGGAAAATGGCCAGGAAGAGAAGGAGATCGGATGAAGTATCTCTTCTTCGAGTAAAACATACATTTTTCTGCAGTTTCGCACTCAGGTTTTTAACGAAAAATTAACCAATATTGAACATCGTTAATTCATCATAGTGCTTCACTCATTTGCTAATATACGACTACAAACATCAAGCTCGATAGCTGCAGTAGCTTAAGTGCGGCCGGTATCCAGTATTCGAGAGATAGTTGGTTTAAACCCTACTGTCGGCAGCCCTGAAGATGGTTTTCCTAAGTTTCGCATTTTTCACACCAGGCGAATGCTGGGGCTGTACCTTAATTAAGGCCACGGCCGCTTCCTTCTCACTCATAGGCATTTTTTATCCCATCGTCGCCATGAGCCTATCTGTGTCGGCGCGACGTAAAACAAGTAGCAAAAAAAACTGCAAACAATATAAAAAAACATTCATATCTTTGGGTTTCAAGTGCTCCACACTAGATTGTATGTAGAGGAAACACAGCGAAATATGAATTCTCTTAACTCTATCATTTTTAGTATCCTTTTTCTCAAGTACAAGGAGTTGGATCAAGTTTTACTGCCGGATGCCGTTTCTGACACCCATCCTAAGTGTATTCATGTCATATTTCTCTGGTAGTGTACGTAAATGAAGAGGTGTGTACTGCAATGAACACAATCATCCAATCCTGGAGTGACAGGAAGTAATCAAATGCGGTTACAATATCTGGCCTAATCAGGAATCGAACCCGGGGCCTCTCTAACCAAACATCACCACGCTGACTATTCAGCCAAGGACCCAAGCCTCCTATTAATTCTAATCACAGGATTAAATGTAAGGAATTGGATTATTTGTAGAATGATAGTTTTGGCAAAATATTTTCTTTTTACAATTTACCTTACGTCGGACCTGTGCAGATAGGTCTTATGGGGTCGATGGTATTAGGAAAGAGCTAGGAGTGGGAAGGAAGTGAACTTGGCCTTAATTAATATACAGCCCCAGCATTTGCTTGGTGTGAAAATGGGAAACCACGGAAAGCCATCTTCAGGGCTGCCGACAAATGGGTTCGAACCCATTATCTCCCGAACTCAAGCTGACAGCTACGTGATCCAAACCACACAGCCACTCGCTCATTCCAGAAGTAAAAAAAACATATGAAGCTGTAAAATATTCCAGGAGTCTCAGCAACTGGCCTCTTACCATGAAACAGTTCAACTGATGTGTAAAAGAATAGCATTTCTGTACGAATGTTAATTACGCGATATTGAACCGCTGTATATCTTAGCTACGGGGTGTTGTTTCTTAAGTGATGGTACACTCGGGGCAAGTTCAGTCGGCCATGAAATGTTCGTCCGAGTATGTTCGCTTACTGGTCGAAGTCGAAGCGAGTCTTAACCAGCTTATGCAGGCCTCTAGCATTCAGGTAAGTGAATATTATTACTGCTTGTATTGACATAGACCCACTGTTTGTTTTCGAAAATGTTTGATGACTATCATACGTAACTTGATAATAATAAAGGATCTTACTTAGGACCATCATACAAAGTGCGGCAGAAACAATGGCCAATCAGAAACATTATATTTCAGCTTGACACATTAGAACTTTCTTTCTTTCTTTCTTTCTTTCTTTCTTTCTTTCTTTCTTTCTGAATCTGTTACTGTACAGGGTTGGTTTTTCCCTTGGACTCAGCGAGGGATCCCACCTCCACCGCTCAAGGGCAGTGTCCTGGAGCGTGAGACTTTGGGTCGGGGATGAAAACTGGGGAGTACGACCAGTACCTCGCCAAAGTGACCTCACCTGCTATGCTGAACAGGGGCCTGTAGAGGAATGGGAAGATTGGAATGGATAGACAAGGAAGAAGGAAGGAAGGGCGGTCGTGGTCTTAAGTTAGGTACCATCCCGACATTTGACCGGAGGAGAAGTGGGAAACCACGGAAAACCATTTCAAAGATGGCTGAGGTGAGAATCGAACCCACTCTACTCAGTTGACCTCCATAGTCTAAGTGGACCCCGCTCCAGCTCTTGTACCACTTTTCATTTTTCGCGGCAGAGCTGGGAATCGACCCCGGGCCTCCGGAGGTGGCAGCTAATCACACTAACCACTACACCACAGAGGTGGACGTGGTATTTTACATATTAGTAAAAAAAATGAATCAGTAGCTTTGTCATATATCATCGCTACAATATACACATTATCAAATAACATGGATCTTTTCAGGTTCTTCATATTTCTTTTCACCAATTTTACATGGTTGCCACTATAGCTATTGGTATATTTAGTGCGCAAAAACAATACATCGAGCGAGTTGGCCATGTGGTTAGGGTCCTGTAGGTGTCAGCTTGAATTCGGGAGATGGTGGGTTCGAATTCCACCGTCGGCAGCCCTGAAGATGGTTTTCCGTGGTTTTCCATTTTCACACCAGGCAAATGCTGAGACTATTCCTTAATTAAGGCCACGGCCGCTTCCTTCCCACTCTTACATACTGACAATAGTTCGCTAAATCTGTTGCACGGACATATTTTGTTAATTTCCCTCATAATATTTCTTCATAAATAGCAGAACCATATCAATCAATCAATCAATCAATCAATCAATCAATCAATCAATCAATCAATCAATCAATCAATCAATCAATCAATCAATCAATCAATCAATCAATCAATCAATCCTGATCTGCACTTAGGACAGTCGCCCAGGTGGCAGATTCCCTATCAGTTGTTTCCCAGTCTTTTCTTAAATGATTACAAAGAAATTGGAAATTTATTGAACATCTCCCTTGGTAAGTTACTCCCCTTTCTTTGAACGAATATTTGCCTCAATTTGTCCTCTTGAATTCCAACTTTATCGTCATATTGTGGTCTTTCCTACTTTTAAAGATACCACTCAAACTTAGTCGTCTACTAATGTCATTCCACGTCATCTCTCCACTGACAGCTGGGAACATACCACTTAGTCAAGCAGCTCGTATCCTTTCTCCCAAGTTACCAGCCCAAACTTTGCAACATTTTTGTAACATTACTTTTTTGACGGAAATCATCCAGGACAAATTGAGCTGCTTTACTTAGGATTTTTTCCAGTTCTTGAATCAAGTAATGCTGGTGAGTGTCCCATACACTGGAACCATACTTTAGTTAGGGTCTTACCAGAGGATTATATGCCCTCTTCTTTACATTCTTACTGCATCCCCTAAATACCCTCATAACCATGTGCAGAGATCTGTACACTTTATTTGCAATCCCATTCCTTATATTAAAACCTAAGTACGTAGAATGATCTCCAACAGGAACTTTCACCCCGTCAACGCAGTAATTCAAACTGAGAGGACTTTTCCTATTTGTGAAACTCGCAACCTGACTTTTAGCCCCGTCTATCATCATACCATAGCCTGCTGTCCATCTTAACATTATCGAGGTCATTTTGTAGTTGCACACAATCTTGTAACTTATTTATTACAGAATAACTGACTGTCTGTTAGGTCATCAGCCCAGAGGCTGGTTGGATCTTCAAATAGCACCACCAATGGTTATGCGGTTATAAGGAAACCCATCATCCGCGAAAAGCCTTATCACTGATTCCACTTCTTTACTCATATCATTTATATATATATAAGAAAGCATAAAGGTCCAATAATACTGCCTTGAGGAATTCCCCTCTTAATTATTACAGGGTCAAACCGGTTCGAACCCCACTGCCGGTGGCCCTGAAGACTGTTTTCCGTAGTTCCCCATTTTCATACTAGGCAAAAGCAGGGGCTGTACATTAATTAAGACGATGGTCGCTTCCTCTCCTTTCCTCTCCCATCGTTGCCATAAGACCTATCTATGTCGGTGCGATGTAAAGCCAACTAAAATTAAATATTTGAAATCGTTATAGTCTGAAATTCAAAACTGGGATTTACCTGTCTCCTGTGTTAGCATTCTGCACCATCGATATGTCTTTTCAAGTACACTGAGTGGCCAAAAGTCACGGGAAGAGCTATACCATTAGAAAATGTGCCGTGTATGACCCCTGAGCGTTGCGGCTAGCTGCGGCGTAGCTGGGCTGCTGTCTGTCACAGACACCAGTGTCATGAAGATAGCAACAGGTCGCGCGTTAACCGACTTTGAACGTGGGATGATTATCGGCCCACGGCGCATGGATTATTGTGGAGATTATACGCGAATTCGGGTTTCCGAGGGCAACACTGTCTATGGTTGATCTTCAATTTCGCAGAGAGAATTCTACCACCCGTGTAAACCGCCGCACGGAAAGACCACAGGTGTTTAACAAATGGACATCACGTAACCTCCGCAGAACCATAATGGGCGTTCGACGGGCTCCTGTGAGTCAGATCACCGCCCAGTTGAATGTTGGGAGCCAGGAACCCAATTCAACGAGGACTGTAAGGAGACAACTGCACCGCATAGGCTTCACCAGCCGACGACCAACTCGTGTTCCTTTGCTGACACCTCGACACAGAGCTCAACGACGCGCATGGGCCCGCGAATATCGGCAATGGACCCTGGAGCAGTGGCGGCGTGTGGTTTGGTCCGATGAATCCCGGTTCCAGTTGTATCGAGCTGATGGGCGCGTGAGAGAGTGGCGTATGGTCCATGAAGCAATGGATCAAGCGTGCCAAGAAGGTTGTGTCCAGGTGGGAGGTGGCTCAGTTCTTCTCTGGGCGGCATTCCCATGGTCGGAATTAGGCAGCATTGTCTGGCTGCAGGGAGCGCTGACAGGTGCACGTTATGAGCACCATCTGCATCCCTTTCTGGCCCTAGAGTACTCTGATGGAGATGCCATGTTTCGACAGGATAATGCGCCGTGTCACCGCTCTGGGGTGGCACGCAGGTGGTTGGAGGAGCACTCCAGTGAAGTTACGACAATGGATTGGCCCTCCTGATCCCCCGATCTTAATCCAGTCGAGCATTTATGGGATGCTATCGATGCTAGTGTACGCTTCATGAACCCCGCACCAACTACACAAGACCAATTGTGGGTAGCAGTGCAAGACGCGTAGGTCCAGATCCACCTTGTAGAGTCGATGCCTCATCGTGTTGCTGTAGTTTCGAGGGTTCGCTGAAGAGCAAGCAACTCATTATTAACATCACATTCTGTGTCTTTCCATGACTTTTGGCCACTGGGCGTATATCCGATTGCTTAGGAAACTAAGAACCGGGAAGTATTTGAAGGTATCGAAATAAATATTTAAAAAAGTTATGGCACTAAAGAATTCTTTAGCACTAATGATTAAATAGGTATTACCTTTCATGAGAAGCTCTTTGAATTGACACCAACCGTTCCAGAGTTTTCTCGTTTAACACCGTAACATTTTTACAAGCAAGAACTATGGTACCATAAGTAATATTTTATTTCCTTTGAAGCGGAACATTTTAAAAAGAGTTCTCGTTAGAGATTTGCTACAAAGTAACACTTGTTTTTCCTCAACAAAGTAGTTCGTAAGTGAGGGCGTTGAACATTCAGTCGCACGCTATGAGCCGAACAAATTTGTTGATACTAGCAAGTGGTTCTCCGTAGCTAAACATTCCATTTTTCCTTCCACTGTTGCTTAGTTGATGTTTTTTTTTTTTTTTTTTTGTTTTACAACGATCAATGCTGCGCCTTTAAAACGCATTGTAGTTCAGATTTACATCGTCAAGTGTTTCATTCGCCTACATTCCTTCTTTGCAGTGTTGACACCAACATGTGTGTCTACGTAACTAAAACGTACAATTTGTCTCTCTGACGATCCTCGCCGATTTTGTACCTTTTCACAGGAGTCGATACTGCGGTAGAAATGCCTCATAAGTTAGAAATTATTGCACTTGTTTACGTTTTGTTCAAACGTAACTACCTCGACGTTGGATCAGTGCATCATTCAAGTCACTTCCAATTCAACATTGCTTTGTATCTGCCCTGACCAATTCTTCACTAATAATTAAAGGACTTTTCTGCTATTGGGTCGTATATAAATTTAACACGCACCCGAACAGGTTCTTTCTGATTCTTCGTCATGACGTTAGCAATCCACTGCCTACCCTCCTTAGACTCGCTGTCTTTCGTCTCTTTATCTTTTAGTGAGTGGAAACGATTCTTATCAGCATCTTGATATTTTAAGGGTATTTTATTAAGTTCTCCTTCACTTGACCTGTTAATGCTATTATCTTTCATTTTACCTTCATCTACTGATTCATGAAATGAAGGATTTTTAATATTCCCATTCCTCAGAAGTGTCTTTATTTCTTCCTCATACTTAAGTGTAGTTAGGATGTTATCAGGGTTAACATACTTTACATCATTTGTGGAAAACAAGAAATCGTAAGGTTTTTCTGTTCCTAGTATGTCAATCTCTTTTCCATTAATGTTATTCTGGAACTGGTTTCCGATATAACCAGGAAGTTTTTTAGGTATTTCCAGAGGGCCGTATGGAAGAGAGTTAAGAGGAGAAATAGATTGAGAAGGAGGCTGATCCAGCGTTTTAACGTCCATTATGACATTTGCGGCTGTGATAGGGGCGTTTGCTGATTCTACCTGAACAGGCTGGGTGACGAAATTTATTGCTTCCTGAAGTTTCTGTTTCAGAGTGTGAGAGAGTTTTCCTGCCTTAGTGCTACTGAGGGTCGCTTGGGGACTTGAATATGCTTGGTGTTGAGGGGTCGATAACGTAATAAGAGAAACATATTGCAGGTCGTGTGGACGAATTTTCGCTAGTGTTGAAGAATTTTCAACTGTATGCTTGTTGGTGATTGGTGTTGTAGATAATTGTGCCATATAAACACTCCCAGATGCACCTCGTGTTGTTAGACTCATTAATTTTGTTGGTACTGTGAGGAACGAGCCTTTGTCATTACTTAGATTTTCTTTAACATTTGATGCTAGAGCTATGATATTGGATTCCTGGTTCTTTTTCTCTTGGGCAAGTGTAGTCTGTTGATATACTGGATGTGCATCCGTAGAAATATCTTTGTTCCCAGCGGAAGAAGTTTGAGGATATATTACCGCGGTACTCAACTGCGGGCCGACAGATCCTTCAGTCTGAGTGGGTAACGTGTTTGATCCATTGTTTCCCGGCTCTCCAATGGTAGATGGAATAGGGTTTTCCGCATTCAAATTGATTACGGGACTCTCCTGTGTGGCCTCAGTGATTCTTGAGCCGTTATCTTTGTTTACTTTAATGGTTGTCATCGCCTTCTTGAAGCAGCACCAGTACCAGGGTTCTAAAAAAAATTAAAGAACAAAATACATTACTTTAAATGGAAATAGGCTTTCATTCCAGATATGGGAGGATTTGATATGCAATGCCATTAGGTTGAAATATTCCACTGAGATCCATACGGGTAACTCGTGAAGTAAACCCTAAGATGGTGGTGGTGATGGTTATTGTTTTAAGAAGTAAAACTGGGATACCATCCTCTATATAACACTATTCAAAGGGAAGAATATGAAAGTGATCCGACATTTCGAACAATGAAGGTATCGGCCAAAGGAAGACAAGGGCCACGAAGGGCATGAATCCCTACGATTCGCAACCTAATACCGTCGGGGTCGAAAAGAACACAAGTTGACCAAGGGAAGTCGGATAGGATAGATAAAAGTGAGGAGCCTGGCACAAGTAACTGGAAGCAATACCAGGATTCAGCTAAGGGCCCCGTTGTCACCAACCGATGCTCACAACTTGAGAGCCCATGAGGCCCCTCTTAGTTACCTCTTACGACAGGCGGACGATAGCGTGCGTGTTATTCTACCACCCCCACCCACAGGGTTAAACCCTAAGAGCCAATGACCTAAATTTTAAGCCCCTTATGGCTGTTCTATGCATCTCTGTTCTGTCGTGTGTTGTGGCACGACTATTATCGAACGGATTTAATGGTGATATTTCATGCACCACGTTTGTCGTGCTAACTCGACTAGAGAAGTAGTTTGAAAGAACAGAAGCTGTGAAAACTATGGGATGTTCCTCCAATCAATTCTGTGAGAATGTGTGCGAGGTGCATTTCATACTTTATATAGAATAGGATAAAATAGAATAGAATACCCCCATCCCCTAGTTCCAGATCGCTAAGAATTGGGGATAACGTAATCATTTATTACAATCCAAATGAGTTGGTACTTGCATGGTTTTGTTACACTTAATTTTTCTATTACTGCCTTAAATATTACTCTCTAATTACACCCGATTCCTAAATTTTAGTTTCCAATTTTTTTTACTGTTTTTATCCTAGACCTTAACGTTGTTATATAGTCTAAAACAACGGTTCTAAACCTAGGGGGCACCCCCCCCCCCCAGGAGGCGTTGGAGAATTTCAGGAGAGGCGTGATCAGCAATGAAAAACTCACAGGAATTTGCTAAACAGTAAAAAGGTGTAAGAAAAGAATCTACTACAAAAAGTTATCTTCACCGCTAAATCGTATTATGTAGAAAAAACTTATAATAAAATTATTATAAGTTACTAAACGAGCTTCTTGATGACACAAAATCTTCCATTAAATTTGAAAAGTGAATTGAAGAGCTTGATTTCAGAACATTTGTCGTCCTTAAAAGCCGGAGTTTGATGCTACTTCCCAGACATTTCTTCAGATAACTAGCAATTTCAGTTGACGCGAGATCTGTTCAAAATAGAACTGGATTTGATTTCTAATTCCTTTTAGGAGCAGGCAATCGACCTAAAATGTGATTCCGAAGTAAGAGCTGAGTTTCTACATTTGACTGTTGAATAATTTTGGTTAAATTATTTTTCAATTAATAATAAAATCATTATAAATATTTTTGACATATTAACCTTAACAGAAAAGTAAATCTTGTGCAAATCAATAATAACTTATGGGGGTGTGAAATAATTTACAGGTACGAAGGGGGCGCAGGCTCACAAACGTTGAGAACCCCTGGACTATTAATTCGTGTTAGTGAAAGTATTTATTTCTGTCACTAGTCTGAACAATGTTATCCTTAGCTTACAATAGACAGTATGAATTAACTGAATGACTGTATGAATGAATGGGTGGGTGGATAAATTGCCTGATCGTATTACATTGGTACGCTGCCTGCCTGCCTGCCTGACTGACTGACTGACTGACTGACTGACTGACTGACTGACTGACTCACTGACTGGGTTCATGCATGCACGAAAACAGGGCTCTCTCCCAGTCACGGATAACCACCAACTCGGGAGAGAGCTTCTATTATTAACTGAGTATCGGACAATGAATGAGCGAATGGATGAATTAATTATCAATGAATTTAATGAATAAGTGATGAATGAGTCGAAAGCTCTCCGCCTACATCTACGGAACTCCAGTAGATACGGTGAGAATATTCCATGTGGATGAATACACGACTGACTGAATGGATGGATGATTAATGCAACAGTAAGTGAATGAATGGATGAATGAATGAATGATTGATTGAATGAAGCGAATTCATGAATGCATGAAAAAATGAAAAACATATCTGCCTCCCTGTCACGGATAACCACCAACTGGGGAGAGAGCCTTTATTTCTGGACGAGTAAATGAATGAATGAATCAGTAAGTGAATGCTCTCAACCTACAGCTACGGAACTCCAGCAGCAATTTCACATGCAATTAGTTACCTTAATGAAAACAACAATGACCTCAACAATGCAACCATAATACTTCAAGTTAACTTTGTGCTTTTTTCTTTGATTCTCATTTGCCACATAACTTTTAGTATCTCGGAACATTTTGCTGACCTACCCTGTGCAATCCATTCTTTACTTAACAGTTGTATAATTGCATAACATTCTTTCTCTCTTTCTACTTTTACTTTACAGTAACTACGCAGGGACTTAATCCTAACTGATTCTGTTTCCCTACATACTCTCAACAGGTGTGCATCCGCCATTAATTTTCCACATAAGAAACAGCAATTTTCTTTATTTTTCTCTCAGACCCTTATTCTTATAGAAAACCATTAGCCACCACAATATACCCCTTATTTCTCTATTCGCCAGTCTTTCTTTCTCTATGGGCAGATTTTTGCTATTTCTTTCCTTCAGTCGAAGGTTGCCACAATGGACAAGCATAACGAAATTAAATTATAATTTTGATTTACAATAATTTTGTTGATTAGATTATTTTCATAATGTCTTTAAACGAAGAGAGTTATAACACGTAGTAATGATTTCTCAGTAACGGAACTGAACCTCTTAAAGCTAACAAAGACACAGTTTGTAGTTCCAGAACATCTAAATAAAACTGCTTCCGAAAATTCACAGTGAATCGAATAATATGATGATGATGTTTGTTGTTTAAAGGGGCCTAACATCGACGTCATCGGCCCCTAATGGTGCGAAATGGGACGAAATGAAATGACCACTTAAAATTCCAAAAATCCTCCACTGACCAGAATTCAAAGCATGAGGACGAAGAATGAATGGATGGACGGATATGAATTTAAAACGATCAGTGGATCCGATCCACAGTGCATCACATGCACAGAAGCTGGCACAAAACAATAGTAGTACGGACCAAGGGACTGCTTCTATAGCACGATGCTGAGTCGATTATGCGTGTAGTCGAAACGGATCCAAAATCCAGGGCATCAGCCCCTCATAATGATACTTATCGCTAGGAAAGTAGAACCATGCTATGTGTAAGTTGCGGTACTAATCAAAAGTAGCGGAGACTCGCGGTATTCCACACATTATGGTACTATTCACAGGTAGTGTAATGGGCATATGTAACACAGACCTATAGTGTTTCGCACATAGCGGCGCTATTTACAGGCAACGCAAACCTATAAAGGCAACGCAAACCTATGGTGTTCCTCACATAAGTGGACTAACCACAGGGACTCGTACTATCCCGTGGAATTCCTCACACAGTGGGAACTGAGCATAGGTAAGGCAGAACCATGGTGTCGCTAATCCCATGGTGTCGCTCATATAGGTGTACCAATCACAGGTACTGTAGGACCCACAACCTGATTCACACACTGTCGCTGCTAATCACAAACCTATTGCGTACCTAACATACTAGTACTACGCGCAAGTAAATGCAACCCATGGTGTTCCCTGCGTGATGGTACTAATTACAAGTAGTTCAATGGTTCAAATTGGATCATCCCTTGGTCGCCCCTTTCAGTCACCTCTTATGACAGGCAGGGGATACCGTGGGTGAATTATTCGTCTGCTTCCCCCACCCACAGTGATGTGTGTTTGGTCCGCGAGAGGTATTTTATTTCCCTTAAGTCCGCCGACAAGCCGGTTAGGATCCCCCTATTCGCCACCTGAGACGCGCCACGTGGGAGTATCACCTCTCCCTCTGTTACGCCAGCATAGCAGGTTCGTGGAATCGAAGAAGTGTCCTTCAATCCAAATGTATATAATAAATTATGGTCGGTTCATAGATAAGCTTCTTTTCCCTATCAGAGTCTTCTGTTGGTTTGTGGAGATTTCATAACGAACTGTGGGGTATATTACAAATCCCGCACTCTCTGATTCCTTTTAGGCTATGATATCAATTCTCCTACTGCTACCATTATCGGTAAGTCTGAATACCTCTTCGGCGACCCTATATTTTTTCTTTCTGAGGGTATTTGCTATGAAGGACCGAATCGTGATATGCCTGGCGTTCCGCAGTATCCTCCATGAGGGCAAGTTCCCAAAACATAAGGAAGTGCTTCTATCTCTCTTCGGCAATGCCCACAGAGGTTTCCCTTTTTCCGTTGCCTCTAATACTTCCTCCGTTATTATTGGGTCATCTAATAAGGATATTGTGTTCTTCATGGTTCTAAATATGCCAATCTCATTTTCCCTCAGTTTCCATTTACCCTGACCCCTAACAATCCCTTGAAATGCTCTATCCATTCATCATTGCTTATACCGGTACTTACTTGGTTACTGTTCTTATTATCTTTACAAATTTTGTTTATTCTGTTCCATATTTTTGGTTTCATTTTCTTTACAATATCTATTCAGTAATGGTACTTCTTTGGACTGCCAATTTTTCTTATTTTTCCTATTGAACTTTGTACTCCCTTCGTTGCTTAGAAAATTTTACCCGTCTCTCAGGCCAGGGAGATGAGATACAGTGAGGAGATGTTCGGAGAAGGGGAGGGGGTTGGCGGCCGTGGCCTATACTAGCAACTGTCCCGGCATTCGCCTTAGTGCAGGAGAATGGAAAACCACGGAAAACCATTCTCAGTACAGCCAACGGTGGGGACCAGTTCCTCGTCTCCCGAATAAAGAGGCGTAGAGCCGCGGTAGAGCCGTGGTCACCCCTCCTCTGCTCGGTTTCCCGGTCGGAGTGCAGAGCTGTCGGACCACGGACCAGCCGTGACCACTTGTGAGCCGAGAACCTCTCTGCATCCATCGACCTTATTCGACAACAATGTATGATGCCAATAAGAAGTTGGTATAGTAGCCATCAGTCAGCTCATTTTCGAACAAACTCTCTCTGCGCGAAGTTAATAATAGACTAGGCTTATCAGTTGTGCGGTCTGATATTTTTCAAACTTTTCTTGAACAATTTTAGACTTTTTAATCGAGTAGATTATTATAACTGAGACTTCGTTATCGGTTATAGAGTATAGTTCTGTAGTTACCGAGAAATGAAATAAGTTCAAGTGAAATAGGAACATGTAAGTGGTTCATGGTTGGCAGTTCAACAGCTCACTCGTTAAACCTCGGAGGTATCAAATAAAAACCTATTAAACACTATCTTTCAATAATCCTCCGGTAATCCTTTTGTTTATATAACTTGACAATATATTGCTGTAATTAATAGGATTTTACATTTTATTTGACGGGGACCTTACTTTATATTTTGGCTGGCGGGCCCATGTAGCATTCGTTACACCTTCCCCCTTGAAGTAAGGGCAGAGAGTGTCTAAATGGGTAAACCAGATAACCTTTCAAGTGTAATAAGTGGTACATGGATCTGAATTCTAGGCCCGTTCGGCCTTTCAAAGTTGAGAGTTCGATATCTCTAAGAAAAGTAACATGTCTTACAAGCTTCAGCATCTTCATAAAAAAAACCAAAGATTCCCTCACCAAGGATGTATAAAGTCTTGTGAATTGGGAGTCCTTCTCCCATGTTACTTAGTTTACTCTTGTAATATCCCTTTCTAAATATTAATTCTGAGGGTTATTTCTTGTTAATCACTACTGTTGTAGTTGCTATCATTGAAAAGAAAATAGAAACCGAAAAGAAAATATCTTTTAACTAATCTATTCAAAATTTTGAAGTGTTTGTGTGGCATTTGTCCAATAGCCTAAACACTGCCCCTTTGTCCCCTCCTCTGCCCATGTAAACAATAATAATAATAATAATAATAATAATAATAATAATAATAATAATAATAATAATAATACCGGGGGAGTTGGCCGTGCGGCTAGTAGCACGCAGCTGTGAGTTTGCATCCGGGGCATAGTGATTTCGAACCCCACTGTCGGCAGCCCTGAAGATGGTTTTCAGTGGTTTTCCAATTTTTACACCAGGCAAAATGCTGGAGCTGTACCTTAATTAAGGCCACGGCCGCCTCCTTCCCACTCATAGGCCTTTCCTATTCCATCGTCACCATAAGACCTATCTGTGTCGGTGCGAAGTAAAGCAAATTAATAATAATAATAATAATAATAATAATAATAATAATAATAATAATAATAATAATAATAATAATAATAATGTTCGCCTTTGGTGTAGTGGTTAGTGTAATTAGCTGCCGCCCCGGAGGCCCGGGTTCGATTCCTGGCTCTGCCACGAAATTAAAAAAGTGGTACGAGGACTGGAATGGGGTCCACCCAGCCTCTGGAGGTCAACTGAGTAGAAGGGAGTTCGATTCCCACATCACCCATCCTCGAAATAGTTTTCCGTGGTTTCCCACGGTTTCCTCCTTCTCCTCCAGGCAAATGCTGGGGTTGTTCCTGACTTAATACCACGGTCGCTTCCTCGTCTATCCCTTCCAATCTTCCCATACGTCAGCACAGCAGGTGAGGTTCACCTGGCGGGGTACTGGTCCTCCTTCCCGGTTTTATCCTTGACCCAAAGTCGAGGCGGTAGAGTCCGAGGGAAAAACCAAACCTGGACGGTAAACGGATTATGAAAGAAAGAAAGAAAGAAAGAAAGAAAGAAAGAAAGAAAGAAAGAAAGAAATACGATAAAAATAAGTTATCTGGTTTTTATTTATTGACATGACATGAATGAACACGACGACAGCCTTGTAGCCAAGAGAACACTTCAGCTACCCGGGGCTACGAAGAGGAAGGCCTAAGAACAGATGAAGTGGCAACCTGTTTACGACTCCACTGATGTTCAAACACAAGCAGCTGCAACAACAAAGTGCAAGTACGTTCCGCCAACACGTATTACGTCATCAATGAAACACAATCATCAATAATAAAGCGAGCAAGAAGAACACTTATTGACGTGACAATTACGCAATACGATGTTATTCGTTTCTTGTCCGCCACCGTAGCGTTAACGGTTAGCACTATTAGGCCCAGACTCGATTTTCGGCACTGCCAGAAATTTAAGAATGGCAAGAGGGCTGGGATGTGATTAAAATGCTACATGCAGCTCACCTCCATTGGGGATGTGCCTGAAAAGAGTTGCACCACCTCAGGACGAGGACACGAGTTCTTTGTACGTCTCCTTGGCTGAATGGTCAGCATAGTGCTCGTCGCTTCTGAGGGCCCCTAGTCGATTCTCGGTCGGGTTGGAGATTTAACCTTAAATGGTTATTTGTACTGTCCGCAACACCCCCGCAACTCGCTCACCACACAACACCATCATCCACTGCAACAACTCGCAGGTTCCTATACACGGCAGATGCCACCCACCCTTGTCGGAGGGCCTGCCTTATAAGGCTAGAAATAGCCACACGAAATTATTATTATATTTTTATTCGTCTCTTAATGTAGTTATCATTTTATGTTGAGTATTCATCCCGAAGACTGGTTGGATCCTCAACAGCTCCACCATAAGCTGTCATAGATGGCACAGGCGTCACTGAAGAGGCGTACTAGAGAAATGAGGAATAAGATAGTTTCCCGCTGCTTTCCTCGTGGGACCAGAAGTTACTGTTACCTATCAGTCTGCCAATCCCACTGAAATACAGGCACCAGCCGACCCTATGAACGACATTTTCACACAATTCATAGCAGGGACTGGCTGCGTAAGGAACAGCATTACTAGCAACACTCATACTCAGTCACTTTTATACGTCAAAGTCAATGAAACGTTTAGTGGCGCCGACTTTCGGGGGAAAAGGCGTTTTTTTTACCCCCTCCTCACAAAAATGATCTGGGGGCGGGGCAGAGCGCCATTTTGCCACCGCCCTGCCCCCGGAAAAATCATCTCCTAGATTTTAAGTCTGAGCTGGCCCCGTGGTGTAGGGGTAGCGTGCCTACCTCTTACCCGGAGGCCCCGGGTTCAATTCCCGGCAAGGTTGGGGATTTTTACCTGGACCTGAGGGCTGGAATTGAGGAGCTATCTGACGGTGAGATGGCAGCCCCGGTCTAGAAAGCCGAGAATAACGGCCGAGAGGACCACACGGCACCTCGTAATCTGCAAGCCTTTGGGCTGAGCAGCGGTCGCTTGGTAGGCCAAGGCCCTTCAAGGGTTGTAGTGCCATGGGGTTTGGTTTGAATGTTAAGTCTCCTTAAAACGTAGAGTTAGGTAGTCTTCGGCCGGTATCCAGTAATCGGGAGATAGTAGGCTCGAATCCCACTGTCGGCAGCCCTGAAGATGGTTTTCCGTGGTTTCCCATTTTCACACCAGACAAATGCTGGGGTTGTACCTTAATTAAGGCCACGGCCGACTCCTCCCTTCCTACTCCTTGCTGTTTCCTATCTCTTCGTTGCCATAAGACCTATCCATGTTGGCGCGACGTAAAGCAAATAAAAAAAAGGAACGGTAAGATGGTATTTCATAGCGTTTTGAAGAAATACATTTGTCTGTAATATTGTGCACTTCATGCAACAACTACCTGTCTTCCTGAGACCTGGAGATTTCCTAAAATTACGGCTGAATAATTCTGTATGCTAGACTTGTGGCCACCCAATGAAAGAGAGTTATTTGTTGCAAACATCATAGAAACAGCAATAATAATGACGCCTCGTTCTGGCCTGTCAGTGCTGAAGAGTACATTACTCCACCATCCGAAGACGGTATAGAGGGAAACGTCACATATTTTGCAAGCGGCACGGTCCGAGAATTTGCCTGAAGCACTTTCGGAAGGCAGCATTGCGTTTAAGACAGATGGTTGGATAGATAATTAAGAATACGTACCACCATTATATTACCCACCTTGGTCGCTACATTTACGAGTGAGCGCTACAATGCGGGATTCCTTTCAGTTCAAAATTCTTAGGAGATAAACCTTATACTGTCATCGTTAGCAGAACTGTAGCCGTTGGTATTGGCGTCAAAATGTTTCAAAAATGCCATTTCGTCACAGAATAGGGAGCAAATATAATAAAGGCTCTGGAGGATTTCAATAGGTCATCATTGTCTGTCCACTGTCCTACGTCATACGTTTGAGAGCAATTGTTAGGAAAAGATTGTTGAAGAACCGACAGTGTACCAAATATTGAGCGCGTGCAAGGCGTTGGACTCCCTACAAAACGCAGTACCTACAGCAAGAATGAGTATAACTCGCTGGAACACGAAGATTACTATAACTTGGTACGTTATGGATCAGCGGAGGGAAATAGGTAAGGTAAGGGTGTATTCTGTCCGAAGGCAGGTCCGAACCCCCGCAGAGGTGTGCCTGAGCTGGAGTTTACGCACGGTAGAATGGCCAGTTCCTTTCCGTTCCTCCATTCCCTTACCCCCCCACAAACAGCGCGCGGCAACCCATCCAAATCTTGACCACGCCCAATGTTGCTTAACTTCGGAGATTTCACGGGATCCGGTGTTTCAACACGGCTACAGCCGTCGGCGAAGGAAATAGAGGAACTGTTAAATAAAAGGGGCCAATCAGAGAAAACTTCATGCATAGACAGGGACCTGTTACAAGATTTGATCATTTTCCTGCAATCTTTTCGGGACGAGATGGACAAGCTTCAAAGCGAACAAGTAAACTACATCTTAGTATGGAACCTGATCTGAAAGAAAATAAAACATGATATCTGCTTCAGCGAAGAATAAATCACGGCAAAATTTTAGAACGAGCTTTATATTTCTTCCGAATAAAATACAAGTCAAGAAAAAGCAACGAATTGCCACATTTCTCACCCCCACTTTTCAGCAACGGGAAAATGACCGACACTCGGGGAGGGATCTCATAATATCTGACATGCGTGCGGAGTATAAGACCTTCGAAGGCAGGACACTGTTTTCGAACTCCTAACAGAAGAATACGCGGTTCCTTAGAGGATGCTTGCGGTCAGTGGATGGACGAGGCACCCGCTTCTTAAGATCCTGATGAAGTGGACGTATACATCAGGACTGAATCTTGGTACTTCGGAAAATGGTGTTTGTAGCAACTGCACTATATAGAATACGTGCCACTGTGGCGAGATGTCGCAAGACATTGATTGCCAGCGCACCTAGCGGGGTGGCCTTGAAACTGAGTGTAGTTGTGCACTGAGTACACTATGAAGTTTCCAAGTCGTCGTTAATGAAAAAGTGGCTACAGGAGTTTCCCCATTTCACATCGGATGGTAAAATTATATTCCGTGACGTCTGCAGCACAGAGATGAGTGAAACTTGTTTTACATATTTCCCCTAACGAGTTATTTTCAATTTAGCGAAATAAACACAGTTTTTAATTGCTGTCTATTAAAATGCGTAAAATTGAAGCTGCCTAAAACTATTTCAGAACCTAATTCAGGTATTTAAAATAACATTTAAGCACCTAAAAATCCGAGGTCTAGTAATCACTACTGAATGTTTATGTGGTGGTTGGAAGTGTAGTGTGTTGTCTGTATATGAAGAGAAATATGTTGGAACAAACATAAACACCCAGTCCCCGAGCTATAAGAATTAATTACTCGCGATTAAAATACCCGATCCAGCCAGAAGTCGAATCCTTGTCAGTACCGACTTTCTTGGGATTAGGTAAAACAACATTCTGCTAAAAATCGGATGGTACTTCTCCCGTCTCATATATATTACACGCTAAATGGAATAACTTCGCCATGCTGGTTTCTCCTAAGCCAGTCAGCAATTCAGAGGGAATGTTATCAATTCCAGGTGCCTTGTTCCTATTTAGGTCTCTCAAAGCTCTTTCGAATTTTGACCTTAAAATTGCGTCTCCTATTTCATCAGCATCAACAGCCTCTTCTTCTTCCAGAACCAGATCATCTACGTCTTTGCCTTGATACGACTGTTGGATATATTCCTGCAATCATTCTGCTTTGTCTTTCCCTAGAGGTGGTTTTCCATCTGAGTACTTAATATTCATACACCTAATTTTCCTTTCTCCAAAGGTTTCCTTGATTTTCCTGTATGCAGAATCTACCTTTCTAAGGCCCATACAACCTTAGACATCTTTGCACTTCCCCTTCAGCCATTCTTCCTTAGCTGTACTGCACTTTCTATCCACTTCATTCTTTAATCGCCTGTGTTCCTTTGCGCCCTCTCCATTTTTTGAATTCTTATACTTGTGTTGTTAATCAATCAGGTCTAGTATCTCCTGAGTTATCCGTTGATTCTTAGTTAATCTTTCCTTCCTTCCTAACATTTCTTCAGCAGCATTCTGCACGACTGTCCATTCTTCCTCCACAGTGTTTCCTTCAGCCTTTTCATTTAGTCCTTGTACAACATGTTCCTCGAAACAGTCCCTCACACTCTTTCCTTCAACTTTTCTACATCCCATCTCCTTGCATTCCTTTCTTCAACTTCAGATGGCATTTCATAACCAACAAGTTGAGGTCAGAGTTCACGCCTGCTCTGGAGAAAATTTTGCCATCCAACACCTGGTTTCTGAAACTCTCCCTAGTCATAATTAAGTTTATTTGATACCTTCCAGTGTCTCCAGGTCTCTTCCACGAATACAGTCGTCGTTTGAGGTGTTTGAACAAAGTATAGCATAGAGTAAATTATGAACGGTGCAGAATTCAACCAGCCGATTTCCTCTTTCATTCATTTGTCCCAGTCCGAATTCTCCAACTCCATTTCCTTCTCTTCCTTGGCCTACCATTGCATTCCAGTCTCCCATGACAATTAGATTTTCGTCACCTTTTACATATTTTATTAAATCTTCTTATATTCTTTCGATTCCTTCATCATCTGCTGAACTCGTAGCGCATATAGATATGCACTATTAGATATGCACTATTGTAGTGGGCATTGGTTTGGAGTCTAACGTGACAACAATAATCTTTTCACTATGCTGGTCGTAGTAGCTTATCCTCTGCCCTATTTTCATATTTATTATTAAACCAACTACATTTTCCCTGTTTTATTTTTTGTTGATAAATCTGTAGTCGCCAGACTAAAAAACCCTGCTCTTCCTGTCAACGTACTCCACTTATACCAACTACATCTAAATTTAGTATATCCGTCTCCCTTTACAGATTCTCTAACCTACCACAACCAATCAAAATGCTAACATTCCATGCCCCGACTCCTCGCAGAATGTCAGTATCCATCTTCCTGATGATCGCCCCCTCTCGTGTAGTCCCCACCCGGAGATCCGAATGGGGGACTATTTTACCTCCGGAATATTTTACCCGGGAGGAAGCCATCATCAGCACATTGTTCATACAGAGTGAGCTGCATGTCTTCGGGAGTTAGTTACGGCTGTAGTTTCCCGTTGCTTTCAGCCGTGTAGCAGTACACACACACATATGTTGAGTATTATTACAAGGCCATATCAGTGAATCATCCAGACTCTCGCCCTTCGCAAACTGAAATTCTGATCCTGGCAGCCCTCCGTGGCCTGAAACCACACTGGTTTTCATCCGCCTTACTCCCAACCGCTGATCGCACCCTCCCTTCCAAAATGCCAGTGAACACTTTGTCTGGTATACTGATCGATGAAATACCTCGGTAGTTGGTGCGATATTCCCTGTTCCCTTGATTATAGATAGTGGCAATTACTGCATTTGTCCAATCAGAAGGTATCTTGCTGACATTCCATCCTAATCTTATTACTCTATGAATCAATTTCATCCTCGCTTTCCCACTATATTTCACAATATCAGGTCAAATTTCATCTATCCCTGCTGCTTTATAACAATGGAGTTTACTGACTCCTTTCCACTTCACCAACATCATTGCCCTCCTCCCCATGAGCTCTGTTGTTCGTGACGTCACCATGAAGATTTACTTTTACGTTGAAGATTTTAAAAATATTCTTTCCACCTGTCCATTATGAGTTCACTTGATTTACCCAAAACAGTATAAATTTCCTGTTTCCTTCCCTTTCTAGGATTGTGATTTACTGTCCAGAAAGGTTTCCCTGCCGATTGACCAAGTTCTTCCAGGTTATTACCAAAATCTTCCACACGACTTCATTTTGGATTCAACAATTACTATTCCCGCTCTGTTTCTTTCATCTACGTAAAATTCCCCTGTACGTCAGTCCTTGTTTGGAGCCATTTCTGATATGCCTCCTTTTTACGTTTGTAAGATGCTTGCCTGGCTGAGTACCTCAGACGGTTGAGGCGCTGGCCTTCTGACTCCAACTTGGCAGGTTCGATCCAGGTTCAGTCCGGTGGTATTTTAAGATGCTCAAACAGGCCAACTTTGTATCGGTAGATTTACTGGCACGTAAAAGAACTCCTACGGAACTAATTCCTGGCACCTCGGCATCTCCGAAAACCATAAAGTACTGCAGTTGGTGGAAAGTAAAAACAAATAATATTATTGCAAGATACTCTCAATTCATCATTCCACCAAGATCCGCACTGTTTCCCATCTTCACACACAGTTGTTCCAAGGCATTACCATGCTGTTTCTACTACAGCATCCCTGTATGCCACTCATTCTCTTTCTATATCCTGAACCTACTTATGTCCATTGTTTGAAACTTTACCCTAATCATATCCCCGGAGATTTTTTACACTTATTCGTCTAGAGACAGATTTCACTTTCTCTATCCTAGGCAGAGAGATGCTTAGTTCACTACGGATCAGATAATGATCCGCATCATCAAAAACCGGGCGAGTTGGCCGTGCGGTTAGGGGCGTGCGGCTGTGAGCTTGCATCCGGGAGATATTGAGTTCGAATCCCACTGTCGGCAGCCCTGAAGATGGTTTTCTGTGGTTTCCTATTTTCACATCAGGCGAATGCTGGGGCTGTACCTTAATTAAGGTCACGGCCGCTTCCTTCCAACTCCTAGGCCTTTTATATCCCATCATCGCCATAAGACCTCTCTGTGTCGGTGCGACGTAAAGCCACTAGCAAAGCATCATAAAAAAATTCCCGGAATACCTGCATGTTTCTAACAGATTTCCTGAATTCAAAGTCAGTTATGATATAATCTGCTGAATGGATCTCATACTCCTGCCCTCCCATGTAGCTGTGCATAGTTTTAATCTCTGCACATGGTTATGAGGGTGTTTAAGGGTTGTAGTAAGGATGTAAAGGAGAGGGCATATACGTCTCTGGTAATATACCAGATAGAGCATGGTTCCAGTGTATGGGACAATCACCAGGATCAATTGTTTCAAAAACTGAAAAAAAAAAAAAAAAAATCCAAAGGAAAGCAGCTCGATGTTTTCTGGGTGATTTCCGACAAAGGAGTAGCGTTACAAAAATGTTGCAAAGTTTGGGCTGGGAAGACTCGGGAGAAAGAAGACAATCTGCTCGACTAAGTGGTATGTTCCAAGCTGTCTGTGGAGAAATGGCGTGGAATGACATTAGTAGACGAATATATTTGAGTGGTGTCTTTAAAAGTAGAAAACATCACAACATGAAGATACAGTCGGAATTCAAGAGGACAAACTGAGGCAAACATTCGTTTATACGAAGGGGAGTTAGGGATTGGAATAAATTACCAAGGGAGGTGTTCAATAAATGTCCAGTTTATTTGCAATCACTTAGGAAAAGGCTAGGAAGAAAGCAGATAGGGAATCTGCCACTTGGGCGACTGTCCTAAATGCAGATCAGTAGTGACTGATTGATTTGAATGATTTGATGCATTTGTAACCGTTAATTTCATACTAGGTCCGACTCGTTTGTTGAATGGTCAGCATACTGGCCTTCGGTTCAGAGGGTCCCGGGTTCGATTCCCGGCCGGGTCGGGGATTTTTAACCTTCATTGGTTAATTCCAATGGCCCGTGGGTTGGGTGTTTGTGCTGTCCCCAACATCCCTGCAACTCGCACACCACACAAAACACTACCCTCCACCACAATAACACGCAGTTACCTAGACATGGCAGATGCCGCCAACCCTCATCGGAGGGTCTGCCTTACAAGGGCTGCACTCGGCTAGAAATAGTCACACGAAATTTAAAAAAATCCCATACTAGGACAGAAGTCCAGTAAATGCTTCGCATTCCTATCAGTTTCTATATCTTCCTCACATTTACCCATCACCTTCTCATACCCTTCAATTTTTTTCCAACTTTGAAAATAGCTCATTAGGACTATTCTATCCTCGTTTTTGACCCTAACTATGACGTCACTCAGTGCTTCATAAAACTTGTCAACTTTCTCCTGCACCCTCACGTAGAGACAATTTTCGTCCTAATTCGTCCAACAGCAAAATCTACCCAACCGGGCGAGTTAGCCGTGCGCGTAGAGGCGCGCGGCTGTGAGCTTGCATCCGGGAGATAGTAGGTTCGAATCCCACTATCGGCAGCCCTGAAAATGGTTTTCCGTGGTTTCCCATTTTCACACCAGGCAAATGCTGGGGCTGTTCCTTAATTAAGGCCACGGCCGCTTCCTTCCAACTCCTAGGCCCTTCCTATCCCATCGTTGCCATAAGACCTATCTGTGTCGGTGCGACGTAAAGCCCCTAGCAAAAAAAAAAAATCTACCCACGCCATTCGCTCATTAACGTTCTTAACGGAAACTATGCTGTGTGCAATAGTACCGCTAATGAAAAGTCCTACACGACAATCAGCCCTTCCCGTTTTAATACCCGTCAAGGACACTTTAAAATCTCCTACCTCTTCCTCGTTATCTCCTCTTACCCGAATATCTTTAACTCCTAACACACCCGGACTCATTCTCTTTGCTGACCCAGCCAGTTCTATTTTCTTTCTTCCATAAGCCCCATTAATACTGATAGCTCTCCATCGAATTCCATTTCGTCCGTTCGCCAAGTTGTTTCCAAGAAGTCCTTTGCCTGTCAAATGGAAGTGGGACTCCGTTACTCCTATGTGTCCGAGGCTGGCTCAAAATGTTCTGAGATCGGTAAATTCTTTTAAGGAGGGTGCTGCCCTACTTATACATAGTCCCAGTGAGGATCTCTCCTCTAACGGGTTAGGGACCACCACTGGATTATATAGTCCTAGCCGTCTGAGAACAAGGTAAGTCATGACTCAGAATATATCTGAGGTGCCCATACCAGCTGGTGTCCCGACTCTCAGAACTACTTACCACGCCACTCAGCCATTGCCCATTACGAACTAGGATATGACTACAGTAAGCCACACCATGAACCATTTCTTTAAATCATTTCAACAAAATCAAACTGTTCTTTGATTTAATGTTCCTTTCGTAAATGTATCACTCATTCAATTAAACTCCAAATGCTTCATTTAGTTTCTCAGTGTACGTTCCTCGTATCACCGTCCATGTGTTTATCTCAAAACGACCTCATAGGCTGGCAAAATCCAAGCCATTTCAGGAGCTTTCTAGCCCCGTATGACCCTCGGGTGTGGTGAGATTTCGCTGTGTCACGCAGTCCCACAGAGATCGCCGTCGCCCCTCTGCTGCACCTGAGTAGTGTTTGATGTCGGTGGAGCTGACGTAATTAGCAATATCTATGAGGGATGTCTGCTAGGAATCTGCATACACCTCGTTCTCTCAACTCACGACGTGGCTATTTATATACTTCCGAAAAAATCCAGCACCTTAAAAAAGTCCTTATTACAACATATATATATAACCTAAAAATAAGAAATTTGCCGTAAATATTTTTCGTAATAATTACTTCTAGAGTACCTCAGACAAACCTATAAAGGAAATTAGGCGACGCACATTTTATTTTTGATCTACGCTCGATTTCTTCTGTGTGGTTTCTGACAAAAGAGTAGGGCAACGGAAATGTTACAAAGTTTGGGTTGGGAAGACATGGGAGAAAGGGGATGAGCTGTACGGCTATCAGTGGAGAGATGGCGTGATATCTTAAAAAAAAAAAATGTCGGACCGGTTCAATATTGCTTGGCCAGTGCCCGCTGCGTCAGCACTAGTCGAAGTCGCACCAGGTCTGAGGGCCGACAAGCGTCACAAACACTGGACATCCAAGGACGATAGAATCCCCACAACCACCCAGTGTTCGAAACAATCAAGTTTTTGTTGTCTGCTGCGAAATTTAGTTTTCTTGACATATGCTCTTTTACAAGCATACACTTGACTTAATATTGACATTGATTTAGAGAAGCATGACTATGTCAAATATTTTGGGAATTTAATGGCCTGTTGATTTCTATATGTAACTAAACAGAGAAGTTGAAATATTATGGAAAATAGTTTGAATAAATGCTGCGTTTTTCCTCATTTATCTGAGCCAGTCAGCTCGGCTGGTGTTACGATGAAAGTGATGCGGAGAAGGGCAAGGAGGAAGCGGTCGTGGCCTATAAAAAGATCTGTCCCCGGCTTTATTGCAGCAGAATGGAAAACCACTCTCAGGATAGCCGATGTTGGGGACCAGCCCCTCCGAATGAAGAGCTCCAAGGTTAGCCAAAGCTAGCCTCTGATATCTGGAATACACCAAAAATATTCTCGGAAACGAGTAGCGACCGACGACGACACGTCCATTGGGAATACATTTTCTTGATAATGGAGAATCATAATTTCTTTAAAGCCTAGTACAAGGTCCCACGTACTTAGCAAATAAGCATTGTTAATCTGTTAGAGGAGAAATGATTGTCCATCATTATAAAAAAATGTACTCCCAACAGTCGCATAATGACAGTTAAGGCTTTCACAGCCATATATTAAAAAATCACACCAAAGAAAATAAAGAACCTTCAGGGCTATTAGGCCCTGTGGATATGTAGTATTTTACCCACGGCGTGAAATTATGCTCGTAATTCTTAGTTTATTACGAGAAATATTTTTGATGTATTCTAGGAATGTTAAAAACGACATAAAAGTAAGTAAATTTAACATTTTAAAATATTATTAATGTATAGAAATTATAAGTTATTACGTTATTGCGAACTTTGTGCCATCCAGCAAATTTGGCACTCTAGGTACGAACCCAACGAGTCCGTTTATGAATTTGGCACTGATTGTAAGGTATAAAATATTGTGAAAAGGCTGAGAAACACTTATCGAAAATAAAACTGTGGAGTAGCTTCCCTCTTTACATTAACTGGAGGCAACCCTACTTACCGGTTGAAGAATGTGTCGCATCTTTCATTGAAGGTGTTGGAGTGTTCAATAAATGCCCAGTAACATCCGTAGCGGGAGAAGCCCCTTGAGTGTTCTGGGTAGTTGGACACAAAATTTGGTTGATGTTGAACATAGTAGTGGAGGGAGCTGCGCTCGTGGTGGTGGCGGTGGTATTGTTTTTACACAGACACTCGAGCAAGTGAACCCGTTCCTCGAGCATGTTGCGGCTGTACGTAGTGGGGTAAGTTGTTTTGCACGTAGTGTGACGAATTGTTTTGTACGTTGTTAAACAAGACTTGTATTTCAATGGACGTGGTTTGCTGGTTGCTACTTGAAAGGTAGAATACTTGAAAGTAGAACTTCCCGGTCCAAACCCAACTTTAATTTTAACTTCAACTTGAGCTGAATGTTGCCCCTCATCGTTAGAAGGGCTGTGTGGTAGTGGTTCGAGCTTCTTGTTTGGAATGACTCTCCCATTTTGTAATTGTGGAGAATGATTGTATGACCCTATACTTTCGGTCGGTTCTCTGACTGGATCTTTTCCTTGGTTAATGATCTGTCCGTTGATATTTCCAAGATCTTTCTGATCGGTGTCATAATTCTTATCACCGTTAGGAACATTTACTTTCTTACTGATTTGCCCATCGATATTTTCAATACGTTGTTGATTAGTATCACTACTTATTTCAACGTTGATGAAATTTCCCTGTGTACTGATGAGCCCGTTAGCGATGCTTAAATTTGGCTGACTAATACCACTATTACTTGGAAAGTTCCATTGATTACTTATTGGAATATTAACGGTTCCAGTATTTAACTGCGTATTACCACCAATCTTATAACACACTGGGACGTTTCCTTGACTACTTTTCTGCCCATCAAAATTCTCTTGATCCGTATATGTCGGCATGCCTGTGGCGGTATAAGAAGAAATATAATTATTACTAAGAATTTCCTCTGTTTCCTTCGTAACAAATGCTGAGAAAGTTGCTGCTTCTGTCGTTTCAAAAACATTGCTCTCCATCATGTGCTCCGATGTTGCCAGAGCTTTCGAATTCAATTTTTGGACTCCGACGGCGCCCTGATTAGAAACATTACTATTCGTGAACCATCCTTTTCCTTTGCCTTTATGTAAGACTCGCGGAGTATTGATTGGTCTACCATTTGATACTGGAAGGACTTTTCGTCCTGTAAACATAGTTCTATGATGTCTAAGGGTCGACCTAAGGGTAAGTTTCATACGATCATGTAAAGCATGTCTGTGCTTCTCGTTTAACTGATTCTGTGGTCGCTCTGCGTCCTTATCGCTCTCACCAGCAACTAACTCTTCCTTTGCTTTCCTGGTAACGATGTTCTCGTCTTGGACATGAAGTTGACTTGAGATACCTGGTGTGACAGGCTTAATCATCAACTCTATATTGACGGAATGGGTGACAGATTGGTCATACCCCTCGTCTAATTTGTTAGCATTACTTTCAGGAACAAGTTGCTGCACTTGCTTTCTGTTTATGTCACATTCAGTTTCATTCTCCAGACCGATATTACTTTCCGTTGCTCTACCACTATATGATCGATTTTCTTCAGGAATTTGTATTGGTGATGTATACGACAGAGTTTCCTCCGGTTCTTCTGATTCCTCCTTCAGACCAACAAGGGGAACCTGTCTTATCCCGTTCCCGTATTCATCATCTGAACTCTCCAGGGAAGTGGTAGCCATTTCAGACTTAATGTGATTGTGCATCTTACTTTCATTGTGGCTATTTAACTGAACTCCATATTCTCTTTCAGCACGTGTAAACTGTTCAGTTGTATAACTCTCCGCTAGCTTGAACTCAGAAAATGCCTGTCCAAAATACTGGGTAACGTTTTGAGATTTCTCCTCCGGGTCACTCGCTTTGTTATAAGAATGACCTGAATCTTCGCGCGCTGCATCAGAGGCTTCACTATATTCTAAAGTTGCTTTTAAGTTATGAGATGTATTATCTTCTTCACATTTTGTCGGATAAATATAGTTGGAGCTAATTTTGCCCTGTTGCAATTTAGCACCCGCTACTATACGATTAGCACCTTCAAAGAATAGAACTGATAGACACACTGTGTAAGTTAACAGCCACATATATTTCCATTTCTGTCATTTAATTCACATGTATAATATTCTATAAAATATTTTTTCCTATGGTCCCATTTGCGATTTAATATGAATGTAACCATGACAATTCAGTGGAACTGCACGGAAATATTATTGTCCCCAACAATGAACCTACATTTCGGTTAATCCCGCATCGTTTAACGGGATGTTATTTAATTGTATTTTTCCTGAAAACAATAACTACCACCAAAACAATGCAAGGGAGGGGGAAAATTACTCGTGGCGTTAAAATGATAATAATTCAGGGCAGCATTGTGCTTTTGCCCTGTCTGGCTTCTTCTTTCTTCGTTTCTCCTTTACTGACGTTGATGAGAATCTATATCCCTCTTTTTCTGTCGTAGGGTACGTTCTGCATATGTAGCTATCTGATCCCAACATTCCTGGTTCCATAACATAACTAGAACAATTCATTCTGGTGTCAGTTCTCCTTGCTCAACTTCTAAACATCTTCTTCGTGTAGACCAATACTCACATACAAAAGGAAAAAGAAAACGGTGTGAAGTACATGGTCAGCAACATTACAATAAATACCGTACACATTGGATCGCTCGCTCTGCCTATTCTATGTAGACATTTTCTAAAGTATCCGTGGTCTGTCAAGAGCTGCCTAAGGTAATAATTAACTTCACCATGTGCCCATGCTACCCAGATCGCTATCAGCCGCTTAGTCCATTTACCTCGTGGATCTTCCTCCCATCTTTGCTGCCATCGTTCCATTCGTTTGCCGTAAACCAGCTTCTTGGCGCATTTCTTACCTTACATTTCTTACATTTCTTACCGAACTCTCCTTGAGTACGCCAGGCTTCCTGTCTCTGTGGTACGTCCAAGATGCACGCTGGTTTTCTGAGTCAGACAGTCGGCGCCGATTCGCATAAGTATATCCTTTGTTGTTGAGCGGGACTGGCCATAATGCACCTGCGCGCAGGAAGCCTGCGCACTGGTAGTCTGACTCTGATATTTACCGGAATGATTAGTTCATTCTCGTTTCAGACAACCTGCCGCGCAGGCTGTTGATTATCGTGTTGAGTGTGGTAATTCGCCCAGTTCTTCGTAAGCCTGTGTTCAATTAAAAAAATAAAAATAAAACGTATTCGAACTCATTCTGAAATATTAGAAAAATCTGTTTTCGTCGGCAAGTAACTGTGGAAAAAGGTGTTTGTATTCCCCGTAAATATATCTTAATTCATCAGTTGGATGTACTGTATATCACTTCTCATTGGTTGTAACATTGTCGCTTAGCAGCAATAGAGCTGCAGCCTGTTCTCTTGTTAGTTCCATGCTACATTGATCAGCTGTACCTCATGTTTTTTCTTTTGTGGCAGCTCTGTCTGCCCTGACAACCAGCTTTCATAATGGCCACATCCCACCTGCCGCTCGGAGTCAGACAGTCAGCACCGATCGTCTGACTCAGACAACCAGCGCGCATCTTGGACGTACCCTCTCTAACGCAAGTAAGTCAATCGGTGGTACTGCTGTTACTGTAAGGATCCCAGGTTCGGATACCGTACGATATGCACTTGTAATTCTTAAAGCTGATCTCCGCTCTATTGTAGCTATCCTTCGCCGGTATTTTCCATACTTTAAAGACTCAGTCCAAGTTTCAGAACCATACAGAAGTATTGATTGAACTATCGACATGAAAAGTCTCCTCTTGATAGATTTTGAACATTTTACATTGATCATTAATCTGCTTACCGCAATAGTTGTTTTGTTTTGTCTACCACACGTTTCATATGATCCCAGAATGTATGTTTGGTATCAAGTGTCACGCCAAGATACTTTATACTTCTAGATGTTTCGATCACTGTTTGTCCAAACTGCATTGGAATGATGACCATAATTCGTTTTCTTGTCAAAAGAACAATCTTTGTTTTATGATCTGCTAGAAGTAATGTGTGATTTGCCATCTATTCTTTAACATATCGCATAACTTTATTCAACTTAAACTGAGCCAACTCTAAATCTCGAGTTACTATCGAAACAACTACATCATCATCATAACCCACTAGAATAGTGTCTTCTGGCATCTCCAATCGCAACAAACCGTCATACATGATATTCCAAAGATTTAATCCAGGGATAGACACTTGTGATCCACCAGTTATGAGACGTTTCATTCATGGGCGCCCATATGACGGTTTGTAGGGAAGGGCCTAGACCTGCGGGTATGTAGTATTTTAAAAATTTTGGTAGGAGAACAGCGACTTACTTTCCACAGTAGAATAACACCCATGATACCCCGTGCCTGTTGGTGAGGGCGGTACTGCAACTTCTACGTAATACCGACTTTTAAATCATTTTATTGGAAGAAAAACACCTGACTACATTAGATTTTTGCCTTTCGCTGAGAGGTAGAGGGGGCCGCCCCCCCCCCTATCCCCCGGGGATGGGCGCCCTTGGTTTCATTCTCTGACCATCTTCTGCATAATATATTAGAGTACGATCTTTCAATGCTTCTTATTATGTGCATACTCTGGTAGTTTAAAGGTTTCTTGAAGGGCTTCCAACATGTCATTCTGTCTTGCCGAGTTGAAAGCACTCTTAACATCCGAAGTCACAAAAATCGCCCGTTTGTGCGCTTTCTGCTATATTCACTACTTCTTGCACTGCATCAAATTGTTGAGTGTACTCTACTCTAATTTAAGATGTTGCAAATAATAAACATACCTTAGTACGGGAAAGTCAAGAGGTCAGATAATTGTAATTATTTTCGTGAATGGATCCAGCCGAATTGGCTTGATAAAGAAGCAAATAAGGGAAGGGCCAGAAAGATGGAGTTAGCCTATAAATTAGTACAGAATAGATAGGCCTACAACAAAAGAACGATATCCTACAGGGCAAAGGTCAGATACTACAGCACGGTTATCAAGACAGAGGGACTTAACAGGTCAGAATGTCTGACACTCAATAAGAAAGGAAAAATAGAATATCTAGAGGAGAAAGAAAGGAAAATCTTGTGAAAAAAACAGGAGGAAGAGGAGAAATTAAGATCTATACAAACAGACGGAGAAGATCACGTACACTATACGTAAGAGCAGACTGAAATTTTATGGGCACCTCTCAAGAATGAATGAGAGTCGACTAACAAAGAAAATCTTTAATTACATAATCAAATTAAAAGCAACTATTAAATGGGTAGAAAAATCAAGAAAGGACATGGAGAAAGGTGGCATCAGTCCAAAAGAAATCTTTAATAGACGTATGTTTCGAGCTAAAATTGATAAATTCAAGGTGTTCCAGGAAAAGCAAAATGAAAAGTCCAAGAACATGTGGTCAGAGGAGTAGAAGAGGAACCACAGCGAAATGATGAAGAGGTTCTGGGAGAAGAAAGGACTAACCACCAAGTCAATTGTTTACCGTGGTCCGAACTAGACCAAAATAATAATAATAATAATAATAATAATAATAATAATAATAATAATAATAATAATAATAATAATAATAATAATAATAATCGGACTCATTGGCTGAATGATCAACGTTGAGGTCCACAGTTCAGAGGGTTCTGGGTTCGATTCTCGACCGAGTCGGGGATTTCAATATCGTGTGATTAATTCTTCTGACTCGGGGACGGGGTGTTTGTCTTTGTCCCAACATTCTCCTCTTCGTGTCCAGACAACACACCACACTACCAACCAACGCAGAAATACGCAATAGTGATTACATCCCTGCACGTAGGGTTGGCGTCAGGAAGGGCATCCGACCGTAAAACAGGGCCAAAACCATATGTGCGACAGCTCGCACCCGCGACTCCACAAGTGTTGGAAAAGCGGTAGAATAATAATAAAAATAATAATAATAATAATAATAATAATAATAATAATAATAATAATAATAATAATAATAATAATAATAATAATAATAATAATAATAATACACTGACTGACAGAGCAAATGCAACACCAAGAAGGAGTGGTCAGAACTTTATGCCAATTGCAGGGTAGACTGACGTCACTGAGGTATGCTCATGATGTGAAATGCGCCACTGTGCTGCGCACGTAGCGAACGATAAATGGGACACGGCGTTGGCGAATGGCCCACTTCGTACCGTGATTTCTCAGCCGACAGTCATTGTAGACCGTGTTGTCGTGTGCCACAGGACACGTGTATAGCTAAGAATGCCAGGCCGCCGTCAACGGAGGTATTTCCAGCAGACAGACGACTTTACGAGGGGTATGGTGATCGGGCTGAGAAGGGCAGGTAGGTCGCTTCGTCAAATCGCAGCCGATACCCATAGGGATGTGTCCACGGTGCAGCGCCTGTGGCGAAGATGGTTGGCGCAGGGACATGTGGCACGTGCGAGGGGTCCAGGCGCAGCCCGAGTGACGTCAGCACGCGAGGATCGGTGCATCCGCCGCCAAGCGGTGGCAGCCCCGCACGCCACGTCAACCGCCATTCTTCAGCATGTGCAAGACACCCTGCTGTTCCAATATCGACCAGAACAATTTCCCGTCGATTGGTTGAAGGAGGCCTGCACTCCCGGCGTCCGCTCAGAAGACTACCATTGACTCCACAGCATAGACGTGCACGCCTGGCATGGTGCCGGGCTAGAGCGACTTGGATGAGGGAATGGCGGAACGTCGTCGTGTTCTCCGATGAGTCACGCTTCTGTTCTGTCAGTGATAGTCACCGCAGACGAGTGTGGCGTCGGCGTGGAGAAAGGTCAAATCCGGCAGTAACTGTGGAGCGCCCTACCGCTAGACAACGCGGCATCATGGTTTGGGGCGCTATTGCGAATGATTCCACGTCACCTCTAGTGCGTATTCAAGGCACGTTAAATGCCCACCGCTACGTGCAGCATGTGCTGCGGCCGGTGGCACTCCCGTACCTTCAGGGGCTGCCCAATGCTCTGTTTCAGCAGGATAATGCCCGCCCACACACTGCTTGCATCTCCCAACAGGCTCTACGAGGTGTACAGATGCTTCCGTGGCCAGCGTACTCTCCGGATCTCTCACCAATCGAACACGTGTGGGATCTCATTGGACGCCGTTTGCAAACTCTGCCCCAGCCTCGTACGGACGACCAACTGTGGCAAATGGTTGACAGAGAATGGAGAACCATCCCTCAGGACACCATCCGCACTCTTATTGACTCTGTACCTCGACGTGTTTCTGCGTGCATCGCCGCTCGCGGTGGTCCTACATCCTACTGAGTCGATGCCGTGCGCATTGTGTAACCTGCATATCGGTTTGAAATAAACATCAATTATTCGTCCGTGCCGTCTCTGTTTTTTCCCCAACTTTCATCCCTTTCGAACCACTCCTTCTTGGTGTTGCATTTGCTCTGTCAGTCAGTGTAATAATAATAATAATAATAATAATAATAATAATAATAATAATAATAATAATAATAATAATAATAATAATAATAATAATAATAATAATAATAATACAGGGCGTCGGCCTAGAGAATTCTGGAAACTTCCTCTCCGCTATAAAAGTTGGGACCTTTTGGGCCATGTTGTCTTTCGATCGCTCCAGTTCATAGAGGAGGCAGGGGTTCTTGCCTCGTCCATTTCCGAAAGGTCCACCAGTTCAAGGTAATGGCAGACATCTTTTAAACATGTAATAGTCGCTGAAAGCTAACTCGAGAGGAAGGTTTCAAAATCCTTTCATAATGTAAAATTCTATTCTAAACACCTTAGTCTAATTTAGGTAAGTTGCTAAATAGTGGGAACCCTCTTTTATTCCCCTTCTACTTGGTTTAGAGGTGACTATGATTTCGTAAACTTTAAAATTTACCTCTTCCCTAGTCACCTCTGTAGTATAGGCTTAGCCTCTGTAACTTCGGACCATAAGCCCACATAGGGTTTTCAGTATGTTCAAGGGAATTTCAAAGGAGTGCAAGTTTTCGCCTCCTAACATTTTAATTTACGGCCAATAATTTTCATCTTTTCTTTTTCCAATAAGGCCATGTAGAATGGGCATGTATTGTCCATGTTAAATTGTAACTTCCAATTTAAGTGCAACTTAGACTGATGAACGGATAAATGAAAACTGTTTGTTTTTTGTAAAAGTTAGTTTGTGCCTCGGAGAAGGCTTGAAACCTGTAAATTTTTGAGAAGAGTCTCCTACTTAAGTATGTGAAGCAAAGATGCTCTTTGGGAATGTAGTAAATTTTGGAGCTCAATGTCCTCGAGGATTTATTGAAGGGAGCAGTGGTGCTGTTGTAAAAATTGTAACTTTGGAGCTTCAAGCTCATTTGTTAAATCGTTGTTGTCCGATTGTTCTAGACTTTTCCAATATTGTTTCTCGAGCTCACGAACTAACTTTTGTTCTATTGTTATTTGTTATTGTTTAGCAAAATTTAATATCTGAAAAGAAACAGAAAAAGACAAGGAAAGGAATAAAATTTCGAATTTTATAGTTTTAAATTACAATTTGATCTTTTCTCTATCCGCCAATTTATGCCCGCACCTTCTTACACCTGTGTGCTCCATGGTATCCCTGTAATAATAATAATAATAATAATAATAATAATAATAATAATAATAATAATAATAATAATAATAATAATAATAATAATTTTAAGAAATAACAACAATAATTCAACCGGTTCATGTGAATGGTACTCAAGTATCAGGTGCTGAAAATCCATCGCAAGTGCCATCACGTATATCTGTCCCTCCTGTAACTCCGTCATCGACTACAACCTGCATGGCAGGGCAGCAACAGCTGCTATAATAATTTCTACGAGTACCAAGGAAAAGGAGTGATATAAAAGACGCTGGACAAGTCTCTTACACATTTGTTTACCGCATATTCCCAACCTTCTTCCTATGGTGAAGACGAAGATTTTGAAGACTTTTGTACTGGATTTCTGGAGCGAGTTGGCTACACAGTTTGGGTCACGTAGCTGTTAGCTTGTATTCGGGGGATGGTGGTTTCCCTGAAATGTTTTTCGGTGATTTTTCATGTACACACCAAGAACATGCTCGGAATGTTCCCCAGTTGAGGGCACGGTCGCTTCCGTCCTAATCCTATCCTATCCTGGAGTTCTGGATTAAACTCTGCTGACCTCTTGCCTAACAGAAGGACTGTTTTCCTTATCTCTGCTTCTGGTAGTATCTGAAGTGTATATGACATTCGTTTTTCAACATATTTTATAATGTCGGGTCCGAGTTTCTGTTTGACTACAGATCCTTGGAAATATAGGAATACACAGGGCTACTTAGCAATCACGAGGAATTTTATATGAGAAGGTTTCCAAGCGTTAGTTCTCGGAGTGTATGGCTCATTTCAAACATTTTCTAGGAATAGTCATAAATGCGAGTAACGAGCCGGCGAAAGGGAAAATGGGAAAGAACAAAACGAAATGAAGATATAGTATTGCTACTTATAAGTACTTACTAAGGTGCGGTTAGGGGCTCCAAGAGGCAACAGGTATAGCGAATGTTCCTCCCAAACGTTGTCCTGCAACTTGTATTATGTTACTTTTATATGCTAATACTCCAACCTAATACTACAGTGTAACACAGAGCCTCTCAGGGTGCATGCATGCGTGCATTGCGCGGTGCACGGTGCAAAAGACGACTTCGCTTGGTTGACCAAAGTGCAGACCCCCACTCCTCGATTTGGAGAATTGGTGCTCTCTCTCTCTCTTTCCCCACGCCTGTCTCGCTCGCTCCGCCTGTCTCTCTCTTTCTCACTTGCTCTGTAGCGCTCCAAATCCGAGCCGAGTTGAGCCGAGCTTAGCCGAGTAGCTCAGGGACGAAGCGTTGGTCCGAGCCGAGTGGGACCGATGCACTGTGCACAGGAACTCTGCGCCTCAGTTTGCACGCGTGAGATTTTGGGCGTTTGAGGGGCCCTCTGTATTGGATACACAGGAACATGATACTGGAGAGTAACCATTTGTCCCATCCCTAATGCTCACTCCAAATCAGAGTTGCATGCAACAATCAAATTTCTAAGGGCTAAACGGCTCAATTGCACGTACATTCATCGTGAAATCACTGCTGTATATAGTGAGCGTGCAATTTATCGTCCAGGTGTTAGATAGACAGATAAGAAATGGGTGAGCCCTGTCTTCACAGAGCTCCACACGTAGGTCTATGAAGACCCTTTGTACCCCTTAAACAGGTTTGCCTAGTCCAGCCCTAGTGCTCCTATAAAGGATACTAGTGTCCGGATATTGGCATTCCTGATGTCTTCCAGGCTCACAAAATGTGAGCCAAGGTATCGATGTCTGGTGCTTGCAAGAGCTTCGTACTGACATAATACATGAGCGGAGGTCTCCTCCTCCTTACTGCATCTTCTACACATCGGATCCTGGGTGATTTTCATGATGTGTAGGTGTCTCTGTAAGGTATTGTGGCCTGTTAACAGTCCATCTACCATTCTCATTCTGGTCCTATTCAAATTCATTAGGACCTTTTTATAACTTTGGCTAGGCCCTTTGATAAGTTCACGTGCCTGCCTTGCTATAGTTAACCTCTTCCAAATATCTAAGTGAGACTGGTTTGTCCTCTGGGATATTACCAGTCTCACACTTCGGAGTGACACTCCCAGGAAGGGCTCTGGTCCTGTGAAAGAACCTTTTGAGCCTTGTTTCGCTAGTTTGTCAGCTTATTCATTTCCACTGATACCTGTGTGCCCAGGGACCCATAATAGGGTAACTGAGCTAAATTCACACAGCTGATCTAACATCCTTTGGCATTCCCATACCAGTTTTGATGTTGTTTTAACTGCACATAGTGCTTTTAGTGCTGCCTGGCTATCACTGCAAATAGTGATGCATCTTCTGTGTCCAGGCATATTCCATATATATACAGCACAGGCTAGTATTGCATATACTTCGGCCTGGAAAACAGTAGCAATTTACCCATAGGAAGGGAGAGCCTTGTCTTAGGCCCCCAGACCCCGGCGCCTGTGCCCGTCTCCGTCCGCGAGCCATCTGTGTACCATGTACAGCCCCCAGACTTAAGACGGGCCCCAGCATCCGCGGCCCACTCCTCCCTTGTGGGTATCACCACTGTAAATTTATAATCTATATAAATAAAATTGTATCTGTTTGTCTGTTTGTCTGTTTGTCTGTTCCACCATCACGTCGAAACGGCTGGATAGATCTCAACCAAACTTCATATTTAGAGTATACTCATCCCGGGGAAGGTTTAGATACGCATATCATTTTAAAATCTTTGAATACACGGGGGGTTTATAAGAAAACCAGAATGGTTTTTCCACCATCACGTCGAAACGGCTGGATAGATCTCAACCAAACTTCATATTTAGAGTATACTCCTCCCGGGGAAGGTTTCGATATGCATATCATTTTAAAATATTTGAATACACGGGGGGTTTATAGGAAAACCAGAATGGTTTTTCCACCATCACGTCGAAACGGCTGGATAGATCTCAACCAAACTTCATATTTAGAGTATACTCCTCCCGGGGAAGGTTTCGATATGCATATCATTTTAAAATCCTTGAATACACGGGGGGTTTCTAGGAAAACCAGAATGGTTTTTCCACCATCACGTCGAAACGGCTGGATAGATCTCAACCAATTTTCATATTTAGAGTATACTCACCCCGGGGAAGGTTTCGATATGCATATCATTTTAAAATCTTTGAATACACGGGCGGTTTGTAGGAAAACCAGAATGGTTTTTTCCACCATCACGTCGAAACGGCTGGATAGATCTCAACCAAACTATATATTTAGAGTATACTCCTCCCGAGGAAGCTTTCGATATGCATATCATTTTAAAATCTTTGAATACACGGAGGGTTTATAGGAAAACCAGAATGGTTTTTCCACCATCACGTCGAAACGGCTGGATAGATCTCAACCAAACTTCATATTTAGAGTATACTCGTCCCGGGGAAGGTTTCGATATGCATATCATTTTAAAATCTTTGAATAGACGGGGCTTTATAGGAAGACAAGAATGGTTTTTCCACCATCACGTCGAAACGGCTCGATAGATCTCAACTAAACTTCGTATTTAGAGTATACTCCTCCCGGGGAAGGTTTTGATATGCATATCATTTTAAAATCTTTGAATACACGGGGGGTTATAGGGAAACCAGAATGGTTTTTCCACCATCACGTCGAAACGGCTGGATAGATCTCAACCAAACTTCATATTTAGAGTATACTCGTCCCGGGGAAGGTTTCGATATGCATATCATTTTAAAATCTTTCAATAGACGGGGCTTTATAGGAAGACAAGAATGGTTTTTCCACCATCACGTCGAAACGGCTCGATAGATCTCAACTAAACTTCGTATTTAGAGTATACTCACCCCGGGGAAGGTTTCGATATGCATATCATTTTAAAATCTTTGAATACACGGGCGGTTTGTAGGAAAACCAGAATGGTTTTTTCCACCATCACGTCGAAACGGCTGGATAGATCTCAACCAAACTATATATTTAGAGTATACTCCTCCCGAGGAAGCTTTCGATATGCATATCATTTTAAAATCTTTGAATACACGGAGGGTTTATAGGAAAACCAGAATGGTTTTTCCACCATCACGTCGAAACGGCTGGATAGATCTCAACCAAACTTCATATTTAGAGTATACTCGTCCCGGGGAAGGTTTCGATATGCATATCATTTTAAAATCTTTGAATAGACGGGGCTTTATAGGAAGACAAGAATGGTTTTTCCACCATCACGTCGAAACGGCTCGATAGATCTCAACTAAACTTCGTATTTAGAGTATACTCCTCCCGGGGAAGGTTTTGATATGCATATCATTTTAAAATCTTTGAATACACGGGGGGTTATAGGGAAACCAGAATGGTTTTTCCACCATCACGTCGAAACGGCTGGATAGATCTCAACCAAACTTCATATTTAGAGTATACTCCTCCCGGGGAAGGTTTCGATATGCATATCATTTTAAAATCTTTGAATAGACGGGGCTTTATAGGAAGACAAGAATGGTTTTTCCACCATCACGTCGAAACGGCTCGATAGATCTCAACTAAACTTCATATTTAGAGTATACTCCTCCCGGGGAAGGTTTCGATATGCACATCATTTTATAATCTTTGAATACACGGGGGGTTTATAGGAAAACCAGAATGTTTTTCTCCACCATCACGTCGAAACGGCTGGATAGATCACAACCAAACTTCATATTTAGAGTATACTCCTCCCGGGGAAGGTTTCGATATGCATATCATTTTAGAAACTTTGAATACACGGGGGGTTTATAGGAAAAGCAGAATGGTTTTTCCACCATCACGTCGAAACGGGTGGATACATCTCAACCAAATTTCATATTTAGAGTATACTCATCCCGGGGACGGTTTCGATATGCATATCATTTTAAAATCTTTGAATAGACGGGGGTTTATACGAAAAGCAGAATGGTTTTTCCACCATCACGTGGAAACGGCTGGATAGATCTCAACCAAACTTCATATTTAGAGTATACTCATCCCGGGGAAGGTTTCGATATGCATATCATTTTAAAATCTTTGAATAGACGGGGGGTTTATAGGAAAACCAGAATGGGTGGTTTTCCTCCATTTTCTCTTTTACTATTGATTTTCTGTAAACTTCGTTTACCGTACGTTAAACGGCTCTTCATTATAAACAACTTTCGTTTTGTTCATAATTTACCTTACTCTTCACATGACGGAGAAATTTACAATTTTCCGCTGGTATCATGCTCTGCATTGAGTGACCGACAGACCGACAACGAACCTACAGGTTACCATGGCAACGTCTCTGCATGTCAGCAGGGAAGTAACGTATTGCCATTTTCCTCATCATGCTTTTAAATTCGTGGTTGTTCCTTAGGTAGAAGGCAAGAGAGGCGTCAATCGGCCTATCTGCGGGATATTGGCGGAATATCGTTGGATGTTATAACCGCCTTCGAATAGATTAAGTAATAACACCATTAGTCATCTTCTTATTATTTGTTTACCTAGGAATCAATGGACCTAAATTTCTCCTCTGTTACCGCTTTATTATATCCATAACTCACACTAGCATAATTTTTTGAGGGGCATTTGATTTTCCAATACATTAACTTGGCATTTACATATTTGTCGTTTTCCGGCTGCCCTCAATTATAATCCATTTTCTATTGCTTTCAACTTTCTTAACTGTATTATTTCTTCCTTAATTACGCCGTATGTACGCGAGTGCTACAAACTACTGGATGTATTTCCACCAATACTCATATTTAGAATACACCTGTCCTTGATAGGTTTTAGGGCAAATATTGTTTCTAAATCCCTGAACTGACTGGGGGTTTATACGAAACCGAAACAGTGATTTTGCACTTCCACAAAATATACACAACCAACGTTAATTTAAATCTACCTGCCTCGGTAGAAATTATCTAAACCTTTTTTCTCATGTGCATCATTTCGATACGAGGATTAATAAGGGAGATATCATTAACGGACCGTTTTTTTGTACAAGTCCCATCGGACTTAACTCACGAGCGGGTGCGTGTAAAGCGTATTCCTTACAACTTGAAAACTACTGAAGATATTCGAACCAAAATTCATATTTAGCATCCACCTGTCCAAAGGTAGGTTTTAAACGTAAATAACATTTCATGTTCCGGAATGGACTGGTGGTTTATAGGGAACCGAAATGGTGATTTTACTCTTCCACAATATATAGAGAACAAGACCAACCTGACTGGAAATCGACCAAACGTGTTGGAATTCCACCTCTAAACCTTTTTTTCATGTGCATTTTTTCGTCAGGAGGATTAATAAGGGAGATATCATGAATGGTCAGTTTTGCAGGTTAAGTCCAGCGGACATAGCCAAAAAGGTGTTTTACATGGAGCAGATTCCTTATCTACATAAATCAAATCGTAACGACTGTGTGCCTCTACAATGACTATTTTGGCGAAATTTTCGTACAGCTTTCCGTTTAAGGGGTAATAATGACCATCTGCATAATTTTTGGTTTAGTTTCCTGAAAGTCCTAATTTTTACCCGCCTCGCCGAAAATCCAGATTGCGGCATAATCTGCCAGAAGAAAAAGAAGATAATTGAAATTTGACAAAATTATACGTTTTAGACTATAACGAACGGAAAACATCCAAGATCATTAAATTTTTCACTTTTTATCCCCGAAGAATATCGAAATATGCAGGCAATTTTTATGATGGTGCAGACCTTCGGAAATTCCTATCACATAACAGATTGCACAATCTCCGTTCAATTTGGAATGATCTACAACCTTGGTCTTATGACTTTTTGCCGTATCTGTATCGCTTTTACGTTTGATTTCTCTCTATTAATGGATGTTAAGTCAATTTGGAATTTTCACATGCATAATTCATACCTTCGATTACTTCTATGAAATACAGAATCATCAAACTCTTCACGAAAATTGGCCCACCCAGTAGCCATACATGAGCCAAATGCTATGTATGTAGCCGTCACATAATTATTCGAAAATTAATGTAATGTGAGATAATCTTACAAGAACGTTACCCTGTTCCACGTTTCTAACTCAATCTGACCCAAGAATAGATTACATATCATAGGACCAGCCATTTAGGCCACTAAATCCGGCGTGTCTTATGGTATAATCCTTTGTCGATATGACGTACGTTTAGCAGCAGTTAATCTGTAAATGAAGGTCTTCAATATTGTAAACACGCATATACTTTCGTATGTCGATCTATATATATTCACTGATGTCGATTTTTAGCGATCGAGAAAGGGTGGGTCTGCTATTGTAATCAGTACTCCCCACACCGACTTTGACTGGCAGTATGAAAGGGTTCCTTCTCCAACTCCTGTGTAACTGTCATTAGTAAGGAAGGCCTACAATTGTAATGAATAGTTCCCTTCTCGATTTGACTTGCAGAAGGTAAGTGAGCATGCAGTTTTGTTTAAAACTCCCCTACCCGATTGTGTTTGGCAGTAGGCAAGGGTGCCCGCCATTATAAAGAAATGTCCTCATCTAAAATGTGACTGGCATTAGGCATAGTGGCCTGCTATTTTGATGGAAACTCACCAACTTGGTGTGACTGTCAGGAAGCTGGCTGAAAGTAGGAAAATGGGCCTGGCATTATAATGATAACTGCACAACTCAATTTCGAGTGATAGTAGGATAATTGCCTGCCATTATAATAAAAACTGTAATCTGTCTGGAAGTAGGAAAGTGGGCTGCCATTTTAACGAAAACTCTCCAAATCGATTCTGTCCGCATAGTAGGCAATGGGGCCTGAAATTATAATGTAAACTTCCCAACTCGATTGTGAATGGCAGTAGGCCAGTGAGCCTGCCGTTATATCACAAATCCATAACAAACACTTTACATTGGAAACAACGTACGGGGACCTCCCCATGCTCTTCCTCGGATAACGCTAAGAGACATGCAATTTTAAAACAATCTTATTGACTGCATGCACACTATTTACTTCGATATTCGAATACAATGTAGAATACCGTAGCGAAGCACGGGTACATTCGCTAGTTCAAATTAAAGCTAGGCTTCATCAGATCCGCGATCATCATTGTCATAGGGAAAGTCTGGTGGAGCCTTGTAAGAATAGAGGCATGCCCTCTATTCGGGTTTTTGAAGGACCATCCTCCGAGTGACCAGAGGCGATAGGCACTCATTCCCGCTATTACCTTAACATATAAATGTAAGGGGGGAAAACCTAGGATGGCCTCCATTGCACATAATGGTGTAGTATCCAGTGCCCCTGTTATTCCTAGACACGCAAGTCTTTGGACACTGTTTAACTTGGTGGTCACAGTTTTACTCTCCGAGCCTGGCCACGAGACTAAAGATGCATAGGTGATCGTGGGCCGTACAATAGAGATATAGAGCCACTGGACCACCTTAGGTCTTAGGCCCCAAGTCTTCCCGACGGCCCTGCGACAGGCCCACATAATCTTGCGAGCGTTATCCACCTTATAATCTATATGTTTCTTCCAACTCAGTCTTGCCTCAAGGATTACCCCTAGGTACTTAACTGAGGTTGTCTTAGCTAATTTTTTCCCAAATAGGAAAGGCTCTGACAGTCCGTCTAGCCTCCTCCTCCTGGTAAATACCACGAGCTCCGTCTTATCGGGATTAACCGACAAGTCTGTCTCGTGGCACCATCTTTCCACCCTACGTAAAGAGCTCTGTACGAGCTCGGAAACCGTGCTGGGGAAATTTCCTACCGCCATCAGGCTTATGTCATCTGCATAGCCTTGGGCGTATATTCCTCCAACATTTAACCTGGTAAGTAGTTCATCCACTACCAGACACCATAATGTTGGTGATAATACTCCTCCCTGTGGACACCCCCTGTCTATATTAGCTCTCAACATTACAGCGTTGAGGGTAAACAGAACTTGACGGCCCTGCAGTGAGGCCATAATCCATTTTATGAGCATACTGCTCACTCCTCTTCTCTCTAGACTACGTTCTATGGAGCCCAAAGATGTATAGTTAAAGACCCCTTCTATATCTAGGAATACAACCATAGCAAGTTGTTGCTGATCCAAGGCACTCTCCAGCCTAGAAACTAGCTGGTGTAGTGCCGTCTCAACCGACTTCCCTGGTTGATATGCATGTTGATGAGAATGCAGGGGAAAGTCCCTTAATACTTTCTCCCTGATATGTCTATCCACCAGTCTTTCCAAGGTCTTAAGTAGAAAAGACGTTAGACTAATGGGTCTATAATCCTTAGGTCTAGTATATGAAGACCTTCCGGGTTTATGTATATACACCACCTTCGCCTGACGCCACAAGGAGTACACGTACCCCATAGTGAGACAAGCTCTAAAGATTCTGACCAGGTATGGTATAAGGACCCCCTCCGCTTCCTGAAGAAGTGCCGGGAAGATCCCATCCACCCCTGGGCTTTTGTAATGGGCAAAGGATTCTAATGCCCACTTAACCCTTCTTGGGGTAACAATCTCTGCGGCTTCCTTCCAGCCACTTTTATCGGGTCTGAAGGATACGCTCGATTCTACCTCACTATTCGTGACTACCGAACCTGGAAAGTGGGCATCAAGCAGTAAGTTCAGGGTCTCCCTCTCTGTGGATGTGTATCCATCCGAAGGCGACTCCAGTGAACCCAGCCTTGCCCTTTTATCCAAGGTTCATGTTGACTTTCAATGGATTCACAAAACTGTCTCCAAGATTTCCTAGAAGCCTTTTTGACTTCTGACTTGTACCTTCTTTGTGATTCTTTGTAAGGATCTAGGCTTTCTTGATCCTGAAGTTCCCTGTATTTATTCCAGAGCCTTCGTGTATTTCTCCTCAGGTGTTCAAGATAACTATTCCACTTGAAGCTTCCTGTTACTATTTTTGCCTTAACAATAGGGCAGTTTAATTCATAAGAGATAACCAGTGTCCGTGTGAGAAAACTCAAGTCGTTTCCCCGCTGGCATCTTAGTGGGTGAGGTCCTCTGTGCCCTAGAAGCAGAGCCATTTTCAGGGTCCATCCTCTTGTGCCCATTGGATCCCCCCACAGTTGTTACTGTCGTGGTATTAGAAGGCCCCTCAGCTCCCGGAGTTAAGCCCTCTTTGGCCTGCTCCCGGGCCTTTAAGGCCTTCTTATATCTCCTCTTCTCAGCGCCAGAGCGCTGTTTCTTCTTCTTCTTCTTCTGGACCTGTAGATTGCCCACCTCTTGAGTGAGTCCTCTAACTGTCGAAGATGAACTATCCGAGGGTATCTCCGAAGAGTCCCCTTCGGTTGTTGTTGTAGTGTGTCTCTCGGAGGCCCCAGAAGAGCTCTCCGGTTTATGGATGGCTACCGTATTCATTCAAGTCCCACGAGTAGCTAGGGAAATATATGTCCGCCCAGGCAGAGCCCCGCATACCTGGGTAAGGCTACTTACTTCGAGAGGGCGCCAAGTATCTCGAAGGCTCCGTTCAAGACACATCTCCCATGTGCCATGCACCCCATCGGCACGGGTCGCATTACACCTTAGGGTTGGGCGGTGCTTTAGCTTCCTCCTCCTTGTATACCGAACGGTTACCCAATGGGGCTCCATTCGGCATCGCAAGAAAGGAGCGACTAGTCCCCCTCACCACGAAGAGGATCTTCAATTGAAGAGGGTAACCAGGGTTAGCCCTCTACAATTGTAGAAGCACGCACGAGGGGGGCCCAGGTGTTGTAAAGTGATGTAAGCAATTTGGCGCCGGACGCACGGATCTCACGGACGAATGTCGCGAACTCCAGCTCCTCTTTGTTTTTAATTATATTTGAGGGTCCTCCCTCCAGTCCCCTCCTCACGTCCTCCCTAAAGGACGTCCAATCGGTTCGTCTAGGGTTTCTGTAAGACGGGATCTCGAGGGAGCCCTCTATATAAAACACAATGTGTCTATGATCTGACAAGGAAGGCTCCAAAGAAACCTTCCAGTCTTTAAATTCCTGTATGATTCCCATGGAACCTAGGGTAAGATCTATGATCCCCTCACTCCTATTATTAATGAAGATAGGGGTATCACCAATGTTCATGATCTCAAGATCAGTTGTACATAGAAATTCTATGAGGTGCTCTCCCCTTCGGTTTGTATATTTACTTCCCCAAATGCTGTGATGAGCATTGGCGTCACATCCTACTATGAGGTTTAATCCTTGTTTCCTACAGTATATCACCAGTTTCTTGAACTCCTCCGGCGGGGGTGGAGTTTCAGAGTCTCCTGGGAAATATGCAGAGCAGACAACCAAGTCTTTTGGCTGTCCGCCCTCTTCATATCTTACTAGGACTGCTACCAGGTCTCTAGTAATGAAGCCTGGTATAGCCCAGGCGTTGTGATCTTTAACTAGTATACATGCTCTAGGCTTCTCCTCTGCTATTCCACTGAATAAAGTGAAGCCTGCACATTTTAGTCCCATGATATGCCCCTGTCTAAGCCAGGGTTCTTGTATCAGGGCGACCGAAAACCTGCCCTTCTGGATACTTCTAATAAGTACCCTAGAGGCCGCTACACAATGTTGTATATTTGCTTGTATGAAAGTAATTATTCTTACCTTCATGCAATACTTTACCTTATGCGGTCTCCGGAACGTGCTGTTCCGTCTTCCGCGATGAGTCTTAAGGCTTGGCTGGCCCAGGTTCCTGTCCGGGCTCCTGCTCTTCGCCCCTGTTAGTCTCGGTATTTTCTGTGGTGGGATTGGTCCTCTGGTTGTCACGCTTGCCCTCCACCAAGGTGAAGGTAGCCACATGCACACCGCAGAAGATCTTCTTCCCCACCACTTTCTCCACGTCTCTGGAGTCCATGCTAACCACAAGTCGGACACCTCTCTTCTCCTCCTTGCGGTCGTAGACCCTCCAGCTGGTGGGATTTAAGCCATGGTTCTGGCGTGTCATTCTTCCCAAAAGGACGTATCATCAGGATGTAACACAGCATTAGGAGAGCCTGAAGACCACTATTCGGGATGGATGCAAAGAAACGATGGGATGTAAGGTCAAGTAACATCAGAATTGGTTTGATGAAAGTTATGAAGATATTCAAGCATTGATCACAGATTACGAGTGGCGAAACTACATAAACTGCCTCGCAAAGAAAGAAGCCTTTTGTCTTGCCAAAGCAAATGCTCAAAGAAGAATACGTGCGCTCAAGAATGCATGGTGGACACCCAAAGCAAAAGAGTTGCAATATCTAGCAGACAAAGATGCGCGGAAAATCTTACAAGCCACGAAAGTAGTTTATGGTCCCACCACGATTGGTAGAAATCCACTCTGTGCAGTGATAGGAGTGCACTTCTAAAAGATCAATGCTTACTCATGAATAGTAGGAAAGAGCATTTTGAAGGTCTCTTGAATCAGAAATGAGTTGTTGAACAGGTGTATGACTCAATAGAACAAACACCCATCAAAGAAGAACTACCGGGCGAGTTGGCCGTGCGCGTAGAGGCGCGTGGCTGTGAGCTTGCATCCGGGAGATAGTAGGTTCGAATCCCACTATCGGGAGCCCTGAAGATGGTTTTCCGTGGTTTCCCATTTTCACACCAGGCAAATGCTGGGGCTGTACCTTAATTAAGGCCACGGCCGCTTCCTTCCAACTCCTAGGCCTTTCCTATCCCATCGTCGCCATAAGACCTATCTGTGTCGGTGCGACGTAAAGCCCCTAGCAAAAAAAAAGCAAAGAAGAACTTGGCTCCTTACCAAAACTGGATGAAGTTAAGCGTGTTGTAAATCAAGCAAGGTGACACATGGCCATCGGTCTTCATGGTATACCTGAGGAAGCTCTCATAGAAAGTGGTAAGGAACTCATAAGATACGGACATGAACTAATCGTTAAAATTTGGAACACTGAACAAATGCTTCCTGATTTCAGAGATAGTCTTATAGTTCCAAAATTTAATATAGGTGATCGAACAGACTGTAATAACATTCGGAGAGTATCATTACTGCCTTCCTTGATAAAGTTTATTGCTACAATTTTGGCAAATCCTATACTAACCTAAGTGGAGGAAATGGTACCAGAGAGCCATTGTGGCTTCAGGCCTTCTAAAGGACCACATACATGATATTTTGTCAGCTTCAGTAAGAATGCAGAGAACAGACTAGACCTCTTTATTTTGCCTTAATGGATCTCACCAATGCACTTAACTTTGTAAACCGTGATGCTTTGTGGAATATTCTATGTCTGTATAATTTTCCACAGAAATGTATATCCATCTTGAAAGGTATTTACACTGATATGATGGCAGCTGTTATCGGTATCAACTCTGTTGGAGAGCTATTTAATATCAATATCGGTGTTAAGCAAGGCTGTGTGATTGCCCCGACTTTGTTCTCATTACATATAGCCGCTGTTATGCAGCTAGTCAAGGACGTTCTTCCTCCAGGAATACCGATAACTTATAGACTGGTTGGTAAACTGTTTAATTTGAGCCATCTAATTGCAAGGACTTGTACACTTTCTTTAGCATTAGTCGAGTTACAGTAAGCTGATAATAATGCAGTTGTAGCTTAGTACAAAGAAGAACTAGTGTTATTCTTGAATGCCTTTTCATCTGCATGCAGAAAGATTGGTCTCGAAACGAATACAAGTAAGATACTGATTCTCTATCAACCAACCCTTGGAGAAGGATATAGATCAAAGTCTCCATCAACGGAGTGAGCCTTCAAGTGGTAAACATCTTTCCTTACCTTGGCAGCATCCTCTCATCAAGCGCAAACATAGGTTTGGAAATCCCATTTAGGGTCAAACGTGCTGGAGCATCCTTTGCCAAAACATCACGTCCAAACAACACTTAACACAGTGAGAGCAGCTCGCACGACCAGGGATCCATAAACAAGAAAACAATAACACAATATTCAGAAAAACTTACCAGTTCATGATCCTCAAGGAAAGGTCGTCGCATGGAGTGGAAGCCTGGACACCAGAGGTCGAGTGGAAAGAGGTACACATTATTATTATTATTATTATTATTATTATTATTATTATTATTATTATTATTATTATTATTATTATTATTATTATTATTATTATCCTGACTGAAATAACGACACTAATTCAAATAAAGGAAACATTTAATTAAAATAATTACCTCAAACTCCGACAACAACAGTAATAGAAATTAAAGAACATATTAATTAATTATTTAAATTCTTGAAATTAATTCGTATGGCCAAAATAACCTTTGGTTTGATTACGACGATAAATTAATAATCATGAAAATTAGGATCCTTTAAAAACACATCACGACATTAATTCATTAATAATAAATGATTACATAACAACCCTCGCTGGGTGTAAGAAGAGAAAATTAGGCAATTAAAGTCAAAACAATTCCCAACGACTACCAGAGTAACGTAAAATTAAAATGATACCAGATATAGGCGGAAATAGAGGTAGAATGACCATAGAGGTAGGCAAATCTTGAAAAATAAGAGATAACGTCCGCCTAGTAATAATTCAATTATCACATTAAGTTTCAACTAAAACTTCATGAACAGTATGCAAATTAAATACAATCAGCCCAAAATCAAGGGCGCTTGACTGTATACCAGAAGAATCAATCTTTCCATCATCCACGGTGAACTTCAACTATAACCTTCAACAACGAATGCGACACTCAAATATCAAAATCAACAGAGGCCAACGCCCACCAAACGTTTACACTAAGTTACCATGGGAACCACTCACGTGACACACCAACAAAATGGCTGCCATAAAACAACTTCAGTAGTCATTAGAAAATGCCTTTACTTTAGCATACTCCGCAAGATCTAGGTGGTTGTGAGATTAACCGAACCAATACCAATAATTAAATTAGTTAAAGAAAATATACTTGAACCACCAGATCAAGAGTTGCACCCATTACATAAATGTTTAATGTAGCACTTATAACTTACTGAACGTTAGCCAATTACCACTCAAAACCTTGAAGATATTTCAAGTTAAAAATTAAATTAACTCATCACCTTACAATTTTATATGTAAGCCCAACATTAAGTATCAATGGATTACATAGTTATGGTATGACCTGAATTTCCATACATTACTACTGCTAAGTCCAGTTTTCCTCAATTTTGAATAAACCGTAACCTTTTAAGTATCCCTAAAGCCAGACATCTTCCGATAACAGTTCCAGGGTATCTTGTCTAGTTGAATGCTCTGGTTACTCCGGTCTCGAAGAAATGCAAATACAAGCCAAAGCTACTTATAGTTGTCGGCGAGGTTATTAGAAATAAAATGCAATTGATGGCCTACATGCCAAGTAGGCGATTCATTTAACCAGGATCAATTTCCATTCTCCCTTTTTCTTATCTAATTTGCAGGCAAAATATCTCCCACCAGTAGTACGTGATAGACTTCCTTCTTTTTCTCAATCAAAACCAAAAACAAGCGACACACACAAGACATTGTTTCCACGCATTAACTGACGATCAAGTTAGTTTCATCGGGTACCGCAAGATGGCATCAGCGTACAGTCCGCCACTCAGTCAAGTATGTACCTGACGGCACGAAAGAGTTCTCCAAGTAAACACAGGATGGAATGTCATTGTATCAACTCGTTGGACCCAAATCTCGTAATTGCATTACGGGGAGATACTGAACAGTTCATGGGTCGAGTATAATAATTAAAACTCCATTATAAAAACTACGATCCCGAGTATAGACAATTCAGTTGTAGTTTCCAGCTTAGTATTAGCATCTGAATGCTGAACATATACAACGTATATATACGACGTATTAAAAAGCTGGCACAATAACGCCAGCGATGTTTAAGGAGAATTCTGCACATAACCTGGCAAGATAGTGCACAAATAGCAATGTACTTGAAGAGACACGGACCCCCTGTAGAGAAGCCATGGTTTTAAGACGTCATCTACGATGGACAGGGCATGCCCGATAATCGCATTCCCAAGCAAGTGTTTTACTCTGAGTTAACAGTAGGTAAACGTTGTTTGGGAGGTCAGTGGAAGCGATTTAAGGATGTAATTAAGGCTAACATGAAGATGTGCCACATTGATGTAAACAACTGGGAGACCTTAGCCCTCAACCGTTCATCCTGGAGATCATAAGCATCGCGCCGCACTACTTTTTGAAGAAAGCTTTAGGTGAATAGCGAACGATAAGAGGCAACGTACAATAAAGGAAAAGAGCAAAGTAGGAAAACAGCGGCTGGTCCACCCGAGACTATCTGCCATCTCTGCGGTGAATCGTGTGCCTCCCGTATTGGGCTGTGCAGTCATCTACGGACTCACATATGAAGAGGAGGTCTGTTCGGAAGACGAACCTACTCGTTTTCGAGTGTTTGCTGTAATTGTTTTTGTTGTATATATAATCGTAATATGTAATATTTCTAAACGCTCTATACCGCAATCCTCTATAAACCCAAGAATTATCATAAATAAGGAAGTGGTTAAAAAGGCGTGCCAATTGGAACAAATTAAGGAAATGATAAGGGATCAATCGAAGGAAATAAATTATATGAAGAGGTGGATTCAAGAAAAAATGTATGAGACAACGTCCACGGCTGGAAGTAACGCGGAAGAAATGGTGATACTGAGGAAGACGGTGAAAAATTTGGAAGAGGAGGTAACTTAGCTAAGTTGAAGAAAGATGAAGCAATTAGCAGTCAGGAATATACGAGGAAATGCATATTTTCTATGGTGTTCAAGAGGGAGCGAAAGAGAAATAAAGTGGATTTAGTGTGCTAAGTGGTGGAGGTGATAAAAAATAAAATGAAGATTAATTTAAGTGAAGTGGATATTTACGATGTGGAAAGGGTAGGGAGAGTGAGAGGTTATAGGCCAATAAAGGTCAGGTTATTATCTACCTTGATGGCCGATAATGTGGTGAGAAACGCACGGAATCTACAAGGTGAGAAAGTGTGGGTGAAGAAAGCGGAATATCACTTGTACTTAAAATATGCGTTACAACGCAATCATTTGGATTTGACAACCTTTATATTTTTCAATCGCTCTGTTTCCGACGATGGAATGGTAGGTTCAAGGGTTCAATATATGTATTAAGTTTTGTAATAAATGAGCCCCGCATTTTAAAATACACTTCCACTTCCTGAAAGTAACAATGACAAATGGAGATGGTCTCATATTACTTTTTTTAGGCCATTCAGTATGTAAAAGGACCCGGCATTTCCAAATGTATATTTCAGTATTTTATTTATTTATATATATTTTCTAATAATTAACCGGATTGAGTGGCTCAGACGGTTGAGGCGCTAGCCTTCTGACCCAAACTTGCCAGGTTCAATCCTGGCTCAGTCCGGTGGTATTTGAAGGTACTCAGATACGTCAGCCTCGTGTCGGTAGATTTACTGGCACGTAAAATATATCCTGAGAGACTGAATTTCTGCACATCGGCGTTTTAGAAAACAGTAAAAGTAGTTAGTGGGACGTAAAATCAGTAACATTATTATTATTATTATTATTATTATTATTATTATTATTATCATTATTTATTTATTTATTTATTTATTTATTTATTTATTTACTTATTTATTTATTTATTTATTTATTTATTTTTATTATTCGCTAATCGGCCAAAGAGGGACCATTAGAAGTTTCATTATGCACTGACGTAAACTCAGTTTTCCATTGGTCCAGTAGGTTTTCATGACCTCGCTGTGTCAAGTACGGCGTTGATGTGAGCACTTTGCACCAGTTGTCCACTTTACATCCCGGAAAGTCCCAAAATTCACAATGCTTGTTCTGAAATGGTGTCGTTTGTGTTCGTCATCTGGTCGTAGGCCAATTTCTTCGTGGTCTTTCTTAACATTAACGTACCAGGGAATCGTATTTTTGTTTTGTTTTTGTTTTGAGTCAAAATTGCTAAAAATGCGTTTTGTTCATTGAGAGTCATCCATCCGTAGTAAGTGACCGTAGAAGCGAGCTGTGCGTTTGCGCACTGTGTCCGTGATCTTCTCTATCTTAGAGTAGATTTCTTGTCTGGACTTTCTTATATAAGTTCCGCTTTTGTAGTTTGGGCCAAGAGTGTTGTGTAGAATCTTCCTCTCTTTTGGCTCTCACTTACCGAGCGCACATTTCCGAGAGAGGATAAGGCATTCTGACTCATAGACCGACTTGACGACATTATTATAAGGATGAATTTTGATATTTAGAGAAAAGCACCTTTTGTTATGTCGGTAAGGTGTATGTTCCGGTTGGTTTGGAAAGCTACCTCCATTTTATTCTCTGGCCGCTAAGGCCTCTGTATCTAGTCCGTTTGATTGGATCCACTCACCAAAGTATTTAAACTTATGCACACGGTTTATTGTTCCATATTCGGTGTTCAGTTGGGTAGTGTTTTCTTTTATGTTTGACATTACTTCCGACTTTTCAAAGGATATACCCAAACCTGTTTGTTCTTCTACCTCTTTCAGCACATTAATTTCTTCTGATACAGTTTCAAAATTTTCTGTTATTATTGCTACATCATCTGCAAATCTAACTCCGTTCTTCTTCGTCCCAATCCTTAAAGGCCTGAAGAAATTTCTATCTTGTAGTATCTGACGCCACTCATGTATTACTTTCTCCAGTACGCAGTTGAACAAAAATGGTGAGCGCCCATCTCCCTGCCTGATACCCGTATTAATTTCAAAGGCTACAGAGTAGCATCTTTGGAATTTTACCTTGGAGATGGTATTAGCGAGGGTTGCTCGCATTACCGATAGCAGTTTTTCGTTGATTACCATTTCTGCAATTATTTCAAGCAACACAACGCGGTCAATGGAGTCGTATGTCTTTGTGAAGTCTGCAAATGTACACACGTATGTTCGGCCACTCAACATATGATATCGTTTTATACTGTAGTTTTAAGATTGTGGATCTGCTCTGCTGCTGATTGGCCTTTCCTAAAACCTCCAAGCGAGCGATCAACTTGCCGTTTCAGTCGTTCTAGGATGGATGACAATAGAATCTTGGGCCGAATGCCCAGATGTTAGGCCCCTTTAAACAACAAGCATCATCATCATCACCATAGAATCCTGTATGCTGGTGGGAGTAATGAGATACCACGATACATATCTTATGGGAGACGTGATTAGCTCAGTGGCTTAGCTGCAAGCTTCCCACCCGGAAGCTGAGGTTCGAATCCCGGTCTATTCGGGGTCGAGAGCTTCATTTCAAGAATCACGTGACGTCAGGAAGGGCATACGGTCTTAAACCCCCGGCCAAAACCAAAATGAGCCTGGGTGCCTCCAGCGACCCCAGAAATAACTGGGATAAGCTGAAGAAAGTTTATATTACCTTTCTTATGTAAACGATTAATTAAAGCTACCTTCCAGTCATCCGGAAGTTGTTCTTTCTTATACAATATGCCTATTGATTCTTCCGGGGAGTATTTTCATAGTTCTGTTATGGAGGAGTCTTCACCAGATGCCTTTTTTTTTTAAGTCTTCCTGTGTCGCGTTTGATTTTATCGCGATCCGGGGGTGAAGACAGCAGGTTTCGACATGTTGATTTGCATATTATTTACGCTGAAACGAGTCGTAATCCTTCAAGCGCTCGCGCAGTCGCTGGCCTCGATTGGGTGTTCGTGTCGGAGCGGAGTCTGCTGTGTGTGAGGTCACACGCGGGGCTAGATGGAGGAGAATCTTAAGCCGCGTATACAGTTGAGCATTTACCCCGAATGAGCATGCGTTCGTCCAGTTTTGCGCAGATGAGTACAGGGCGAACCGAATGGATCCGCATGCCTGAGCCCGATCCGAATGTTGTCGGTACCTCAAAGTGAGCGCGTGCTCTGTTCGTGCTCAGTGTGGACGGTTGATAACGAGTGGGGTAGCCGAACAGTATGAGTCGACTGCTTACGTTATCGCTATGCGATTTCGCTCGTGCAAGTGAAGTGAAGGAAGAGTATGAAAGGTAATTTCAAGTTGAAATGGAATTGTACCAGGACAATTCTCTTATCCTCGTGGGGTACTACCACAAGTATCCCAAGGACGAGTTCTATTAAAAGGACGATGCTTGGAGTGAAATTGCTGCCCTCATGCAATTTTCATCGTTTTCTCCTTTTTGTTTTCAAGGAATGCAATAAATACATATAACAATAACTGGCGATGATCAATCTTCGATCCACCATTGTAGCCTCAGGTCAGGCAAAACACTGCACTACACCTAAACACAGACGGTGTTCTCGGTCCGCACGAGGTCCGAACGCAGTGGAAACTTGCTCAACAGATTGGCCTGCGGGTCGTGCTTGTGCGCTCGCGCATCGGCAACGCATGCTCAATCGGGGCGAATGCTCAAGTGTATACGCAGTTTTAGGCTTCCCATAAGTTTTAGCGTACTGAAAGCGATAACTGACAAAAGGCAATCGTTAATGTTTCTCATTAAGTGCAGTGTGATTGCCATTTAGGGGCAATCGCTTAAGTGCGGCCAGTATCCAGTATTCGGGAAATAGTAGGTTCGAACCCTACTATCGGCAGCCCTGAAAATGGTTTTCCGTGGTTCCCCATTTTCACACCAAGCAAATGCTGGGGCTGTATCTTAATTAAGGCCACGGCCACTTCCTTCCCACTCCTAGCCATTTCCTGTCCCATCGTCGCCATAAGACCTAGCTGTGTCGGTGCAACGTTAAGCAAAGAAAACAAAAACAAAAAACCTATTCACATCATTTACTGGCAGACTGAATCAAGTCCTGCTGCATTCTTTGATGTGTTCGCTTTTCAGAGAGTGATATTAGTAAATTACAATAGTTCTATATTCAATACATTTGTATTCTATACATTTAACTGTCTGGGTAGTAGATATTGTGTCCATTTACTCGCACTATAATGACAGAGTTCTTGTTATATCTTGGTACAATAAGAGACCTTAACTGTCATGAAAACTAGTACCACAAACTGATGTATTTAATGAGAAAGAGCTTCTTTGTTCTTTATGATTATTTTATGTTTGCTTTAAGTGAAGAACTTTTCTCTATAATCCACCGATTTTTGTCACGTATACTTCAATCCCGAATTTCTGAAGGATAATTGTGGCGACGCTGTACGTTTCAGTACATTAAACAGGATTCAGACGCAAGGGGTATTAATAAAACATGTAGACAACAGACATTCAGGAAACCTTAAATTTTATTTCATTATTTATTAGTTTATAAGGCAATAATGCCCTTAACCAAAGAAATGGAAGATATTATTAATATTATTCCTAATACCATCTTGCACTAACTGGGCTATCTTTGTAGCATTGGCAGCCATGTCCATTCCCATCTGAAGTCCCTCGTGGATTTTCGCTTGAGCAGCAGAAGTCATATCACCTATCATTTGCTGAGCGTTCTTTGTAGCATCGACAGCCAACTTTTGTTGCTGGGTGACAAAATCCTGGGTTATGCTTCTAATATCTTGTCCCATCTTCTCAGCCATAGAAATGCCGTTCATAATGTTGTATTGCATGTCTTGGATTCCTTCTTGGATTCTCGCCTGAATGTCGCCAGAAATCTTCTGCCCCATAGCGGCGGAGTTCTGTATCACCTCGGTGAACCTTTCCCGAAGCAGTTCAGCACCCTTTTGCATACTCTCGGTTAAGTTCATTGCCATTTCCTGGCTATGAGCAATGCCTGAGAAGACTCTCTGTTGAATGTTAGCCATTTCTCCTTGGACGTCAGCTGATGCATTGCCAATTTGCTGTCTAATGTTATCGTAGGCTTGATGAAGAACATTTCCAGTCATGTTCTGAATCTTAGCGAATATTTCGTGGAATATATTTATCTCCTTACTGGTGTCCTCCACGCCTTCCGCGGTGACATGATCGACATTCTGACGCATACGTTCCATCACATCTTGCAAGCGGCCAATCTGGCTAGTGGCATTTTTCTCGACACGACCGAAGATGTCACTTATTTCCTTGTCCAAGACACTGTTGTCAAATATGGCGTGGAGGTTGGTGATGAGATTTTGTTCCTCATGGATCAAGTTCTGAAAGTCTTCTATAACGGACTCGCCTAGAGCGATGCTTGGACTGTCCTGCACTGCAGCCTGACGCAGCGTCATTCCGCGAGCGACCTGAAACAAATGCATCATATTACTTATTTTTTTGAAAGAGGCGAATCCGTGAAATAATGAAGAAGACATCGAATTTAATGATAGACGATAACTGGCCTGAGATCGAGGTCGAATGTGCTGTAAAGAGGCAATTCTGAACAAAGAATGGGACTTAATGTGTACGTCATGGTTTGTTCTACAAATTGTGAAAGCACCTTTCTCTAGAATTAAAAAAAACTCAACGTCTGTAACTAACTAACTAACTAACTAACTAACTAACTAACTAACTAACTAACTAACCAACCAACCATGTATACCTGTATCGGTGTTCCGTTATAATTCATGAATCGCTCGACAGATATTTGTACAGTTTTTGTATTTTTTTATTTTTTGAATGGAGGAAGGCTTTTGCGTATTAAATATTGAAGTGTGATGAAAGATCCACCTGTAGGTGGGTGTGTGTGTGTGTTGAATAACACCCACGGTTTTTCCTGCCTGTCGTAAGAGGCGACTTAAAGGGGCCCCAGGTACTCTAAACTTGGAAGCGTGGGTTGTCGACCACGAGGCCCTTATCTGAGTCCTGGTATTGTTTCCACTTACTTGTGTCAGGCTTCTCACTTGGTCAACTCTTATTCTTCTCCGACCCAGACGTCCTTAGAATATTCGAAGGCTAGGGAGTCTTTAATTTTCACGCCCTTCGTGGCCCTTGTCTTTATTTGGCCGATATCTCCATTCTTCGAAGTGTCGGATCCCTTCAACTTTTTCTCTGATTATGTTATATAGAGGATGGTTGCCTAGTTGTACTTCCTCTTGAAACAGTAATCACCACCCCCACTGTCCGACTCGTTGGCTAAACGGTCAGTGTACTGGCCTTCGGTTCAGAGGGTCCCGGGTTCGATTCCCGGCCGGGTCGGGGATTTTAACCTTAATTGGTTAACTCCAATGGCACGGGAGCTGGGTGTGTGTACTGTCTTCATTATCATTTCATCCTCATCACGACGCTCAGGTCGCTTACGGGAGTCAAATAGAAAGACCTGCACCTGGCGAGTCGAACCCGTCCTGGGATATCCCGGCACTAAAAGCCATACAACATTTCATTTCGTACCACCCCCACTTGTGATGAAAGAAAGCCAAGCAATGACGGTTTCACCGAGTTCGATAGCTGCAGTCGCTTAAGTGCGGTCAGTATCCAGTATTCGGGAGATAGTGGGTTCGAACCCCATTGTCGGCAGCCCTGAAGATGGTTTTCCGTGGTTTCCCATTTTCACACCAGGAAAATGATGGGGCTGTACCTTAATTAAGGCCACGGCCGCTTCCTTCCCACTGCTAGCCCTTTCCTGTCCCATCGTCGCCATAAGACCTACTGTGTCGGTGCGACGTAAAGCCAATAGCATATATTATATATATAACGGTTTCTGCGAATGAACTGGAAGAAAATTGCGTCAAATGAACAATTTCTCGGCTTACGTTGACTAAATTGTTATAGATATCCACAAACTATATGCGAAGAATTGTAAACATAACAAATTCTACTAAGCCAATAATCTGATCCAATGGGAATACGAGGTCTAGCCACGCACACATGTTATACCTGTTGGCAGCGTGTTAGATTAACTGTCCAGCATAATTACACACATCAATCAATCCATTTGGCATGTTGTCACATAATCTTAAACTAAAAGTTGGAGTACCGGTCATTCCCTGAGGTACCTGAATACCCCAAAACTACGCAACGGGACCAATGTGCAAGTTACTGAGTTGCATAACTACCTCTTAGTGGGAATAATAATGAATGGATAAGGCACTGGAGGAAAGGTCATGTTATTGAGAATTCCTCTAATTTCCAAAGATCTCCCTTTTCAGTTAACTTTAAGAGTCTTTAATTTTCTGTACGACTTTTCTTTGGTATGGCTATAAATAGAGTACAGGAACAGACTTAAAAGATCGCTGAATCGAATGGGAACACGTCCTACTTTTCAAATGAACAAAGTTGCTTTTTGACGTGTCACTACACCGTGTCATCTTTATGTTCTAGCTCGTAGTGGTAAAACAAGGAATGTTGTGTATAATAAAGCCCTGAGCTAATTAGCTACATCTATCCACGTCTTCGTCCATATGAACCTAATTCGACATTATCTGTATAAATACAGTTGTAGGGGTGCGCTGTCTGTAATTTCGTTGGTTTTTGCCAATTTTTCAGATATTTATCAGTTTTAGGTCAACTCAAGACCGAGTCAGTTGTTTTTAGCTTTCGTGTTTGTCCGTCTATTCCACCTTCACAGCAAAACGGCTGGAGAGATCTCGACCAAACTTCATATTTACAGTATACCCATGCAGGAGCAGGTTTAGATATGCATATTTAATTTTTTTAAACAATTTGTTTTATGTCACACCGACACCGATAGGTTTTATGGCGACGATGGGGTAGGAAAGGGCTAGGAGTGGGAAGGAAGCGGCCAAGGCCTTAATTAAGGTACAGCCCCAGCATTTATCTGGTGTGAAAATGGGAAACCACGAAAAACCATCTTCAGGGCCGCCGACAGTGGGGCTCGAACCCACTATCTCCCGGATGCAAGCTCACAGCTGCGCGCCCCTAGCCGCACGGCCAACTCGCCCGGTGCATATGATTTAAAAATCACTGAATAGACTGGCGATTTGTCGTAAAACCAGAACAGATTGTTACAATTTTTTGTAAAATCTGCGGACTATATGTGAAACATCCCTTCATTTTAAACCACTTTTGTTTGCACATAATTTCGCTTACTCTTCAAATGACGGAGAAAATTACTATTATCAGCCTCCGATGACGGACAAGCTCCCAGACCGACAACGTACCTAGCGATTACCATGGCAACCTCTCTGACCGCTTGCCAGCAGGGAAGTAACGTAATGCCATTTTCGTCATCATTCCTGTAAATTCGTGGCTGTTCCTTGGGTAGAAGGTGAGAGAGACGTCAAGCTGCCATTCTGCGCGATATTTGAGGAATATTGTTGGAGGTTACAATCGTCTTCGAATAGCACAAAGGGTGGCTGTTAATATTTCCACGGTACTGCCGGCTATAGCCCATTATTTCACACCGTAAGGTGTTTTCTGGCATACGCTATAATTTTACTCTTTTTCTCTTCTACTTATGTTTTCTGCTTTAACGTCTTGCCTCTGCCTTGCTTCTTTAGGCTTAAGTAATAACACCATAAGTCATCTTCTTATCTGCTTACCTAAGAATCCCTGCGCATAAATGTGTCCTCTGTTACATCTTTCTTAAATCCGTAACTCATATCATCACATTTTAGTGAAGAAAATTACATTCATCCAATACATTCACTTTGTATTTACATATTTTTCCTATCTGGCTGGCCTCAGTTATTATTTTCAATTAATGTCGACTTTCTTAACTGTATTATTTTCTTCCTTAATTGCTCCGTATGTATGCGAGTGCTAATCCCGAAACCTCGACACTCTTTTCTTTGAGGACAAATTCTAAGCTTTTCAAATGTGTAACATTTTTGGCCCCGAAAATTATCGAAATATGATTTTCGTTTCGAGGCAATTGGTGGCTAAACGGTAAGTCCTATCATAAAACAGATAGCACAATCGTTGCTCAATTTGGATAAATCTACAACTTTGGTCCTACGACTTTTTTCGTATCTCGATCCCTTATACGTTAGACAGAGCTGCATTTCTCGATTATAATCAAATCTCTCCAACTCGATTGTGCGTGCCATTAGGACAAGGGGCCTGTCTTTATAATTAAAACTCCCTATCTCAATTATAAATGGCAGTAGACAAGTGAGCCTGCCGTTATAGCAGAAATTTCCGAACTCGATTCTGAATGGCAGTAGGAAACATGGCCTGCTGTTATCACCAAAGTCCCCAACGCGCACCTTACGTCGGAAACAATGTCTGGGGTCCTCCTCGTAGTGTTTCTGCATAGTGCTAAGGGACATGCAATTTAATATAATCTTACTCACTGCGTGTACAGTTATTTACGTAGAAATCTGTACGCAAGGTAGAATATTTTTGCACAGCACGAGTATATTTGCTAGTACTAGATTTATGTTTGCGAAATCACTTACTGGTTTGATCGAAGGCAGTTCGGGTTTAGGAATGGTTATTCCAGCGAGTCTCAACATGTAGGATTCCAGCATGATACAGCTATACGAGTGGCTAAATTTATACAAAATCGAACTCAGAGAATAAGAGTAGGTGAAATATTACTTGATCCTCAAATGATTATGATGGGGGTGGGGGCCGGGGGAATTGTCAAGGCAGTATTATTGGCTCTGTACGTTTTCTTATATATGTACTGGAACCGAGTGAACTGGCCGCGCGTATTAACGTGCTACGCCTATGGAGTCAAGCTCTGCTTGCGGGAGACGCGTGGGTTCGAATTCCACCGTCAGCTGTCCTGAGAAAGGTTTTCTGTGCTTTCCCATTTCACTTCCAGGCAAATGCTGGAACACTTTCAACTCTTAGGTCACAGCTGAGACAAAAGAGTGACCGAATGGGTGGCTTTATCTTTATCTGACACTGTAATAATTAGAGGGGAATTCATCACGGCAGTATTATTGGACCTTTGTGTGTATATATATATATAAATGATATGAGTAAAGAAGTGGAACCATAGATAAGGCTTTTTGCAGATGATGTTATTCTGTACAGAGTAATAAATAAGTTACTAGATTGTGAGAAACTGCAAAATGACCTCGATAATGTTGTGAGATGGACAGGAGACAATGGTATGATGATAAATGGAGTTAAAAGTCAGGTGGTGAGTTTCACAAACAGGAAAATTCCTTTCAGTTTTAATGACTGCGTTCATGGGGTGAAGTTCCTTATGGAAATCATTTAAGTACCTAGGTGTTAATATAAGGAAAGTCATTCATTGGGCTAATCACATAACTGGGACTGTAAATAAAGACAGGTCTCTGCACATGGTGATGAATGTATTTAGGGGTTGTAGTAAGGATGTAAAGGAGAGGGTATATAAGTCTCTGGTAAGACACCAAATAGAGTATGGTTCCCGTGTATGGGACCCTCACCAGGATTACTTGACCGAGCTCGATAGCTGCAGTCGCTTAATTGCGGCCAGTGTCCAGTATTCGGGAGATAGTAGGTTCGAACCCCACTATCGGCAGCCCTGAAAATGGTTTTCCGTGGTTTCCCATTTTCACACCAGGCAAATGCTGGGGCTGTACCTTAATTAAGGCCACGGCCGTTTCCTTCCCACTCCTAGCCATTTCCTGTCCCATCGTCGCCATAAGACCTATCTGGGTCAGTGCGACGTAAAGCAACTAGAAAAAGAAAAAAAAAGGATTACTTGATTCAAGAACTGAAAAAAAAATCCAAAGAAAAACAGCTCGATTTATTCTGTGTGATGTCCGACAAAAGGGTAGCGTTACGAAAATGTTGCAACGTTTGGGCTGGGAGGACTTGGGAGAAAAGAGACGAGCTGCTCGACTAAGCGGTATGTTCCGAGCTGTCAGTAGTGAGATTGCGTGATTGATTCATGAGCTTGAAAAATATCTGTTTCATGATAAAGATAGAGGTAGAATAATTATTTTCAGGCAACTGGGGACGTGGACAAAATCTAATATTAAAAAATTGGAAATAATATCCTTTTAAAAATGGTTTTATGCCGCGCCTATACAGATAGGTCTTATGCTGACGATGGGGAAGGAAAATGCTGGGAGTGGGAAGGAAGAGGCCGTGGCCTTAATTAAGGTACAGCACCAGAATTTTCCTGGTGTGAAAATTGGAAACCACGGAAAACCATCTTCAGGGATGGCGATAGTGGTTTCGAACCTACTATTTGCCGAATGCGAGCTCACAGCTGAGCGCCCCTAACTGCACGGCCTTGCTCGATTCCAACTACTACATTACGGTAAATTTAATAATTTGACACTGAGGAACAAATAAACAACCACAAACAAGGAAGCTGCGTATTAACATTCATCATTGGAGCTGGGCTGAGTAGCTCAGATAGTAGAGTGCTCGCCTCCGATCTGGCTCAGTCCGGTGGTATTTGAAGGTGCTCAAATACGTGAAACTCGTGTCAGAAGAAGAGTTACTGGTACCGTACGTGAAAGACCTCCTGCGCGAGGAAATTGCGGCACTTCAGCATCTTTAAAATCGGTGCAATCAGTTAGTCGGGTGCGAAATACATTATTATTATTATTATTATTATTATTATTATTATTATTATTATTATTATTATTATTATTCAGCATTGGAACTATTACTCCACAGAAGTTTTCGTGCGACCTCAGACAGCCAAGGCTTATTCAAATTTATTTCACTTGTTTTTGACGTGAAGTGTCATTGAAGTTGGGGTCGGGGGTTTCTAACCAAAAATCAATGTGATGCTTTCTATGTACCAGTAGCTTAGCCAGGAGTAGTCGATGGGGAAGGGTGGTGGTGGTTATAGTTGCAAAATGACGGTAGAACACAATCAAGGTGCATGCATGACTTATTACAAGGACACTGATAAAAGTGAATTACAGATCTGTTGGTTCTACAAGTATGTCCCTGAATGTTTATTTAGTTTATTGTTTTGGTCAGTTTCTGTTCATTTTCTGTAAAAATTCCATTGGGAGGGGGCGGGGTGTTTGTAACGCCTCCCTCAGTAACCACACCCCGGCCACGCCCCTCTATGTAACTCAAAAAGTCACCATTGCTTAAAGATATTACATAATGTGGAAGGTTTTATAGACAGTATTATTTTATAATAGGAGAACGAGTGCACAAGAAATGATCTGGTAACTGACGTAAAGTGTAAAACGTCATTACAAGTTGACTGCCCAATTAATACGTAGGGACTTACGCATGTTGTGCTACGCTAAGATCATTGTGCATCAAGAGTATCCCATTGTCAGAAGCGAGTACATGTTCCGGGCTTCCCGCAGACTAGTGATGGGAATACTTGATAGTTTTGTAATCACAGTTACAGCTGTGAATGCTATTTTTCAGTATCTCATATTTTTAACTGTTATCTGATCACAGCTACTTACACCACAGCGGCTGCGTTCAGATATGTTATTTATTTTACTGTTCTAAATGATTTATATTTAGGGTATATTATAAAAGTAGGAGCGTAAATAAAATATATTTTCACACTCTTATTTTTAAGCTATACTAAACGCTCCAATAAAAAGAATAGCTATAATTTTATTTACATATAATTTTTTGTAATTTTATTTTACTACATTAGCGGGGGAGAAAACAATCTGTCTTGCAGGTAGTTTTCCCTCCAAGTCAGAGAAGAAACCCTCTCATCCCTAAAATAATTTGAAAGTAATTAGTTTAGCATTTTAGTGAGGGTAGAGAGGGAATCCCTTCTCTTAGGAAACGAATTATTTCTGATAATTTAGCGGTCTGTTCAAATTTAAGAAAGGCCGAAAAGGTATGTATTAAAAGCAGGCTGTAAGTGATCCAAGTCCCATGATATTTACATCTTATGTTTGGTTTCTCGGTCCTTATGACCTGTGTATGTGTAACAGGTATAAGAACTGGTCTCCTATTGGCTGCTCTGTAGCAATCACAGCTAAGTGAGAAGGTCGGCTGCAACTGGTGGGCCAGAAGCGGTCTCAGGCTCTTAGCTGAGTTAACTCTTGTGCGTGTCAGAGAACAACAGTTCTTAATGTTGCCACTAGAGATCATAGCTACGAGAATGTCTACAAATACTACGAAACAGCTCACTTTATGTGACTGAATCGACATTCGGCACACCTTTAACACAACGTGAAATTTTTAATCAGTTTACTACATATTCTACAGTACGGTAATTCGTTGAACAGGACGGAAAAATTATAAATCACACATATTTCGCTCCATCGAACACATATTGTGATTACTACTGTTTGGTACGTTGTGTATGTATGTATGTATGTAAGTCCATCTCCTCACCAAACTCGGACCCCCTGTGGGTGGGGGCAGTAGAATAACACCCATGGTTCCCTCTGCGACTAAAAGGGGCCCCAGGGGCTCTGATCTTTGGAGCGTGGGTTGGCGGCCACGGGGTCCTTAGCTGAGTCCTGGCATTGTTTCCACTTATTTGTGCCAGGCTCCTCACTTTCATCTATCCTATCCGACCTCTCTTGGTCAACTCTTGTTCTTTTCCGACCCCGACGCTATTAGGTTTTCGAGGGCTAGGGAGTCTTTCATTTTCACGCCCTTCGTGGCCCTTGTCTTCCTTTGGCCGATATCTTCATTTTTCGAAGTGTCGGATCCCTTCCATTTTTTCCCTCTGATTAGTGTTATATAGAGGATGGTTGCCTAGTTGCACTTCCTCTTAAAACAATAATCACCACCATCACCAAACTCGGAAACAAACCAACACACCTGAATTATCCTTTTTACGACTGGGTGGCACTCACCTCTACCTGCAACTCAGAAAGCATAAACAGACAGACGCCTAGTTGGCTGTCGCCTCCCCAGTACATCATGTATTCCTGCCTCATCACAGGTGTGGACACCGCCCTCACGGAGAACTTCATTCTCACCGAACTTCACAGGTCCGGCTCCCGAGTCCACGATGTTCGCAGACTCCGGGATCGATCAACTTCACTACCTTCAACCCAGGTGGCATATCTTCGAGATGGAGACGAAACGTCAGTCCTCGAAGCCTGCGGCGCGAAGATCAACAACAGACTCCATGAAGTGTTGCCAACTCCAGAATACATATTGGAACAAATGTTTAATAATCCTAACACCCTTCCCACCGTTGTTGATGAATATCAACCTAAACCAACCCAGCAGGCACCACCGCCCCCCACCTCCATTTCGTCCACATCAACTACTACTACTACCACTACCATCACTACCTCGGCCTACACCTCTCCCCATACGTCCATCATAACTACCACGACCACCCACCCCTCTCCCATAATGTCAATACCCATCACCTACATAAACTCCACACCACCCAGTCCTCAGAAACCCCCTGCCAACCAAACGGATGCAACCACCACAGCACAGCCAGCCGCACAAGAAAATACAACCGCCGCAACACCAGTACCTCAGCAGCTACTAGTTCCGAGCTGTGTCATTAGAGGCATTGACCCAGCCATCACAACAAGAGACATCCTAGCAGAACTCCAAACAGCAGGCGTCCCAGCCCGCCGAGCATATCGAATTTACAACAGCAACGGCCCAACATTTATGGTTCGGATACAACTCCCCTCCGAAGAAGAAGTACAGCAACTGATATCCACCGGCGTCCGAATTCACAGCCAGCACCACCGAGTAGAGCACTCTCGCTCCCCACCCCATACTATGCGCTCCTCTACCAACAACCCTCACCGGCGCCCCCGGCCACCCCGACCACCCACCCCACCACCGAAATTCGCTCACCTACCCATTCCCCAAACTAACTTCTTCCTACCGCCCCTCCCGATTCTAGATCTTCTCCGACTTCTCGCCACATCCATCGGCAATATTACAACAATCCTCCACTTCCTTACATTCCTCCCCTACCCCAGCACTCCTTACTATACCTTCACATGCAAACTGCACCAATATATGCATTTGTAAACTGAATGTAATCCTATGCATATAAATCAATGTAACTCAATATATGTATCTCAATGTAAAATTCTCAATAAGAAGCACGAGAACAGAACTGCCCCCTTAGCCAAGAGGCCAAACCTCCACCTCACCCCCATACAAAACATCACCGTTTTTCCCCCTTCCAACTCCTGCAAATCCTCCAAATCCGCCAAATCTCCTGGCCAGAGAGAAGGCGTTACCTTCTGGGTGGCCCGCCCCTCCCCTTTGGGGAGGGGAATGAAAACTTTTCCCTTGGTCCTTATGTAAGTCGGTGGATGCAGAGTGGGTTTCGGCCCTTGGGTTTCGTCCCTGAAGAGGCAACGGCTTGTCCGTGGTCCAACAGCTCTGTACTCTGACGGGCCAACCGAGCAGAGGAAAGTTGGCCCCGGCTTTACCTTGGCTCTACACCTCTGCATTCGGAAGACGGGCCAGGGGCACAGTGCCGGACTTCACGCCTGGTCCCACCCGTCGGCTGTCCTGAGAATGGTTTTCCGTAGTTTTCCATTCTCCTGCACTAAGGCGAATGCCGGGACAGTTCGTAGTGTAGGCCACGACCACCCACCTCCTCACCTTCTCCGCACATCTCCTACACCGCAACAAACCTCTCGGCCTGAGAGACGGCCTCGCCGTCTAAGAAGCCCGCCTCCCCCTTCAGGGGAGGAATGAAAACGTTTAGTAGTAGTATTTTGTATGTATGTATGTATGTATGTATTTATGTATGTATGTATGTATGTATGTATGTATGTATGTATGTATGTATGTTCAGTCCTCAATCCTAAGACCGGTTGGATCCTCAACAGCTGTCATAGACGGCCTAGGCATCACTGAAGGGGCATATTAGGGAAATGGAGAGTGAAATAGTTTCCCGTTGCTTTCCTCACCAAGCCAGAAGTTGCTATTACTCATCACTCTGCCAAGTCCACTGAAACGCATGCACCAACCGACCCTACGAGCAACATTTTCACTTCATTCATAGCAGGGACTGGCTACATCGCTCATACTTCAGTCTTTTCACACTGTCAAAGCCAAGGATAAGACAGAGACAGATCAATGAAAGCAACAAAATTGCTTTAGCCTATACCAGAAGACATAGCCTAGTGTACTTACTATGACTAAATCACAGTTCGTGTGATTGTGATGCACATCACTCCTGCAGACACAGTTCTGCTGCGGTACTGATAACAGATGCATCACAGTGTGAGAGTGAAATGGCGAGTCAGCTGGAAACGTACTCTAAAGTTGAAATAAGCGGGACAGTATGCCACACCATAAAGCACAAGAGGCTGGAAAATTGAGCAAAGGCATTGTTCTGTTCTCCTGCACTACAATGCTACACCCCACACAGCGCACACAACACAAGCTTTGCTTCGGCATTTTCGATGGGAGGTATGGAAGTATCCGCCATACAGTCCAGATGTTGCACCATGTGATTTATTTCCATCTTATTGGTAAGCTGAAAGAACATTTGGAGGAAAGAGACTTTTCAGTGATTAGGAAGTTCACACAGCGGTTGTCGAATGTCTCCGTGATCAAGGAGCGGTTAGTCGAGGAGTTCACACCGTTGTTTATAGATAGGCTAATTGGTGACTATGTTGAAAAATAATTTCATGTATCTGTGCCACTTTGTAGTGTAAAGCAGCATTCATTAAAAATTACTTGGCCTGTCATAATAATTTACTTTTTGAAGTCCCCTCGTAGTACACAGAGGACCACAGTAAGGTACGGCCAAACTTTCACATTCCTCACACGTAGAAGAAGAAAATATGTTATAGGCCTATGGACAGGGGTCCGGAAGGACTTTACCGTATTTCCAGGTTAGAACTCACTTTCTACAACTCTACATTAGTCACGGGAAACACACAGGAACGGAACGTACCAGCTACCACATGAAACTCTTTCTTACAGGAAATGTTTAAAACACCCCCCGTTAGCACTGAAATGCAGACAGTGTTGATGTCATGTTTAAGCACTAGATGCCCCTTTGGGTGGGGGCGGTAGAAGATGGTACCCCCTGCCTGTCGTAGGAGGCGACTAAAAGGGGCCCCAGAGGCTCTGAACTTTGGAGGGTATGTTGATGACTACGGGGCCTTTGGCTGAGTCCTGGCATATCTTCCACTTACTTGTTCCAGGCTCCTCACTTTCAACTATACTATCCGATCTCCCTTAGTCAATTCTTGTTCATTTCCGACCCCGACTGTATTAGAGCACTCGAGGCCTAGGGAGTCTTTCACTTTCAAGCCCTTCGTGACCCTTGGCTTCCTTTGGCCGATACCTTCATTTTTGAAGTGTCGGATCCTTTCTATTTCTTCTCTCTGGTTAGTGTTATATAGAGGATGGTTACCTAGTGGTAGTTCCTCTTAAAACAATAATCACCACCACCACGTCAGGATGTCGTTTTAATCGAAGTTCAGCCCTCATCGGCATGGGGGATGGGGGATGAGAAGGGGTGAAAAAGAAAATGTCCAAAATAACTGATATTAGTGTTGATTCCACAGCTTTCGGGATCGCTAAACTGATCGGTGACAGTTCCAGTGACAGTTGGAATCGTTTACATGTCTATAGCACGACGCGTAATTGCATAATAATTACTTGAAAGAATCAACTACTTCCCGGACAATCTAGGCTTCCACAAGAACAGTTTAACGCGAAATTACATAATCTCAAACTTAAACTAAACATATAGCAGTAACTCTAAATCTACCAAAGAGCTCGTAAAATATTAATTGTGGCAATAAAGAAATCTACAATAATTCTCTTCAAACAGGTAATACAAATCCTAAAATTAAACATTCAAAAGAATACCCGAGCTAAGCCAGGTACTACAGATAGTATCCTATAAAGCGGTTGAAGATATTTATGTTTTGCCTCTGTCTTCGTTATATTAGATGTTGAATATACTGTACTTTTCGTCACTCAGCTTCTTGTAGAAATATTTTGAAGATGATATTTAAGGCAGGACCTTCGTTTCTTTGCAGTTTTAAATATAATACTGTAAGGTAGCGGGCCAAATTCCGTCCCCACACCTAATTTCGTCCCCCTAGGGATTTTCAGTTTGCAGGGTTGATAGGGCCTACCTAAAGTTTAGCCGTGTGCAAATGTGTAGCCTCATCCCGTCATCTTGTGCGAGTTGGTTGTGTGCACCATGTTTAGTTTCCGTGCACAAGCAGGATTCATTTTTCATACTGGGCTGAGTTAGTGCAGCATTCTAATTAAGAGCCTGTTATTCTTACAGTGAGCACAACACTGGACTGCATTTCAGTCGTGTGGTGTAGTTCCTGGCGTGTTATCGCTACAGTGAGGTGGTTGGCGTGAGTTACTGTAGGGACCATTATAATAAATCAGGGAATGATAGTAATTTCGTCCCCCTTCATTTTATTCAGATGAAAAAAGGCAAGCAGCGGGATAAGGAGGCTATAAGAAGGCTATTAAGGCATTGCGGGACAAGATAACGGGTTACAAACTTGCAAGTAAAGAGTTTAATATCGCACGAGCAACGCTGAAAGACTGTGTTTAAAAGAATACCAAGAAGACGTTTTTCATAAATGGCCTTCGGGTAATTCCTTATCAATAGTGTTTGGTAAGGTTATAAAAGACAAACATATTAAAATTAATTGAACTTTTCATAAATTTGCTGGGGGACGAAATTACGAACACATTTTTGGTAGTTTTAGTTTTTGAAGTATCTATGTCAAATATTGACTACTTTACGTTATAAAAGTTTCATTGTAACTTTCCCGTAAGTGGAGAATATATTTAGAAATATATATACCAATTTCTAGCCTTGTCCATAATATTCCCGAATTACTACAAGTCCAAATCTGCTAAGGGGTCGAAATATGGGCCCCTACCTCATGATCAAGAATCAAATAAACAAAAGAACTGTTCTTGGAAGATGATGGGTGTTGTGATGTTGGTACCTAACCACAGAACGAGAATACAAAAGTAACTTGATCTACTTTTCCTCTACAAAACAAGAGACGGACTGCAAGTACAAAACTTCGAAGGTTTTTCCTGTAATTGTGAAAATCAAAATCCACAGCCTGTTTCCAGTCATTCGACCGGGTCAGGAATAGAATGAATGAAGTCCCCATCTAAACAATCAGTCAATACTGATCTGCATTTAGGGCAGTCGCCCAGGTGGCAGATTCCCTATCTGTTGTTTTCCTAGCCTTTTCCTAAATGATTTCAAAGAAATTGGAAATTTATTGAACGTCTCCCTTGGTAAGTTATTCCAATCCCTAACTCCCCTTCCTATAAATGAATATTTGCCCCAGTTTGTCCTATTGAATTCCAATTTTATCTTCATATTGTGATCTTTCCCACTTTTATAAACGCCACCCAAACTTTTTCGTCTACTAATGTCATTCCACGCCATCTCTCCGCTTACAGCTCGGAATATACCACTTAGCCGAGAAGCTCTTCTTCTTTCTCTCAATTCTTTCCAACCCAAACTTTGAAACATTTTTGTAACGCTACTCTTTTGTCGGAAATCACCCAGAACAAATCGAGCTGCTTTTCTTTGGATTTTTTCCAATTCTTGAATCAGACAATCCTGGTGAGTGTCCATTACACTGGAACCATACTCTAGTTGGGGTCTTACCAGAGACTTATATGCACTCTCCTTTACATCCTTACCACAATCCGTAAACACCCTCATAACCATGTGCAGAGATCTGTACCCTTTATTTACAATCATATTTATGTGATTACCCAAGGAAGGTCTTTCCTTATATTAACACCTAGATACTTACAATGATCCCCAAAAGGAACTTTCACCCCATCAACGCAATAATTAAAACTGAGAGGACTTTTTCAATTTGTGAAACTCACAACCTGACTTTTAACCCCGTTTATCAACATATCATTGCCTGCTGTCCATATCACAACATTATCGAGGTCACATTGCAGTTGCTCAGAATCTTGTAAATTATTTATTACTCTATAGAGAATAACATCATCCGCAAATAGCCTTACCTCCGATTCCACTCCTTTACTCATATCATTTATATATATAAGAAAACATAAAGGTCCGATAATACTGCCTTGAGGAATTCCCCTATTAATTATTACAGGGTCAGATAAAGCTTCATAACTCTCTGAGATCTATTTTTTAGAAATATAGCAACCCATTCAATCACACTTTTGTCTAGTCCAATTGCACTCATTTTTTCCAGTAGTCTCCCATGATCCACCCTAACAAATGCTTTAGACAGGTCAATACAGTCCATTTGATCTCCAGAATCCAAGATATCCGCTATATCTTGCTGGAATCCTACAAGTTGAGCTTCAGTGGAATAACCTTTCCTAAAACCGAACTGCCTTCTATCGAACCAGTTATTAATTTCACAAACATGTCTAATATAATCAGAAATAATGCCTTCCCAAAGCTTACATACAACGCATGTCAAACTTAATGGCCTGTAATTTTCAGCTTTATGTCTGTCACCCTTTCCTTTATACACAGGGGCTACAATAGCAACTCTCCATTCATCTCGTATAGCTCCTCCGACCAAACAATAATCAAATAAGTACCTCAGATATGGTACCCATTGTGTTCAGTATATCCCCTGAAATCTGATCAATTCCAGTCGCTTTTCTAGTTTTCAACTTTTGTATCTTATTGTAAATGTCATTGTTATCATATGCAAATTTTAATACTTCATTGGCCTTAGTCTCCTCCTCTATCTCGACATTTTCCTTGTAACCAACATCTTTACATACTGCTGACTGAAAACTTCTGCCTTTTGAAGATCCTCACATACACACTCCCCTTGTTCATTAATTATTCCTGGAATGTACTTCTTGGAACCTGTTTCTGCCTTAAAATAAGTATACATACCCTTCCATTTTTCACTAAAATTTGTATGACTGCCAATTATGCTTGCCATCATGTTATCCTTAGCTGCTTTCTTTGCTAGATTCAATTTTCTAGTAAGTTCCTTCAATTTTTCCTTACTTCCACAGCCATTTCTAACTATATTTCTTTCCAGTCTGCACCACCTTCTTAGTCTCTTTATTTCTCTATTATAATAAGGTGGGTCTTTAGCATTCCTTACCTCCCTTAAAGGTACAAACCTGTTTTTACATTCCCAAACAATTTCTTTAAACCCATACCAGAGTCTGTTTACATTTTTATTTACCGTTTTCCACCGATCATAGTTACTTTTTAGAAACTGCCTCATGCCTGCTTTATCAGCCATATGGTACTGCCTAATAGTCCTACTTTTAAGACCTTCCTTTCTATCACATTTATTTTTGACTACGACGAAAACAGCTTTATGATCACTAATACCATCTATTACTTCAGTTTCCCTATAGAGCTCATCTGGTTTTATCAGCACCACATCCAGGATATTTTTCCCTCTGGTTGGTTCCATCACTTTCTGAATCAGCTGTCCTTCCCATATTAACTTATTTACCATTTGTTGGTCATGCTTCCTGTCGTTCGCATTTCCTTCCCAATTGACATCTGACAAATTCAGATCTCCCGCTACAATCACATTTCTTTCCATGTCGTTTCCCACATAGCCGACTATCCTATCAAATAATTCCGAATCCGCGTCAGTGCTACCCTTTCTCGGTCTGTACACTCCAAATATATCAAGTTGCCTATTATCTCTAGAAGTGAGCCTTACACCTAGAATTTCATGTGTCTCATCTTTAACTTTTTCGTAGCTTACAAATTCTTCTTTCACCAGAATGAATACTCCCCCTCCCACCACTCCTACCCTATCTCTACGATACACACTCCAGTGCCGTGAGAAAATTTCTTCATCTATTATATCATTTCTCAGCCATGATTCAACTCCTATTATAATATCTGGTAAATATATATCTATTAAATTTCTTAATTCTATTCCTTTCTTTACAATACTTCTACAGTTCAACACTAACAATTTTATGTCATCCCTATTTGATTTCCAGTTCCCTGTTCCCTTATCACCGCTCCCTAGGCCACCCTGTTTCTCTGAATGTACCTCCCTATTACCCTTCCAAACAAATTTTCTAACTTATACGTATTACTGCGGTTTAAGTGAAGGCCATCTGAGCGCAGATCCCTATCTCCTACCCACCCATTAGGATCTAGAAATTTCACTCCCAGTTTCCCACATACCCACTCCATAGTCTCATTTAAATCCCCAATCACCCTCCAGTCTGTATCCCTCCTACACAGTATTCCACTAATAACAATCTCCGCTTCCTTAAACTTTACCCGTGCTGCATTTACCAGATCCCACACATCTCCAACTATGTTGGTACTTATATCAGCTTGCCTTACGTTGTTGGTACCAACGTGAAACACTACCACCTTCTCCTTCTCCTCCTCCCTCTTTTCTACTTTCCTCAACATCTGCCTCAACCTAATTCCTGGATAACATTCTACCCTGGTTTCCTTTCCTCCACACACTTTCCCCACGTGTCTAACGATGGAATCCCCCATGACCAGAGCCTCAAGCCTACGCACCTCATTTGATCCCCTCCCCTCCTGGTCAGTCCCATCTTTCCTGATAGCTGCAGAAGCTACTTCCGCCTCCTTTTTCTCCTTCCCATGACCCTGTTCCACCTGTCTTTTCCTATCCTCTACTCTACATTTCTCTTTCCTACCTTTTCCCATCCTCCTACTTCCACACATCTCAGCAACAGTTCCCTGTCCCTCATCTTCCCTCTGTTGTTCTACTTGGAATGACTCATACCGATTTCGCACAGACACCTGTCCTGAATTCTGATCCTGAATAGAGCCCTTAGCCTGTAATCTCCTTCCCCTTAGAACATTAGAACACCTGTCTTCTACAACTCCCCCCTTTCCTTCCCCTCCCTCTTCTACACCTACTGTAACCTGTACATTGTTTGAGGGAGTCCTATCTTCCTTCCTGTCTTCTGTGAGAATCCTAATTATCTCCCTCAAACTCTCCAACTCCTCCCTTATACCCCTCAATGCCTCGCCACACCCACAGTTCGTACACTCGCGCTCCTTAGCCATTCTTACGGAAAAAAATGAAAATAAAAATAAAATATCTTATTTGCAAAAAATAAAAGAACGGAGGGATATATTGTCTGGGATAGTACTCAAAGATCACACAACAATACGGTAATTATTATACGACTACACTACAATACTACTTAGTCGTACTCTCTTTTTTATCCTACAACCCCTAACAGGATAAAAGCCGATGTTAATTACTGAATATCGAAAGGTAATACACAAGAACTACACAATTCGAAACTGCAATTAAGCCTATCCTAATTACAACAACAGAATTTTAGTAAGAGTTTCTACGGATACCTCTACTACACCAGTACTACACAAATATTTTACAATAATAAAATAAGCACACTAAATTCTAAATTATTCGTATACTACTGTACAGTACACTAGTCATTTTTAAACTACTTTCAGACGTATCCTAATTACGATACCGGTAACGTATGTCACTACTAAGCACAAACAGAAATGAAATTTGCAAGATTAGGATAGGAATTGCGCCGGCTGCCGAAGCCTGCTGCACTCCTCTGGGGCAATGATTAATGAATGACAGATGAAATAATATTCAAGAGTGTTGCTGGAATGAAATATGACAGGGAAAACCGGAGTACCGGGAGAAAAACCTGCCCCGCCTCCGCTTTGTCCAGCTCAAATGTCACATGGAGTGATCGGGATTTGAACCTCGGAACCCAGCTGTGAGAGGCAGGCGCGCTGCCACCTGAGCCACGGAGGCTCCATGAAGCTAAATTTATTTGTTGAGATTTCGAAACTCACGCTTAGTTTATGGAGACCTACACGAACCGATGGGCTTTCTGTGGGACCTCCGTCATTCTAATCATCGTAATACAGTACAAACGCTGTGTCTTCCAAAATAATTTAACCCTTTTCAAGTGAGTAAAAACACAGCTAGCGTAATTTCTGTCGCAATTATTTAATACTTTTTTTATTCATGTGCTATTCAACGCCTCATAAATTTGATAACGCAGAGTTATTCAACTGTTGAAACTAAAAGGATTGATGTAGTCAGATAGTTGTTTAATTTTTGAAATAAAAGTAGCATTTATGATTATCTCAATAATAATGTGAACAACCCATATGATTTATATAGCATTACAGTATCACATCCCGCTCACTCCATGTGAGATTTGTGCTGGACAAAGCGGAGGCGGAACAGGTTTTTCTCCGGGTACTCCGCATTTCCCCGTCATGTTTCATTCCAGCAACACTCTCCACTATCATTTCATTTCATCTGTCATTCATTAATCATCGCCCCAGAGGAATGTGACAGGCTTCGGCAGCCGGCACAATTCTTATCCTCGCCGCTAGATGGGGGTTTCATTCATTCCATTCCTGACGCGGTCGAATGACTGGAAATAGGCTGTGGATTTTCATACCGTACAGTAATTTTGCGAAGTTTATTTTCCTTATACTCAATAACTCGTTATCAAAAGTAACTTTTAAACGAGAGAAGTAGACGTGTAAAACAGTGGCGTATACTGAAGGCTACTAAGGCTATCAGTGAATCCCAAACCTCAAATGAAAATGATGGAAATCTAAATGGCATTATAATGTAACCATCTGACACATGGTTCCATTTGTAATACTTGAATGAATGAGAAAAAATGTCGCTCGTATTGTTGAGTGCAAGGCATCGGAGACATATCGCAGTCCAGGCGCTGCGACCCTCTCTCCGCGCCTCAGCTCGTGTGGCCCTTTGCTAACATAATGTACTCGGGGACCGAGGGGATTGGTCGACAAGGCTTCGTTCCGTCAGTTCGCCACTCGCCCTCGCACTGCTAACGAGGAAGAGGAAGGTTCTCCGGAAGACTCCGAACAGTCGCTATTGACACATATACTACTGTCACGTGTTTGCTGTTGCATATACAAGACATCTTACTAATTGTTTGTCGTTGAGTAAATTATTTGTGTGTTCCAGTATTACTGATCTCAGAACACTTTTAGTTTATTTGAAGTTAGAGTGTATAACATGACTGACCGTGTGGGGTTGCTTTTATAAATTGGCTGAACCGTATAAAACAGGTACTGGATAAACCATTCTCGCAACTGAAGTATACAGATAAATTGATGATAGTTTAAAATGGTAAGCCTGCCACACATCTTCCTCGGAATCAAGCTCCTCGTACTTTTAATTTCCCAGGCTTGAAAGGCTTGGTGGTGAAAAAAATGAATGACGAAGACGTCGTAAACACCTAATCCCCAAGTCAGGGGAATTAAGAGTAAGTGGAGGTTGACCCCAAGAATCGAACCGCGGCCATCTCACCAAAGACAAGCATTCTATCTATTTAGCCACAAAGCTGTACTTTAATTTGCTAAATACTCGGCTATCATTTCCACTGATCCAGCGTTGAGTATTGGCAGTGGCAGAGGCCAGGGCAGTAGCCTGTGAAACAGCCTTGACAACACAGCAGGCTACTCCGGTGGCCCAAAACGCTTTAAGGCTTGACGTTCACTAAACCAGTTTTCGAAAAAGAGTGTGTGTGGGGATGGGGGTGGGGGTGGAGGGTTAATCTTAGTGGTAACCCACGTCTTGATCCCAGTATACACTACTGGTGGGAAAATAAATGATCAATAAATCTTCTATTTCTAAAGATAACTATTATATGGGTTTGCAAATTACGGAAGATAATATTATAAATAATTTTTACTATTCTTCTGTGAGCTCTGTTACAGTTAAGACAACATTTCATAATCTTGATTTTGACGCTTTTCCAAATCTACATTACAATATTCAGGATTTTTAAAAGACCTAAGTTCACATTTTTGCAGTTTCGTTTTGTCTAACTTGACGTGGAAAGTCCCACGTAGGGTAATATTGCGAAATGTATTTCCCTCCTGCTTAATAACTTGTTACTCAATATAGTCACTTTTAAATGTAGGAAGTATAGTCTACTTACCGCAAGCACAAAAGCTACGAAGACGATGAATTTTCCCACCATGGTTGATATGTTGAAGATACAAGCAGAAGGCTACACCGCTATTTATACCCAAAAGTCGACTGGCCGTACAGATGTGCGCAAACAGACGTGATGTGTGGACCAAGTTAACTAAAACAAAACTATTTATGTTCGTTTGAAATGAGCGTTCCTTCAATTGCTAAAAATACTTGGCAACTGTTCTAACATGTGAGGCCACCTGCAGCCTCTCTGTAGTCCCAATACATAGTGTTGGGATGAGGAAATTTGTTGTTAAATCCTCTATCTTTACCCATAGCCGAGGTAAAGATTACCATGTTACGGGTCTCTGAATATTTATGAACTTTCTCAACAGTTTTAGAAAGACCCCTTCTTCCAGTACACTGAGAAAATTCACTTTATAACTAAGTTGAGAACTTTCAGGCACTAATAATAATGGCGTACGGCCTCCGGAGAGGTCTGGTGGGGGTCTTATTATCGTAACGGCCTAAAGGCGACCTGCCTGTGTGTGTGTGAAGATAAGGGCGCTACTTAGGATGATTTCTAATGCTGAATACGCCACACACCCACACTCCGGGTCATTGGAATTAACCAATTAAGGTTAAAAAACTCGGCCGGGCCGGGAATTGAACCCGGGACCCACTGGGCGAAAGGGCAGCACGCTAACCATTTAGCCATGGGAGCTGGACTTTCAGGCAATAAAGCAGCCAAAACAGGTACTACCAAAAATGTGTATAAACTTGTATTTATTTCGCTATGTTATTTAAAATTCAAATTATCTCATGAACAATGTTAAATATGGATTTTACTGTATTTGGAAGGATCAGTTGATTATGGACATCAGTTCTCCGAAGATAGAATAAACCTGTATGTACACTGAGTAGAAGTAGGAGAACATAAGAAAGAACACCTAACATATTGCCTGCTGTCTTTTCTGTCAATTATACAGTAAGTGGTCTGTTACTCTCTGCCAACCAAAGAGATATAGCAAACCAAAAACAAAATAATTTTATTCAAAACAGTCCCTCAGTTCTCTTCTGTGTTGTAGTGGTGAGCGTGAGTAGCTGCCAACCCCGGAGGCCCGGGTTCGATTCCCGGCTCTGCCACGAAATTTGAAAAGTGGTACGAGGGCTGGAACGGGGTCCATTCAACCTCGGGAGGTCAACTGAGTAGAGGTGGGTTCGATTCCTACCTCAGACATCCCCGAAGTGGTTTTCCGTGGCTTCCCACTTTTCCTATAGGCAAATGCCGGGATGTTACCTAACTTACGGCCACGGACGCTTCCTTCCCTCTTGCTTGTATATCCCTTCCAATCTTCCAATCCCCACACAAGGTCCCTGTTCAGCATAGCAGGTGAGGCCGGCTGGGAGATGTACTGGTCCTCCTTCCCATTTGTATCCCAGACCCAAAGTCTCACACTCCAGGACACTGCCCTTGAGGCGGTAGAGGTGGGATCCCTCGCTGAGTCCGAGGGAAAAACCAACCCTGCGGGGTATACAGATTAAGAAAGAAAGAAAGAAACTTCCCTCAGTTGAAAGTTGCCACAATGGACAAAACATAACATAACTAAACAAATGAAACTATAATTTTGGTTTAAAATAGTTTTGTTGACTACATTATTCTCATAACGTCTCTAAACGAAAAGAGTTGTAACACGCAGCAATTATTTCTCAGTAATGAAATGGAACCTCGCAAAGCTAATAAAAGGCACAGTTTGAAGTTCCGGAAACTCAAAATTAAACTGCTTCCAAAAATCCAAAATGAATCGAGGAACAGTCACTTGAACTCCTACCATTAATCCTATCACTTTAATGTCCTTAAATCCATATTTATCTTCATAATAAATTATGCTCGGTTCATTGATAAGCTTCTTTTTCCTATCAGTGTCTTCTGCCTGGTCTGTGGAGATTTCAAAACGAACTAAGGGGTCTATTATACTGTGTGATTAGCCGCCCCTTCCAATGTCATTTTATGCAACCCAACTAACGTGCGACATGTGTATATCCCCGCATAGGCGCACTGAAGTCCGCCTTTGTGGTGTGGTGGTTAGTGTGATTAGTTGTCGCCCCCGGAGGCCTGGGTTCGATTCCCAGCTCTGCCACGAAATTTGAAAAGTGGTACGAGGGCTGGAACGGGGTACACTCAGCCTCGGGAGGTCAACTGAATAGAGGTGGGTTCGATTCCCACCTCATCCATCCTCGAAGTGGTTTTCCATGATTTCCCACTTCTCCAAGCAAATGCCGGGATGGTACCTGACTTAAGGCCACGGCCGCTTCCTTCCCCCTTCCTTGTCTATCCCTTGCAGTCTTCCCATCACCCCAATAAGGCCCCTGTTCAGCATAGTAGGTGAGGCTCCCTCGGGGAGGCACTGGTCCTCCTCTCCAGTTGTATCCCCGACCCAAATTCTCACGCTCCAGGACACTGCCCTTGAGGCGGTAGAGGTGGGATCCCTCGCTGAGTGCGAGAGAAAACCCAACCCTGGAGGGTAAACAGATTAAGAAGAAGAAGGCGCACTGTATGGTACTAATGTCCAGTGAGCACATATTTCACACGATTCTGAACCCTACCGACAGGTTATATCGTCCGCTCGCAAAACATGACGCATTTAAATCATGTAACGACGTCCTTTGACCGTGCAACTATGTTAATGTGTCGTGCCTCTTGACCGGGAGTAACGAAGAGGGGAATCAATGCATACAAGTATGCAACAGTGCGGTAATTAATGTCTACACCAAACCGGATGGCGTATGTATAATACTTTCGTCGTACTAGCAGCGTGTTTCCCGTAGTGAAGTATAGCGGATGTCGTTAAGCGTTAGCCTAGCAGTCGACGGAATGTTCCATCGGCTGTTAGAATCATATTTTTGCATCTGTATGGTGTCTGAATACGGTAACACAGGCCCACGTTTGTCACATTCAAACAGTAGAACGATGCTGTTATTCATCTTGTGCCCTGCGCATACTCCGCTGGTTAAGGCCCGAATGTAATCTCTGCTGTCATTCGGCATGTTTTCTACATACATTGATTCGCTCCTCATTTATGGAGAAGGAAGACAAAGCGCGTGCGAGGCACTACGTCTGTAGCGGGAACGGTATCCCGACAGGCGACACCAGACTGCTACGACATTCCGTCGTGTTGAAAGACGCCTAAGGGCAACGGAGTTGATTTCCAAGCAGCCACAATCCGTGATAGGCCCGTTACATCGGGTGAAACAGAGGAGGCCGTTCTGCTGCAGCTCATAATAATCCACACATCGGTACAAGGGCGATTCCACAACATGTGAACACCAGTCAGCCGAATACCACTTAAACATAAATTACACCCATACCATCTTGAACTACACCAAGATCTCCATGGGCGGGATTTCGAAGCTCGAATGGAGTTTTGTCGGTGGCTATCAGGCAGGCTGGACAATGATGCAGCATTCATTTCGTGTATCTTGTTCTCGGACGAATCGCGCTTCCACAATATAGGGAACGTCAATTGCTCCAACATGCACAATTGGAGTCCGCACAATTGGGTGCGAGAAGCGCCTCTTTCAAGTACGACGGGGAGTGAATGTGTGATGTAGAATTTTGGGGGATTAGCTGCCAACCCCGGAAGCCCGCGTTCGATTCCCGGCTCTGCCACGAAATTTGACAAATAGTCGAGGGCTGGAACGGGGTCCACTCAGCCTCAGGAGGTCAAATGAGTATAGGTGGGTTCGATTCCCACCTCAGCCATCCTCGAAGTGGTTTTCCGTGGTTTCCCATTTCTCCTCCAGTCAAATGCCGGGATGGTACCTCATTTAAGGCCACGGCCGCTTCCTTCCCTCTTGCTTGTCTATCCCTTCCAATCTTCCCACCCCCCTGCAAGGCCCCTGTTCAGCATAACAGGTGAGGCCGCCTGGGCGAAGTACCGGTCATTCTCCCCAGTTGTATCCCCAGAACACTGCCCTTTTGGCGGAACAGGTGGGATCCCTCGCTGAGTCCGAGGGAAAAGCCAACCCTTGAGGGTAAACAGATTAAGAAAGAAAGAAGGAAGGAAAGAAAGAAAGAAAGAAAGAAAGAAGAAAGAAAGAAAGAAAGGAAGAAAGAAAGAAAGAAAGAAAGAAAGAAAAAAGGAAATAAGACTTTGTCTTCGAGCTGTTGATGTTTGAAAGATAATTATTTAAAAAATCGTCTTTGTGAAGTTGTAGTTATTACAGCTGGGCCCGCGGGTTAGAGTCAGCGTGCTTGCCCCTTAGCTGGAGGCCCTGAGTTCGATTTCCGACCAGGTTAAGGATTTTTATCTGGATCTGAGGGCTGGTTCTAGGTTCACTCAACCTACATGATTAATTGAGGAACAGAGATACACACAGTCCGATTTCAACTTGCCCATGCTTGCCTGAAGAGCACGTAAGCAAGCTAGTCGCACGTAAACAATTGAACAGGCAGACCTCTGCACTCCTGTCCAGGAGAACCTCAGCCCAACTTGGACAGGCTAGATTAACTTAATTGTATTCTCCCTAGTGCGCTAAGCAACGTAATAGCTTGTGCTATTTTTGCTTGTTCATAGTTTTGATATGAGTCTCGCTCGAATGCAGACAGGAACGGAGTTACTTGCCTGATTTTATATAGGGTTTCGTTAACACGTTCTATTATGTAAGTAATGATTATTTAGTCATATAATAGTCATTACAAAATTAATCTATTGAACCCTTGGGAGGTCCATAAAGGATACCTACCTTCCTTACCTATCAGCAGTTAGTATGAGATCTATCCCTTGGGTCGTTAACGGGTTCTTCGTCACTTGCTGAGGTAAAAGGCGGGTTTCAGTATTTCTAATCTATCTACTTAAATGAAAGATCAACTCTAGAAAATTTGTGGTTTGTTTAAGAAATAATGAGGGAAATTCGGAAATCAATATTATAATTCGAACTAATCTTGTTCAATCAACGCAACACTAATTACAACGCAAAGGAGAGGTATACTGGTTTGAGAAGCATTGACGTAAGTGCCTGATGGGCATCCTTACTAGAAACCATTGCCACAAATTAAGAATGAAGAAAGAAAGTCTGGAAATCCTTAAAATCGGCTTCCATGTGAGACTACATGTACCATCATGATGATTCGTGATGGTCCAGCCCTCCTAACACAAACTCTGGACTTTTGGTATAATTAAGGCAGTCCAATCGGTGTGTGCCACAGAATGGTTGTACGGCATGGACCCTTAATTGAATCGATGTGACGTGCGACTATGTCATGGACCGATATCTGATCTTCTAATTGTGGATGATGAGCGCAAGGAAAGTGATGCTATAATGGCATATGGCATTAATCCAAATCACTGAATTTGATGACCCCATGACCATCCAAGTTTCTAAGCTGAAGGTTAAACACTATTAAGTCACATCGGTTGATGACCAAGGTTTCCACTTTACTAATCCCAGTACAGTTAATGCTCAATCAATCAAAATCAAATAATGCAACAACAACAATGGTCACAATATTTTGCGGCAGTAAAATTCATTATATTCGGACATGTCCCTTTAAATGTTATGCCAATAATTGAACTTCTCCAGCAAAATAAACTAAGATTTCCAGAATACATCTTCAGGTAAATCACTTGGCTTTAAGTTATTTCACAAATACGGTTTCCACTGAGTTTAATAATTGAAATAAATTGAAATGATTTTATAAATCCTAATTAACAACAAATTCTATCTCCGCGGACGAATGGTTTCTTTAACAAGTCCCTACTCAAACTTATTTTACGTTTATTTTATAATGTTTATCGTCGCTTGATATCGTGCAGCTGGAAAAATTTACATTTCATTTATTTCCAGTATAATATCTTGTTTCATGACATCACACCATAAGTTTAATCTAACACTAGCAATTATTAACCTTTGGATAACCCTAATTATTAAATACTAAAAATCTGCGTAACTCGACGTAAAATGTAAGCCAAATACTATGTCACATCCCACCATGACATTTACATAAGGCTTTGTACACCCCTAAAAAGTAAATCAATAACTACTGCCATCACTCTATTTTGGACACCCTGAAAAGGGTAAACTTCGCTCATTATAGTCTAACTTCCATGGTTTCAAATATCCGTTCAGATCTCAGTTAAACAAGTTCCTATTATAGAATGATATCTAATAACATACACGTTACTCATGGATGAAGATTGCAATTAGTTTCTTGCAAAATTGCGTACTCCCTTCTAAAGAATACAATCTAATTTTCAAAACGTAAAAGATAGCACAGATACCGTTACTCTCCTCCAGCGGCGACCTCTCCGATCAGCTGTCTAGCAGAATGCGCCTCCCTCCGCTGCCATAGCTTTGACTGAAAACACCTGTTATATATTCACGTTGAACTGGTCTCAAAAGAATTAAATCTACGATTTCGCTGATAAAATTACAAATACGACATTCCTGGCCCAAGCAGATTATGCACAGAGATTTACTTTAAAATGTCATTCAAAAATTACACGTCATAAACTTACACTTCCGTGGATTCCCCTCACGATTTCCATCTTAAATATTATATTAATAACTTCCTCGGCTTCACACAGAATATCCCGGCATAATTACAGGCTTCCAATCACCTGATTCACAAAAATCCTACCTCAATTCACATCTAACAAAACTTGAACCTCTTGCCTCAAACACGACAAATCTCAGTGACAAAAAGAATGGAATAATAATCCTTAGAATCCACAAGGCATAACGCCACACAATACTAATGAAACATCTTCGCGTAGCGTGACCTCGTAATTCTGAACTGGATTTCACAAAAAATGACTGACAAACTTTACTGCTATTTATTGTCAGTCAGACACAGTTTAAACGGACATAGAAATAGCAGTCCCTTCGTGACAGATATTCACCGATCTACATTGCTCAACACGACAGCGCGCCTACACCCGATTAAAATGGGTAACCACGGATTTCTTGCACCACTTCCGTCAGAATTCAAACCGAATTCTTTTTCCGTCAGATTAAACATCTTGACACCACAAAATACAGCAAATAAGTTCACGAAAATGCCGATCTATTTTAGACGTTATACCATTTCATAACCCTCAAATTGACTATTTACAACACATTACATGGCACTCGAAAAAATTTATAAATATTTTCCAAGCATGAACAAAAACAGATGACTTTTCGTCATATTTTCTTACATTTCACGAAACAAATGGGTGACCAAACTGCGTCATAAATACCCATTACAAAATATAAGTGTGACATCATAATACAGATACATAGGCGGTGATAGAGGCATTTCACCTACCTTAACTGGACGTCAGCTTCCATCGTATTAGCTCACCAGCAACCTTCCGGTTTTATTTTATTTCGCCATTTCAACACTTCTGGCTTCACATTTTATTTTATTCATATTTCTTTTCTGAAATGAAGGCACAAAAAAGAACTACCCTTCACTCGATATTTCGCGGACCGAACACGATTACTATCGACCGCACACGGATATCTTCTTTTTTAACATAATATTATTTGAATTTCACTAATTGCGATATTCAGATGACCGTCTTTACATATGATGAACACTCTAATGAACAAAAACTATCTCTACTTCGAGACAATACTCCAGCCACATCGGCCAAAATCTCAGTTTCTACTGGACTTAGTCTATTATTCTCAGATCAGTTTACTCAGCAGTACGTCCTCTCACGAGCTCCAGTGATTCAAATGCAGGGTGATTTCAACATGGCGCACCCCTTTATTTATAGTTTTCCATCCCGTCTTTTGGGCATTATTTTCTTGCCGCCAAGAAATTTCGCGTACATTTTCCGACCTTGTGAAAATGTATTTAAAGCAGTTTTTACTGTAACCAAGTACTTGCTAAAATGCTAGTGACATTGTTCATGAACATTTAAAATTATCTCGTACCAAATTGACTGGTTAATTGACCTCGTTTGATAGGCACTATATTCTGACGACATGACAAGGTTTGAATAGACACGCGCGTCTTTCACGAAATTCTCTCGGAAACTGCTTAGCAATCTCAAATCTGTATTACTAAAGGCCAATTGTCTTACAGATAATTACAGGACACTCATTACATTACGTTCACTGCTAATTCCTTTTAATAAATATATTTATTTAACCATCACTTTATTCTGTATCCATCCACCTTCGACACGTGCGAGTGACGTCAGGTTCCATAGCGTGAGAAAGAAAGTGGCAACCTTCTTGCCTCGTGCCGCCTCTGCGAGATACAAAAATATATTCGAGCTTCACATTGCGATTAATATGGAGCCTCATGGTGTAACTTTAAGACTCTAATTTCTTGGGACACAAAGGTAATGGGTTCACTATGTTTAAATATATTTTGTAATATAGCCGTCTTATGTAAGGAATTAACAGATAATCTTTCACACCGGCAAAAATATTTACCTAGATAAACTCTAAACGAAATATATGAATGAACATAAGTAATACTGAGGTAAATTAAGCCTGCCCTCAAAGAAAGTAGTATATCATATTTGGCAACTTTACAGGAATGAAAAATATTAAATAGTTCTTTGATCTAGGTTTTTCTTTGTAAGTAAAACTTACACTTTCTTCTTCTTAGTAAAATAATATATTTTCATGTAAATGGTATCATAGAAGGATTACAGTGAGGATACAGCAAGCTCCCTGGAAGAAAAATGAATATCACCAGATAGTTAAAATGTTTTATATCAAGTCATGAGTGTTGTAGTACTTTTGCGTTCTAAATACAAGAAAACTCGAAATATACATTTTTTAAAATTGCATGATCAAGAAAGGAACATGTGTACTGTTTTCTAACTCGAATGGCCTTGA